>NC_139940.1:6846606-6864106 GCF_963454915.1 Gymnoscopelus microlampas
CAAAATATTGGTCAAAACATCAGTAACCAAGGGCGCCCGCTGGCCTAGCGGTCCAGGCGCATGCATACCACATATGCAGGTTCGACTCCCGATCCCGACAAAAATATCTTAAAAAAAACAAACAAAAAATCACATCAGTAACCAGTGGTCTAGGACATTGTTTCTCAAACCCCCAGGGGTCCTTGAGGGAGTTCCAGGGGGTCCCCAGCTAAATGATGGATAGTTACATTAGGAACCAAATGGACCCGTATGGGTCTGTAACTCTGAGAGTGTACAAATGGAACCAAATGAACCCTAACGGGTCCATTTGGTTCCTAACATTGATTTTACAACATAAATTGGGGTCCCAATTTAGATAGAAATGCCATTAAATGGGGGTCCGTAGCCTAATGCATGTCAGACTGTGGGTCCGTGAAATAAATTAAAATGGTTGATAATCACTGCTAGAGCTGTAAAGATCTTCTCCTATGGGGGTCCCTGGCATATCTTTTCAAATGGGGGGCTAATAAGTGTCAATTTGAAAAAGTTTGAGAAGCACTGGTCTAGGACATTGGTTCTCAAAGTGGGGTACGGGGACCCCCGGGGGTCCTTGAGCGGGTTCCAGGGGGTACCCAGATAAATGTTAGTTAGTAACCAAATGGACCCTTATGTTGCTGTAACTCTGAGTGTACAAATGGAACCAAATGGACCCTTACGGGTCCATTTGGTTCCATTTGTACACTCTCAGACTTATGGTGGTCCGTGGCCTAATGCAGGGGTTCCCAAAGTGGGGTCCGGGGACCCCCAGGGCCCTACATACATCAGCTATTTTCAAAGAATCTTGATATTCTTTGAAAATGTTTCTCCCCCTCTCTCCTCAGTGTGGATGTGGATGTGGAGGAGGTGTGGGGAGCGGAGGAGTGGAGACATCGCGGGCGAGAGAGAGAGACGTCAGAGGAGAGGAGCAGAACGGAGGGAGAGGGAGGGAGGCCCCCGGGAGGAGGAGGGGTGCAAGAGGAGGAGGTGGAGAAGGAGGTGGAGAGGAGGAACGGCAAAGCGACAGGAAGTTCCCTGGGACGAACGTTCAGCTTCCTCCGCACGATGGCCACCCAGCGCAAGGTCGGGACCACCACGTGTGTGTGTGTGTGTGTGTGTGTGTGTGTGTGTGTGTGTGTGTGTGTGTGTGTGTGTGTGTGTGTGTGTGTGTGTGTGTGTGTGTGTGTGTGTGTGTGTGTGTGTGTGTGTGTGTGTGTGTGTGTGTGTGTGTGTGTGTGTGTGCGTGCGTGCGTGCGTGCGTGCGTGCGTGTGCCTACCTGTGCATATGTATGTGCATTTTGTGCCACTGGTATTCCAACATATTACATTGCATATTCATAATGTCACTAGAAATGTGTATCTTCTGAAGAAAATGCAGGGCAGGTGGCAGTTACTGTCTGGGAGCCAAATGGTGGCTATAGGTTTGACTATGGTGTGTGGCTATGGGTTAACTACTGTAGGTAGTGGCTTGGGTTTATTACGTTGTGTAGGGTTTACTAGGTGGTAATCTCTCAAGAACAGATTCTGCACTGCGTTGGAATCTGTCCTGAAGGTTCGTCAGAACGTGTACACGCTGTGTGGGAGTGGGCGTGCCTTCAGATCAGGAAGCAGGCCGCGCTTTACCCAATCAAATGTAGTGGGCAGGATTCACGTGTCCGTCGATGTTTCCCTGCTGGAAACTAACCGAAACTCATTTAACAATAGCGTCCTCGGAGCAGACAAAACCACGGAAAGACATTCACATTTGAACTTACTCTTTCATCATAGAAACAAGTGGGCTTATAACCAAAACGATCCATGTTCTCTGGGAGAAGCGGTGTTAGTGTTCCGTGTAGAAATGTTGTTAGTGGGAATGAAAACGTAGTCGCACCACCCGGAAGTGGAGCGGTGAAGGCAGACTTAAACCCCGGTTTCCTTGCGCACTGGTGCTATGTTGGCATTGTCCCAGAGTATAGCTGAGGAGGAACGAACAGCAGAGGTCGCTGTTTTTCCTTTTCAGTTATCTCTGGGTTCCGAGATTGACTAGGTGGTAAGAGTGGTTTTACTAGGTTGCGTAGGGTTTGATAGGGTTGACTAAGGGCCCCTACACACTGTCCGACATACAAATGGTCGGCGAGTTAACAGATCGTTAAGCATTTCACATTGCACAAGTTTCTTTCTTGAAATCGGGCTATATATATCAATTATATTTTTTCAATTCAATCTTTATTTCAGACCCAAGGGCGATACATACAGTATATCACATTAACACATCGGGTGCCGAACATGGTCTAAACCGTGTGTTTACATAGTAGCGCTCCGGTGCCGAACACGGTCTGAACCGTGAGTTTAGTCTTTTTGTTTTTTTCGTTTTTCTCCGCGCGGGCGGGGCTAGAGCAGCTCTGGGAGCACCCATTGTAATCCTGCGAAGGAAGTGCCAGATCGCTCACCGGAAACATTTTTTTTTCCCCATCCGCTTCCTGTCTATTTCCTACTTTGAAACGCCTATATCTCCGAATCTGTTTCCTGTGGGGAAAACCGGTCATGCGCGATGCGCGATCCCCCCCCCGTTGTAACCCGCGAGGGAAATGTTATGGTTCCAGGCTGTAGCCAGGCTCATGGCACAACATGAATCGATGCTTTTTTTTGCGTGGATTTGCTTGTAACGCATGCGGAAGCTTTAAACAGCAAAGCGCAGTCAATGGGGAGAATGCTGGCACCCACGGTAAGTTGTTATGAAAAAATGCTGGCACCCGATGTGTTAAAAACACCATACAAAATATAACAATAATAGAAAAAGAAATACAATAAAAAAGAATTCCACCATGTTCAGTTTCGAACATACAGACAAGTGCGCCAATGGTTCCACAGTCTAGAGGAGAACCTGACAGAACTACTTAACGCAGTGATGGGCAGCATTTATTTCCAGAGGGCCACACTGACTTCGATAAAATGAGTGAAGGGCCACACATTGTACAATTGAATTGAAACTTGAAACACATAAGTGCTGAATGATGTTGAAACTGTGTGAATTTGGTAGACATGCCAGACTACTATTAGAATAAGGTCCTTGCTTTCACTACAACAATGTTCATCAACAAAATGTTGATCTTTCTTTTTCTTTTTGTATCACTCAGGTGTACTCTGTACGAGATTACAATGAATAGATCACATGAAACAATCCACGTCAATGCCATATCTCATCTTATCTGATATGCACCTCTCCATAGGTCACTCACTGATAAAACACATTGTATTCGTTATATATGGACTCACGGCAGACTGTTTCACTGTTACATTATAAACATAAAACATTTGAGTACATACGGATGGAGGAAAGCAGGTATGTACTCAAATGGCAAATAAATAAATGGTAAATGGTGCATTTATATAGCGCTTCTATCCAAATCGCTTTACATTGATTGTGCCATTAACCCATTCACACACACATTCACACACCGATGGCGGAGGAAACCATGCAAGGCACCAACCTGCTCATCGGGAGCAATTAGGGGTTCAGCGCCTTGCTCAAGGACACTTCGACACTAACTCTAGGGGAGTGCCCCAGCCCGGGATCGAACTGGGAACCTTGCAGGTTTTTTTATGACTTGGCGGGCAGGATTGAGATGGTCAAAGGGCCGGGTCCGGCCCCCGGGCCGTATGTTGCCCATGTGTGACATAACGGGTTACTTATGACAGCAATGATGTCATTTACTGACTCAGATGCCCTACACATACATCTATACATGAGATTGCGTAGCACAGCAGAGCAGGTGGGTAGGGTACCCCAACACTAACACACATCTGTCTTGCACTGGAGCTTCTTGGAGCTCTCAGCAGCAGCCTCATGCAGTCATTATAGGGCACTGTGAGTCGTCTGTATGATGCTGCCTTGCTTGTAGCGACACCACAGGTGGGCAGTATACAGAGGTGTACAGAAAGATTTAAAGAGTGAAATCTTCACCGGTACTGAGCACATGCTAAATTTGCGACACAGCATGTTCCCTTGAGCATACAGCTTCCGGCGCTGTCTATATATATGTCCTTGTCAGGTCATTTGATATTATATGGCCCAAATATTTGATCTCACAGCAGACACTAAGGGCAGTGCCTGAGAGATAGTCAGGAAAAGTTGACTGTCTGTCTTCTCTGCTTCGGACAATCATCATCTTACTCTTTTTTAGCATTGTACTTTATGTCAAAATCAACACCATACTGTGAGCATGTAGGCCTACTCAGAAGCTGTTGAAGACCAGCACTATATGGACTAAAGATGACCAAGTCATCCGCATACATAAGGTGATTAATTAGCGAATTGACAACCCTATACACCCTGAATCACATGCGTTTAAAATCAAAGATAAGTCATCCATATAAACATTAAAGAGAAAAGGGGACAAAATCCCCCCCTGGCGTACCCCATTGTTCACACGAAAAGGGAGCAGATGTTGATCTCCCCCATTTTACTCGCATCGTCTGGTGAGCATACCAGAAGACCAGGATTCTGACTAGAAAACTAGGGACCCCTCTTTAATGCGGTCAAACGCTTATGACGCATCAATAAAACACATAAAAAATGTAGAATTTTGCCTATTATATTTATCTAAAATTTCTTTAAGTGCAAAACTACACATATCAGTGCCATGTTTACGTTTGAAGCCAAATTGGTTGTCAATAGACTTGATGTACTTCTCAATTCTACTCAGAATAATTGTCTCCATAGTTTTGAATACAGTGTCTCGTCAACTAGATAATATGTCAATGAATATTATTGGATACTTAGTAATAGAACAAATTTAGGTTAGTCGAAATGCATGACGGAGGGGGTACTATCGCCATGTCAAGGAAGACGAAAAAAAGGTTGTGAAGCACTGCAGTATGGTTTAGCTAACACACATAGGATGTTATGTTGATTTACAGATTGTTCAATTCAGTTCAGTTCCTGTACTGTCACTTCAGGTGCAACAGAATTACACTTTGAAACTCCCAAACCACTGCACTAAAACATCAAATAAATATAATGATGTGTGTTTATGCTTTTAAGCACACTTTCAAGTCTCTATGCATTAGATACAGTGCGCTTATGGTCATGTCATAGTTTATGAAAGCAGACAGTATTTTGTTTCAACCTCAACCGCTTTGGGGTGGAGTAGAACACAAATAAATACCTGCAGAAAAGTCTATAAGAAGCCACACAGAAATTCTATGGAATCCACATATATTCTGGTGATTGATAAATTGAGACAACATATTTTAGTGTCCATTTGAACATTAACCACTTAATCCATTAAGACCTGAGGCCGATTCTTAGTAATGTCTTCAAAAATCAGTTTTATGAAAAACTTTTTCATGTCAAGGACCCCAAAAATTATATGTATTTCCCCATCTCAAAATATTTTGTTCCAGGGACCCCCGGAAGCAAAGATTTGAGTTAAAATGTTCGCTTTAAATTAATATAAATATATTAATTTGCACACATTTTCTCGATTTTTCAAAAATCTATCTACAAGCTCATAGCGGTGCCGTGCTATGAGCTTGTATATCTGCTTGTATATCTGCTTTTTTGTGCATTTTATTTTTGCATTTATTGAAAATGAGAAATATATGTCTGCATCAGATTTTTTTTCTATTCATAATTTATAATTAATGCATACGTTTGTGAATCTTGTTTTGTACATTTGCGATTATTGAGACAAAATCTGATTCCATAAAAAAAACGTGTACTGTCAAAGTGTCATTGAGCAAGGCACTGAACCTTCAATCTAATCTACCTGCTTAAAGATAATGAGGCAGGTTTAAATGTAATAAGAATAAAAACAGGATATCTATATTTTTCTGAAATAATATTTACACACTGCCTACTGTATGACAAGCCCTGTCAAGTAAGTGAAGTGTTTAGTGTAATGTCTGTATGTAACCAGCAGAGGGACCTCTGACTGTTCACGTGAACACAACTAACATGCAATATCATCATTATTACTGATTATTGGGTATTTATAGATATGACCCATATTTAAATGAATATGAGCATTATTTTGTCTAGCTTTTTCTGACAACAGTATATATCCACAAGATTACACTCATTAATTAACACCCACTAAGCCAGGAGATGCACTTCTGTACCAATAAATGTTTCGTAGGACAGCATATTATCCCTGATTATCTGTGTGTGTGTGTGTGTGTCTGTGTGTGCGCGTGCGTGCGTGCGTGCGTGCGTGCGTGCGTGCGTGCGTGCGTGCGTACGTGCGTGCGCGCTTGTGCAGTGGTGGAAAAAGTACTCAAATGTTTTACTTAAGTAAAAGTATCAATACTGCAATGTAGGAGTACTCTATACTAAGTCCGGAATTAAAAATTAACTTGAGTAAAAGTACAAAAGTATTGGTATCAAAATGTACTTAAAGTACCAAAAGTAAAAGTACTAAAATGTTTGAAAATAGCAGATCTACAAGCTCACAACGCGTCGCAATGCGACACGTTGTGAGCTTGTAGATCTGCTATTTTCAAATAGCCTAGGTATAAAATAGGGCTGAAGTAGTTAATGTATGTTTCATAATGTATATATGTATAATATATGCAAAGTAACTAGTAACTGTACTGTAAGTACCAAAATGATGCCGTCTGCATCATGATCTCTCCCTAGAAGGTCTGTAGGGAAATTCCCAGCATGCCTAGAGGGAAGTTTCCAGATAAGGCCTCAGTGTTTCCACTGATAAGGGCTTCTGGTGATGATGTCACCGTTTATTCCTGTGGTGGTCTTCAGCAGAGGACCTGTCGGATGAGGTGGGCTCTACAGAGTAGTGCGTCTCAAAGTGGGTTCTGGGGACCCCCTGGAAACCCCTTGGCAAACCCTAACCCACTTTAACCATATTGTATACTTTGGCTATGTTTAAAAATAATTGTCCCTTATGGGGTTCCCTTCCCTGACACAAACCATATGGGGGTCCGCGGCCAAAATAGGTATCAAGTTGGGGGTCCTTGTCATGGAAATGTTTGAGAAGCACTGATATAAAGCCCCTCCTCAATATGTGATTCCAATTTGGGGTTGATTTGGATGCTGCATTTCCTTTTAAGGAATAGGCCCCCCTCTGCACATTTTTGAAGCCAATTTGCTGCTCATTGTCACATGACTCTCAAGATCATGTGTACCTAATTTGGTAACAATTAGGTTGGCTATGGGTCATGCATCACTAATTGTGGTGTAAAGTGAAGTGACAGAGTGACAAAGTAAAGTCAAGTGTTAAAGTGACAGTGACAGTCAATACATTGGGGTCACAGGTGGGGACAGTTTACCTAATGAATGGGGCAGGGCGGTGGTCGGGGCAGTGTTGATTTCGTCAACTAAAACTATGACAAAAAATGTTGGTCGACTACCTTTTTTCACTGACGAAAACTAAATACAAACTAAATAAAAACTAAGCTATGATGACTAAAACTAAGACTAAATATATTGGCAATTTCGTCAACAAATAAAAAATAGACTAAAATGTTAGTGAGGGACTATAGTGGAGAAGAGATCCAGTAGAACTAAAAGACAAGTCATTTTATGCTTGGTTGCTCACAACGACGCTCACAACACGTCGTTGTGAGCTTGTAGATCGGCAAAAAGACAAAATCGACAAAAGACAAAAATTACTAAAACTAAATCAAAATGTGCTGTCAAAATCAACACTGGGTTGGGGGTCTCAGATTGGGCAGGGCGGTGGTTACTTTAGGGGTCTAAGCTCAGCTCAACTTGTGAATCTGGGGGTTAGAAGCTGTCCCTACATTTTACGCGTAAAACTGATAACGTGTGTGTGATTGTGTTAAAGGTAGGTGATAAGTGATAGTTTAACCATAGTGATGGTGAAAGTACTATATTCTGATAGTAATCATTGCTACAGAACGTTTGTTCAGTCACAGGGGTCTCTCCAGCTCTTTAGTAAACAGAATATAGCACATTTTCAGGTGACAACATTTAAGCCAATCAGGCGAGAGTACTGAAAATGCATTTTCTGTTTAATAAAGAGCTGGAGAGACATGGGAGACTCCTTTTACTGAACAAACACTCTATAGCAATGAGTGCTATCAGAATATAGGGATATTTAACACTTATTTTAACCAAAGTAAATCACTTACCCTACCTTTAAGCATGTGACTATGTGTTGCGTGTGTGCATGTCTGCGTGCGTGCTCGTGTGTGTGTGTGCGTGCGTGCGTGCTTACACGCAATGTTATTACATGAAACTCTTGAAAACATTCCTTAACTGTTGCTCCACTTTGCGCTCTTTCTCTTGCCATCTCTCTCTCTCTCTCTCTCTCTCTCTCTCACTCTCTCTCTCTTTCTCTCTCTACCAGCTGCTGCTAGTTGCTCTACTAACTGGCATTATTGCATCATCCTCTCTCCTCATTCCTACTTTCTCTTGTTTCCCACTCCTCCCACTCCTCCCACTCCACACACCCACACGCCCACGCGCGCACGCACGCACGCACGCACGCACGCACGCACGCACGCACGCACGCACGCACGCACGCACGCACGCACGCACGCACGCACGCACGCACACACACACACACACACACACACACACACACACACACACACACACACACACACACACATGCACGCACACAAGTACACACTCCTCTACTTTTCATGACATTTTCCATCTCTCTCTTTCTCTCTCTCTCTCTCTCTTTTGAAAAGTGAACATGCTTGACTCCTCTATCTGTTCATTTTATTCTCTTACTCTCTGCTCTGTCCATCCTTTCTCCTCCTCTTGAAATGTTAATAACAGCTGGGAGTTTTGACTAGACTACACTGGTACTGTTGTTGGAGAAACTGTGGGCTCCATCTCTTGGTGTCTGACACAGGATGTTCCATATAAAAACGCATGACGTCATCCATTCACAAACTCTTCCAAGTTGCTGCGATGTTGCGCCAGACGATGTAACATCAAATCTGACGGACATCATAGCTTCAATACAAGTTTTTAAAACATTAAAATATTTCATAAAATATTTTTTTTTAACTGTTCAAATGTTCCCAAAGGAGAGGACATTTTAACGTTTGAATTAAGCTTCTATTCTAGGTGAAAATATGGTGTTACATATTACATATTAGATATTACTGTAATTTGGGTCTCCTTGACATGGAAATGTTTGAGAACCACTGGTTTAAACAACATTAGGGAACAAGCCCAAATAAGCAACTACACTTTAGAAACGAGCCCAAATAAGCAACTACACTTTAGAAACGAGCCCAAATAAGCAACAACACTTTAGAAACGAGCCCAAATAAGCAACTACACTTTAGAAACGAGCCCAAATAAGCAACTACACTTTAGAAACAAGCCCAAATAAGCAACAACACTTTAGAAACGAGCCCAAATAAGCAACCACACTTTAGAAACGAGCCCAAATAAGCAACCACACTTTAAAAAAAAGCCCAAATAAGCAACTACACTTTAGAAACGAGCCCAAATAAGCAACTACACTTTAGAAACAAGCCCAAATAAGCAACTACACTTTAGAAACGAGCCCAAATAAGCAACTACACTTTAGAAACGAGCCCAAATAAGCAACTACACTTTAGAAACGAGCCCAAATAAGCAACTACACTTTAGAAACAAGCCCAAATAAGCAACTACACTTTAGAAACAAGCCCAAAAAGCCAAAGTTTTGAGAAAGATTTGTAAAGAAAAAAATAAAGAACAGTGACAATAACATAAATGGCTCTCTCAAGAGATCAGGCCCGCTAAATAAATAAACTATAAAGAAAACAAATCCAATCATGTGGATCTCGGCCTTCATGGACGTGTCATCTCGGCCTGTCTGTGACGTGTCATCTGTGGCGTATGACTCCGAATTTGAGGAAGGTTTCAACCCGATCTGAGTGGCCGCCCGGGAACGTCCGGTCACAGACGTGCAAATTGGCTGGTTGCCCGAGTAAAAGATAACTAGGTAACCATTCGTGAGAATGAGAACCGACTCGAGGAGGGTACTCCGTGTGCTATACCCAGATAACTGACTTAGCAAGTCATCCTATTTAGGATCTAATCTTATCTCCCATGCACTGCTGTTACAATGTTCTGCTCTATTGGCCTCTTAATCACCTTTTATATATCGCTTCCTTGATGACAGCCCTCAGGGCCTGACTGCACCTCAGCACGCCATTGGCTAGTTAGCGGTGACTCTGTGTGAGTGTGTGTGTGTGTGTGTGTGGTTGGGGGGAGGGGTAACATTGGCTTCCTTGATTGGTCATCATGCATAATAGCATCATAGTGTATTCCAGATTAATTGGGACGTTAGTATGTATTATGTTTTGTTATGTATTTGTGATTATGCTACACAGTATCGTTAAATGCATATTGTATATATGATAATGATCATACTCATAATGCTCGACGTAATGCTCTTGGTTGATAGTTTCAACCAGAAACTGGTCTCTGCAGTGTTTTCTTGCAGGAATGGCCTTCCGGGCTCGGGAATCGAACTGGGCCTGGCATCAGAGCCTACAGTATGTAGTACATGCCACTTGGCTATCGGTGCACAAGTCTCTACACAGTATTATTGTGAATTTGTGTTACAGTACAGTGCATGCGTTAGCTCACATTATGGCATTTGGTTGTTTGAGCGTGTGGACTGTTATTATGATATCACGCGTGTGATGGTTCACAGACCGGTCAGATATATTTAAACACAGCATAGTATGGATCCTATATACATCCAGTGGGCTGCCAGACAATTCAGACAATGCATTTGATTCAAATAGGCTACAGCTGGGTGTGGCTGTGATAGCTCATCTACTGAAAAATCTACTACCAGTGGTGGAAAAAGTACTCAAATGTTTTACTTAAGTAAAAGTATCAATACTGCAATGTAGAAGTACTCTGTTACAAGGAAAAGTCCGAAATTCAAACTTTACTTGAGTAAAAGTACAAAGGTATTGGTATCAAAATGTACTTAAAGTACCAAAAGTAAAAGTACTAATTTTTCAAATAGCCTATGTATTAAATTGGGCTGAAGTGGTTAATGTATGTTTTATAATATAATAATTTATGTCTGAAAATTAACTAGTAACTAAAGTTTTCAAATAATTGTAGTGGAGTAAAAGTACAATATTTGCCTCTGAGATGTAGTGGAGTAGAAGTAAAAGTACTGAAAATCGGAAATACTCCAGTGAAGTAAGAGTACCTCAAAGTTGTACTTAAGTACAGTACTTAAGTAAATGTACTTAGTTACTTTACACCACTTTCTACTACTTTATCTCTGGATTTTGCTGTCTTTACCATAATGTGTGACTGTGATCAGAGGCAGACAGCATAAAAAAGTAGTTTTTTTTTCCAGTGGAATGCTGAGTTTGAAACATTGCATTTTACAATCTTGTTCTAAGCTGTACACCCGCGGTCTGGTGAACCAGCGAACGCCATAATACCAGACAGTATGTGTCATCGTGCTGCAACTGTCCTCTGTGGTTGAGCACCCCTCCAATCTCACTCTTGTTTATTGCAGTGTAAAGACACACTTGAACGTAACATAACTACAGATTATTCTCTTGTAAACCTGTAATTGTGAGGTACGGGGAAGTTCTCTTACACATACCATGGCTATGCGTTTCCATTTTAATATAAGCCTATATGTATTCATGTTATAGTTTTGTATATTCAAAATTACAGCCTGTAGCCTGTGTGGGCTGGAAAATGTAGCCTGTCGTTGTAGGCTATATTATGCCATGATGATGAACAACAACAACAACAGCTGATGTTTTGAAAATGCATGCAGCTGGAAAGACCCAATAGTGTGTTCATGCAGTACCAGAGATCACAGTTTCACCACATTTCTAGGAGCCTAGTTTTTTAGTTTTTGCAACATCACCACCTAGATCAGGAGTGGGCAACTTTGATGATGGAGAGGGCCACTATATTTCCACACTCACTCCAGAGGGCCACATTGCATATACTGTCGGGCAGACACCTCTTATGTCCATATTTTAAAGAGGTGGTGCCATGGTGTTGCACTTTTTCTGTTTTTTCATGTGTCTATGAGGTTGATAGAACTTCATTAAGCCCCCTGGTGGTGTTTTTATGGTGTTTTACGTCTTCTCTGACTATTTTGAGTTTCTTCCTGGAGGCTGAAACCTTGAGGGTCAACCGTGCCAATAGAAAAACAGCACTTTAATGACTCAGTAAAATTATACCCTCCCCCTCATTATCATAACACAAGAGGTGTGGGCATGAGGAGGAGGAGGGACTAGGACAGGTGGGTGGTGCTAAGGTGGTGGAAGAGATAACCATAATACCTGATGATTATGTTTTAGGGGGGGAAAAAATCATAGAAAATCACGGCACCCCGTCTTTGACTTTTTAGTAGCAAAAAATGCCGATCTACAAGCTCAAAACGCATCGCTGTGCAACGTGTTTTGAGCTTGTAGATCTGCTATTTTTGCTATTTTTGAATTGGAATCCTATTTTTCTTTTTTTTTTTGCTGTTTTTGAATTGGAATCCTGATTTTCTTTGTTGCTATGTTTGAATTGGAATCCTGAAAAGTAGCATTTTTCTTTTATTTCAAAGTAATTTGGTTATACTTATGTTAACTTTATGTATTATATATATTAAATACAATCACTTTGGACATAAAAAAGACTAGAATAGAATTTCAATACTAGTCATTAAGCTACTAATATAGGCTGAAGTAATTAAAGCGGGTCATGTTTGCATGTTTGGAATTGTAACAGCTGAAATCAATAATAAATCAGTATTCCTATATTAACCTGCGGGCCGCATTAAGTGAAGGTGGGGGCCGCATGTGGCCCCCGGGCTGTCAGTTGCCCATATATGACCTAGATAATTGGATGACCATGTGTAATAGGAATCAGAATTATTGTCACATCTTACGATTCAGAATCAGAATCAACTTCATTGTCACATCACTAGTTTACAGGTGTACAACAGTGGGTGAAATTTGTTTTTGTGCCAGCTCCATCGTTTTTGTTGTTGCCATAAAAAGAAAAGGGAAGAAGAAGATGGGGGGAGCAAGGAGAAGAGAGAGAGAACAATGTATATTTACACCATAGTATATCTATCCAGTGCACATACATGTACCTGAGGCTAGACATAAGGCGAGTTAGCATAGCAGCAGATACTGTACATGACTTTAGTGCAAGAATACAGTAATAAGTGTCAGCGCGTCTCAGGTTCGACCGCATAGTAGTTCACATAAGATAACTGTATAATCCACAGGTAGGTCCATGAGGAAGAGCAAAAAGTCCCAAGTGTTCATCAGGCTGGACATGGCCTTGGACCACAGTTGTAAAAGTGTGGGCGAAATGATGTTCAGTTTGAGCTCTCACTCTGTATTGCAGTTACAGGAAGAGTTGGAATAGGGAAGAATAGAGAGGAAAGGAACCCAGAACACAGAACAGGTCATAACAGGAAGGGCTCATTCATTTTTCGGCTACTTTGCACTGTGTTTATGTGCTGTGTCTGGCGACGGGGTTGAGGCCAGTGCTCTTTATGCAAAGCGGGCAGTTGCCAACTGAACCACTTCAGCTTGTCCATGTGCTATTTTCTGCGAAAGCTTTCCCCACAATACAGATGCTGGGGTTTAAGTGGTTAAGTCTTGCACACACCAATCTACTGTCGCCATAGAGGTATAATATAACTAGAGGGCGGATTGCCCCGCCCCCAGCTATCATTTCAATGAATGTGCTCAGTGGCGTTTTGAAGCACCCGGAAGCCTGCCGGAAGTAGAATTATTGAGTCGTTTTTGGGGACACCATAGAGTTATGAGCATGCGCACTAGTGTCCTTTTTGCGTCCTACGGCAGCCCGGTTGCTAAGGAATGAACGCGAGATATTTATTAAATACACTCGAGATGCATATTTAGATGTAAATGCATATGTATTTATGTATAATATGTTTACATATTTATATTTATATATATAAATATCTCTCAGTATGTTTTGCTTGTGCACAGTGGTGTAAAGTAACTAAGTACATGTACTCAAGTACTGTACTTAAGTTACATTTTGAGGTATCTTTACTTTACTGGAGTATTTCCAATTTGCAGTACTTTTACTTCTACTCCACTACATCTCAGAGGCAAATGTTGTACTTTTACTCCATTACAATTATTTGAACACTTTAGTTACTAGTAACTTTGCAATTATCAATTATTATATTAAAAAACATACATTAACCACTTTAGCCCTATTTTATACCTAGGCTATTTGAAAATAGCAGATCTACAAGCTCACAACGCGTCGCGATGCGACGCGTTGTGAGCTTGTAGATCTGCTATTTTTCAACCTTTTAGTACTTTTACTTTTGGTACTTTAAGTACATTTTGATAACAATACTTTTGCACTTTTACTCAAGTAAATTTTGAATTCCAGACTTTTACTTGTAACGGAGTACTTCTACATTGTAGTATTGATACTTTTACTTAAGCAAAACATTTGAGTACTTTTTCCACCACTGCTTGTGCATGTATATTGTATATCTCCCCGCCTGCAGTTCCAGCTTTGGCCACTGGGGTGGCGGCTTCAATGTTTCTCAGCAACTCTGGGGGCTTGACTGTCGCCCCAGTGCAGCAGTTAACTCGTACAGTGGCAAAAAGGGGGGACAAAACGGTTCCCCATACACACATTACCCCTCCAGAGCTGAGAGGGAGACAATGCAGGAGAGACTAGGAGGACAGCTGAGAGAGAGAGAGAGAGAGAGAGAGAGAGAGAGAGAGAGAGAGAGAGAGAGAGAGAGAGAGAGAGAGAGAGAGAGAGAGAGAGACGGTGTAGGAGAAACATGCAATTGGACATGTGAGAGGGAGACAATGCAGGGGAGACTAGCCTCGGAAACCCAGCCTTTTTAAGGGGAGACAGACTGTAGGACAGCTGAGAGACAGACAGTGTAGGAGAGACAGACAGTAGCACAGCTGAGAGGGAGACAGTACAGCTGAGAGGGAGACAGACAGGAGGACAGCTGAGAGACAGACAGTAGGAGACTCTGCTAACAGTCTGCATTGTAGGAGTAGTCTGTGTGTGTTTGTGTGTGTGGGGGGACTAAAGTGAACTAAATTCATGCCAATTTGTGTACAAGCATGTGTGTGTGTGTGTGTGTGTGTGTGTGTGTGTGTGTGTGTGTGTGTGTGTGTGTGTGTGTGTGTGTGTGTGTGTGTGTGCAACTGTGCATGTGTTTACACATACAGTACGTGTGTGTGTGTGTGTGTGTGTGTGTGTGTGTGTGCGTGTGCGTGTGCGTGTGCGTGTGTGTGTGGTTGTGTGGTTTGCAGATGCAGGGCGTTCCCCGCTCCAAAGTTAGACTTAAAAAACCTTTAAACCCATCTCTTCCTCCTCTCTCTCTCCTTGTGGTCTCTCCCTCACCCTCTCTCCCTCTCTCTGCTGTTCAAATAAATGATCTTACAAAGGTCAAACGGGTTTCTTATTTCTTATTAATAGCTTGCAGCAGATTTATTTGTCAACTTTATTGAGTCTCTGAGGAGTCTGCACTCTGCAGAGCTCTTCTAGGGGCAGCTCGTCAATGTCTGTCACTGAAATGACTCCGCCTCTAGGAGGCGTGGTAAGGGCTTCATGGCCCCGCCCCTCCCCCCAGAGAGATCCTGCTGCAAAAAAAAAAAAAGAGAAAGAAATGCTGTTCGGACCCCGTCCGTACATAGACTCAAACACAGCAGACACTCCAGGAAAAAAACTCAAATAAAACCAAACTTCATGGATCTATGACCTTGTTATTTCATGTTTTATGATCATCAACACCACGGATCTATTCGAACCTTGATTGCCCGGCTTTTCCTCCTCCCCCCGGTGTGGAGGGGTTTGTTACCCAGGATTAAAAAGAAGGAGACGTTATATTTTTTGGGAGACTTTTGGAGCACAACGGTCCGTCTCTATAGTCCTCCTCCTTCCCCGGTCCGGTGATGATGTCCCAACAACGGGTCACGGCCGAACCGCTGCCCAAGACCCGCCAGGAGAGAATGAAAGAGATCAACCTCAGAGTGAGTTCCACTAGATCACATTAAATCACATGGAAAAAGTCTTTCATCTCATCTGCTTTAACGGGGGTCACTTCACTTCTATTGTTCCTACACGTTTTAAGTCCTGCTGCGGCTAAAACTATTTGATCAGGTTGTTTTTTATGGCGGCTTGTGCATTTATAAATGTTGGTGATCGACCGTTAATTAATTATACATCTCAACTTTCTGTCTAGCTCCATTAAGAACGTCTCACTCCGCTATACAGCTCCGAGATGAGGTTCTGTGTGGTTGTCATCCAGAATCGGTGGAACGTCCGCCAAGGCTCCGCTGTTTACCCTTTTGTATACATCGTATCCCAAAACTAATGGTAGATTCCAAACCACACGGATGTTTAAGGTTTGGTCCGGAGCATAATATTTTAGGTCCGGAGCGAAACTACCCGTTTAAATTACTTATGTAGTCAGCTTGTGGCCATGTTTCCCATTGTAGCCAAACCGGGAGCAGTACTGGCAGCGGACGTAGGGGGGTTTTCCGGGTTGAATGGGAAACATGGCCACAGGCTGACTAAATAAGCGATTTAAACGGGTAGTTTCGCTCCGGACCTAAAATATTATGCTCCGGACCAAACCTGAAACATCCGTGCGGTTTGGAATCTACCATTCGTTTTGGGATACGATGTATACAAAAGGGTAAACAGCGGAGCCTTGGCGGACGTTCCACCGATTCTAGATGACAACGACATAGAACCTCATCTCGGAGCTGTATAGCGGAGTGAGAGGTTCTTAATGGAGCTAGATTGAGATGGAAGTAGCTCTCTCTCTCTAAAGCTAATTAAAAACTCAATCAAACTAGCGGATCTACAGTCTAATCTAAAGCCAGTGTCTCCTCTGCTTCTGTCACTGATGGCCTGCTGTCGGTTATTGCTGTATTTATGTTTTTAAAGTGTATTAATGAGGCTAACATGGGGTTGCATGTTGAGTGTGGACAGCGTGGCATTGGACGGTCATTGTGCGGCTCTGCAGCCAAGAAAGAGGACACCAGGTTTGGCGAGAGAAACAAGCAAACCTGGTATATGAAAACAAGCCCAAAAGAAGCCACATGAATAGTTGAAAATAGCCGATCTACAAGCTCACAACGCGTTGCGATGCGACGTGTTGTTGTGAGCCTATAGATCTGCTATTTTCAAAGAAAAATCTTGGTAAAAAGTGAACATTTAGGAATATTTTCAAATCCACAATCTTGTATGGGAGTCTCTGGCACAACAATACATGTTAATGTGGGTTTCCTTGACATGAACATGTTTGAGAACCACTGGTTTAAACAGCATTAGGAAACACGCCCAAATAAGCAACTACACTTTAGAAACGAGCCCAAACAAACACAACCCGCAACAACCAATGTTTACAAACAACTTTACTGAAAAACAAGGCCAAAGTCGCTTATGATAAGCAGACATGGCAACACCGGTGAACACGTTGTCTGGAAGAGAGAGAGAGAGGAAATGCCCTGGGGGAGGGGGCAGCCAACCAACCGTTCTCTCTCT
>NC_139940.1:6866606-6891606 GCF_963454915.1 Gymnoscopelus microlampas
ACCAGAGCTTCAGAACAAAAGCCATACATGCGCGCGTACACACACACATGTGCGCACGGCACACGCACACACTCCCCTGCAGTCATAGAGTAAGCGGCAGACGGCTGTTTGATGTCTGAGAACAGGCAGGCAGAGACGTCACTGTTGACCAGCGTTATGAGCAATTGACAGCACACAGGTGTGGGGGTGTGTGCGTGTGTGTGTGTGTGTGTGTGTGTGTGTGTGTGTGTGTCTGTGTGTTTTCCTTTCCGTCTTTATGGGTTGTTCCATCACAACACACGTGCACAATTTACAATTTAATTTAGTCATTAGCAGACGCATGTATTGAGAGAAACTGTGCAAAATGTAAAGAGTACATGACACGAACCCAACAACAAGTCAACAAACAGGGTAAATAAATAGACCTGTAAGTAGAGCGCAAAGAAAGCAATTAAGTGTTGCAAACAAACTAGCATACCAGTTAAACAACATCAAACCTTCCACCTGTCCAAACAACATGATGCAAACGATAACAGTCTGAGCGTTTGTAGTCAATCAAATAGTATGTCTATCTAAAATAACATGCATCATTTGAATAACCAACATGATATGGCTGCATAGTGTAACTAGCATCTATCAAACAATATGTGACAAGAAGGGGTCCAAGGTAAGAGGAGTGCTAGAGCAGGGGTGATGCAACTTTGATGATGGAGAGGGCCACTATATTTCCACCCTCACTCCAGAGGGCCACAGTACGTTGCATATACTGTCGGCCAATTCTATGTCACACAAAAGTAGCAAAAATAGCAGATCTACAAGCTGCGACGTATTTTGAGCTTGTAGATCTGCTATTTTGCTACTTTTGGAATTGGAATCCTGATTTTCTTTGGCTATTTTTGAATTGGAATCCTGAAAAGTTACATTTTTTATCTGATTTCAAATGCATTTAGTTATACTTATGTTAACTTTATGAACTTAAATACAAATACATTGGACATAAAAATTACATAATTTTAATACCAGTCATTAAGCTACTAATATAGATAATATATCAGTATTCCGATATTAACCTGCGGGCCGCATTAAGTGAAGGTGGGGGGCCGCATGTGGCCCCCGGGCCGCCAGTTGCCCATGTATGTGCTAATAGAGAGTGAGGTGGAGTCTGAAGAGCTGAGTTTTCAGACTGTGGTGGAAAAATGTGGGGGGGGGGGGTTTGTTCCAAAGCTTGGGAGCCAGGAGGAAGAATAGGAGGCTTTGGAGCGTTGGCCAGGGTGACGTGGGGAAGGGAGGGACAGACATCCTGTGTGAGCTGATCTGAATTGGGTGGGGAGGGGCGTAGGGGAGACGATCATGTCCTGAAGGTATGGGGGGGGGGGGGGGGGTGCTCGTGCCCTTGATTGTGTTCTAGGTCGTAGCCAGTGTGTTGAGTATGGAGGGATGCGGGCAGCAGCAACTGGAAGCCAGTGAAGGGAGTGCAGTAGGGAGGGAGCAGACGTGAACGTTATGGGAGGTGGAAGACCAGGGAGGGTTTGTATCAGTGGTGGAAAAAGTAGTCAGGTATTTTACTTTAAGTAGTAATACCACACTATAAAAATAATACTCCGTTACAAGTAAAAAGGCCCGTGTTCAAAATGTTACTTGAGTAAAAGTGCAAAAGTATTGGCATCAAAATATACTTAAGGTACCAAAAGTAAAAGTACTAAACTGTTTGAAAATAGCAGATCTACAAGCTCACAACGCGTCGCGATGCGACGCGTTGTGAACTTGTAGATCGGCTATTTTCAAATAGCCTATTTATTAGATAGGGCTGAAGTGGTTAATGTTAATAATGTATGTTTTATATTATAATAATTTATCTGAAAAGTAACTAAAGTTTTCAAATTATTGTAGTGGAGAAAAAATACAACATTTGCCTTTGAGGTGTAGCGGAGTAGAAGTAAAAGTACTGAACATTGGAAATACTCAAGTAAAGTACAAATACTTCAAAATTGTACTAAAGTACAGTACTTAGTTACTCTCCACCACTGGAACACGCCAGCAGTCCAGGAAGGAAGGGGTTGTTGTAGTCGAGCCTGGAGGCGACTGAGGCTTTGATGAGGAGCTGGGAGGAAGACTCCTTGGTGAGGAAGGGTCTGATCATTCTTTATTTCTTTCTTTTTCCTTTATTTATTCAGGGAAACCCATTGAGAGCAAGCTCTCTTTTTCAAGGACACCCTGATAACAAACATTTGAATCACAACGCAACATTCAGATGTTGTGTGTGTGAAATACTGTGAAAATACTGTGAAAATACTGTGATGTGTGCCGTGAAGGACAACTGAGTGCCCCGAACACACAACACAAGACACTTGAGTGATTTATGAGCCAAACAATGAAGCCATGAGTTAACGTCTGTCTGAACACTTTAAATGTAGCAATCTCCCGAACGAACACACACACACACACACACACACACACACGCACACACGCACATAGACCACACACACTAACCCACCTCCTACCAGCAGCAGTCCAGCTGTCTAAACATTGATTGGCTACATACATAACATACAGCAGCTAACCACAACTCCTTTTCTATGCATTCACCTGTGTGTGTGTGTGTGTGTGTGTGTGTGTGTGTGTGTGTGTGTGTGTGTGTGTGTGTGTGTGTGTGTGACTACTCTGTGTATCATCATTAGGTTTGTTTGTATAATGTTACTGTGACTCTGCTGACGTCACTTCCTGTGATTCAGGTCCTGGTTTAACTGTGGAATACCACCCCTCCCCCTAAACACACACACACACACACACACACACACACACACACACACACACACACACACACACACACACACACACACACACACACACACACACACACTGGTACTGGCTTTTGAAGTTTGGTATTGATCGTGAAGCTGCTTATTCTTTAGCACTTTGCAGCCGCCACTTAAGAGTACATTTGCTTTCCCCCAGGGGTCTATACTTGGTCCCTCCTTTTTTTGTCTCCACACCAAATCTCTTCTCCAAAAATAGCCGATCTACAAGTAGGGTTAGGATGCGGAGCCAGATCCAACATTGAGGAACCGGAATCGGTTCCATCACACATGTGTTTATCACACTGTCAGAGCTGGTATGCGGACTTCACGTCGGATATACAATTACAATGCTCACACTTCTTACATTTCAAGGACCACCATGACTCTTGAGAGTGTACAAATGGAACCAAATGGACCCGTCTGTACACTCTCAAGAGTTACAGACCTGTAAGGGTCCCCCCCCAAGTAACCCAGGCGGTCCCTGGACATCGCTTTGAGAACTACTACAAGCAATACTGTATGTAATATGTATGATTGAATTTGTGCTTATTACCCATTAAGACCTGGAACGCATCTGTGTCACTTTAGATTTCTTTGGCTATTCAAAAATAGCATATCTACAAGCTCATAGTGCGGCACTGAGTGCCGCACTATGAGCTTGTAGATCTGCTATTTTTGAAAAATCTTGATTTATTTTTTTTTTATTCAAAAAACTGTTAGGATTTAGAAAACATTTTTAAGAATCGCCTCAGGTCTTAATGGGTTAAGAGGCCATTGTTAAGGAACCAGAATCGTTAAAATCCTAAAGGATCCCAACCCAATCTACAAGCTCACGGCGTGTTGCGTTGTGAGTGAGCTTGTAGATTGGCTATTTTCGCAGAATGTTTGCCTGTAATGACATTTCCCAGAATAAGGACGCTAGGGGTTCATGTGGTTAACCGATGTCATCGCCGGTGAGAAAGAGGAAACGGTTAGCTTGACCGCTAAGCTGAGATGATCTAATGGGATAATTAAGGTTCTCCTGATTTTGAATGAAACAGGGCAAAGGTTTAGGCCTTTACCTGAGAAGCATCTGTGTCACTTCTTGATTTGAGCTAAAAAGCATTATTTTACACTTTGGCTATTCAAAAATAGCAGATCTGCTATTTTTTAAAAGTCGTGAAAATGTGTGCAAATCTTTGAATATATATTGTTTTAAAGCGAACATTTTTAACTCAAATCTTTGCTTCTGGGGGTCCCTGGAACAAAATATTTTGGCGGCCAAATAAATATAATTTTGGGGGTCCTTGACATGAAAAAGATTGAGAATCACTGATATAGAAACATACGTTTTTTTCAAAAAATACATTTTGTAGAATCGGAGCCTCAGGTCTTAATGGGTTAAGAACCATGAGAATCACCTTTACTAAAACGGGAAACTCACAGTTTCAATCTTTAGTCCCAATTAGATTCCACAGAGCAGGAAGGTCATTAAAAGGTAGTAAAAAAAGCATGCGATAAGATAAGACCTTTTATTGATCCCGCTGGGAAAATTCAGGCGCCAAGACAGTACAGGAGTTAAAAAAAAGTTAGAAAAACATGTCTGACTACATTGTGAGTTCCCCATTTTCCAAAAGACTGAAAAAAACATAGATTTTGGACAGCGTAAACGACAGAACTGCAAAACTGCTGTGTTGCAGTGTTGATTTTGACAGCAAATTTTGATTTAGTTTTAGTCACAGTCTTTTGAATAAAATTCCATTTAGTTTTAGTCATATTTTAGTCACCTGAAATGTTTTAGTTTTTGTCTAACATGAGTAGTAGTATAATCTTATGATATTTTAGTCGACTAAATCTACAGTTGATTTAGTCGACTAAAATGTATTTTGGCGGTGCCTTGATGGCGTCGTAATGGCCGATTTTACACTTGGTTGCGCTCTGAAAATAGCAGATCTACAAGGTCACAACGCGTCGCAGCGCGACGCGTTGTGACCTTGTAGATCTGCTATTTTCAGAGCGCAACACCCGAAATGAAGACAAAATGAGTCTTTTAGTTCTACTGGATCTCTTCTCTACTATATTAGTCCCTCACTAACATTTTGGTCTAGTTTTTATTTGTTGATGAAATTTTCAATATATTTAGTCTTAGTTTTAGTCATCATAGCTTAGTTTTTATTTCGTTTTTATTTCGTTTTCGTCACTGATAAAAGGTAGTCGACGAACATTTTTCGTCATAGTTGTCACACTGATGTGTTGGAGCCTGATATAGTAGAGACAT
Organism: Gymnoscopelus microlampas; assembly: GCF_963454915.1. Lineage (NCBI taxonomy): Eukaryota > Metazoa > Chordata > Actinopteri > Myctophiformes > Myctophidae > Gymnoscopelus > Gymnoscopelus microlampas. The sequence continues at coordinate 6,871,641 of NC_139940.1, forward strand.
ACCGAGCGGGTTTGTCAAATGACACAATAACAAACCTACCCTTTAACAACCACTGTCTTTCTCTGTCTGTATCTTGCTAGAAAAATCACCATATGTTAAGTCTGTGTGTGTGGGCAGTGGTGGGATTCTATTAATTAGGACCCCCCTGGGACAGTCTGCCAGAGAATACACTAACGAGTTATCAACTCCACTCCCCACCGTGTGTGTGTGTGTGTGTGTGTGTGTGTGTGTGTGTGTGTGTGTGCGCGTGCGCGTGCGGCCACCCCCTATTGAGGTCAAAGTATAGCAAGCCTTATGATGTAGCCATCTGGCTGTACTGTAGCTACACACACACACACACACACACACACACACACACACACACACACACACACACACACACACACACACACACACACACACACACACACACACACACACACACACACACACACACACACACACACACACACGCAGACACACACACTACACCCACACATTACGCCCACACACAAACACCTTCCTTATAGACACACACTGTATGTGGGTGGGATACAGTGGAATTCCTCATCATGTCACAATAAATAGACTGTAGACCGATGTTCCAATTCTAGATGAGCTTCAGGGCCCAGTTGCACCACCGGTGTTGATTTTGTCGACTAAAACTATGACGAAAAATGTTCGTCGACTACCTTTTGTTCACTGGCGAAAACTAAATAAAAACTAAGCTATGATGACTAAAACTCAGACTAAATATATTGACAATTTCATCAACAAATAAAAAATAGACTAAAATGTTAGTGAGGGACTATAGTGGAGAAGATATCCAGTAGAACTAAAAGACTAATTTTGTGTTTGGTTGTGCTCGGGTGTTGCGCTCTGAAAATAGCAGATCTACAAGCTCACAACGTGTCGCGCTGCGACGCGTTGTGAGCTTGTTGATCGGCTATTTTCAGGCATCCGTATTGTTGGGAAAGCTTTTGCAGAAAATAGCCGATCTACCACACGCCGCGTTAAGGTACTAGTATAGAGCCCTGAGGGACCCCTCAGATTTCATAAACCATTTAAGTGGTTAAATAGCCTGGGCGAAACGGCGTGAAAAGAGGGTCTTCTGGTACTGTTCAGTGGATAGTGGAAGACAGAGTGTCTTCTTCTCTGTCACTGAGGAGTGACATTTGAAGGTCGGGAGTCGGCCGGGACCACACCACAATGCAGACCTGATCACATGACCACACACACCAATAGAACCAGGGAGGCCCTGATACCATCTCCTGTTTCACCTCTTTTGTCTCTCTGTCCTGCTTCTGTTTTGAGTCTCTCTCACAGTCCCCTTCTCCCCTTCTCTCCATCTCTTCATCTCTTTTGTCTGTCAGCCTTTTCTCCATGATGTCTCCCACCCTCTTTCTCTCCACTCCCTCTCTTTATTGCCCTGTCTGTCACTTTCTTTGCCTCCTGTCAACCTTTCTGTGTACATATCTCTCTATCAGTAGTAGTACCCCCACATCTCTGTCTGTATGTCTGTCTGTCTGTCTGTCTGTCTGTCTGTCTGTCTGTCTGTCTGTCTGTCTCTCTCTCTCTTGTCTCTGTCTGTCTGCCTGTCTCTCTCTGTCTCTCTCTGTCTGTCTCTCTCTCTTGTCTCTGTCTGCCTGTCTCTCTCTCTGTCTCTCTCTGTCTCTCTCTGTCTCTCTCTGTCTCTCTCTGTCTCTCTGTCTCTCTCTCTGTCTCTCTCTGTCTCTCTCTGTCTCTCTCTGTCTCTCTGTCTCTCTCTCTCTCTGCTTGTTCTGGGGGTCCCTGGAACAACATATTCCTTATATATATATATCCTTGACATTAAAACGTTTAAGAACATAGCAGCAACATACGTTTTTTTCAAAAACTGTTAGAATTTAGAAGACATTTAGTAGAATGGGAACCTCAGGTCTTAATGGGTTAAGGTGGTTGTATTCCATTAGACATCCTTCTCCTGCTCACAAACAGCTCACAAACCCTGCTGCTGTGTTTGACCATTTTTGTAACTTCATCCAACAGATATGGGAGTTCTTGTCATTTTCAAACTCTCCTTAGGTGATTGTACTCCGTGGGAAGTATATGTGTCTCTGATGTCTTGGTACAGTGGGCAAGTGGTTATGAGTCGTAGCTCAGTTTCTACCTCGTCTTATGTATGCACAGTCTGTCTTCTGTTGGGAGTAGGGATGCCACAATCTGACCTTCAGCCAATTCGAAATTCGGGCAGCCCTGGCGAATATTTTTCGATTATTCGACAGCGCCACTTTTTGAAAAATATTTTTCAAAAAAAAAAAAAAAAAGTTTTTTTTTTTTTTTTTTTTTTTTTGGAAAAATATTTTTAGCATTATTACGGTCATTTCCGGGTTGCGCGGCCCAATTGTTAGTTACGTTAATGTTTGGGCTGGGATGCTTTCCAGCAGGGGCCTCAGTGCGGCTGCAGAGTTCATGTTTGGGCTGGGCTGAAACAGTGAAACGCTCTGAAACTGTGGCCATTTACAATTATTAAGACTATAATATTACTATTATTAGTATTAGCATATATTTTGATTGAAACTAAGGCATACAAAAGTAAAAAGTAAAAAAAAAAAAAAAAAAAAGTAAAAAAAAAAAAAAAAATCTTAAAAAATTATAAAAAATATATATAATTAAAATAGAATTTTAAAAATCATTTTCGATTATGGAGACTGTAACGAATATTCGAAAATTCGAATATTCGGTGGCATCCCTAGTTGGGAGCCAGGTCTGCCTATGGAGGCCTTTTCTCCATCACAAGACTGTGTTCACTGAGTCTGTACATAGTCAACGTTCTGCTTAGTTTTGGATCAGTCACAGAGAGTCTCTCTCTCTCTCTCTCTCTCTCTGTATAGTGTCTTTGTTTAGGTTTCAATGCATCTGGTGTCTAGTTACCAACCACACCTCTACTGCTGCTACCTTCCTCTCCTCTCTTCACTCTTTCTGTCCCTCTCTCCTTCTCGCCACTCTGTCTCTCCACCTTCTCTCTCTCTCTCTCTGTGTGCCTCCCTTACCTGAGCCCATACACACAACTGTTTGTTGTGAGAATAACACAGTTTACACTACGTACACACACACACACACACACACACACACACACACACACACACACACACACACACACACACACACACACACACACACACACACACACTGCGTAGCGATGGGGAGAGAATGTCTGTTATGTGAACTAAGCTGGTCAACTGTTTGGTCAGCAAGGAAATCGTGAGTCAGTGCAAAACACACACACACACACACACACACACACACACACACACACACACACACACACACACACACACACACACACACACACACACACACACACACACACACACACACACACACACACACACACACACACACACACACACACAGAGTGCACTCTCACACACACACACAGTCTGCCAGTAACCCTTCAGAAACACTCCCTCTTCTTTAACTTTTTTATTTTGCAACACTCTTGCATCATGTTTTGATGATACAGGAAGTAGATAAAAATCCTCTTCCTGTAAATGAAGTCATGCACTTCTTTCCAAGTACAACCAGACGGGGTCTAATAACAGCGTGGCCTCATGTGGATCTGTGACGTCATGTTGTCAGTCAGTCTATGATGTCAGACATCTGACACATATCGTTGCTGTCGGCCAGAAACCTCTTATTTTCATTTCAACGTTTTTCGTAAATGAATGCTCTACTTGATCATACTACAGCGTGGCACAAAAGCGCTGCGTTTCGAGCTTGTAGCTCTGCTTTTTTCAAAATTCTGAAAAGTAACAGTTTTGGACATTCCACCCGACAGAGACCATATCTATGATACTCTCCAACTAGTACAGATCATGTCCTAGTCAAGCAACCGCTCAGTTTTTAATACAGCCAGTCAGTCAACCAACCAACCAGACACTTAGTCACAGTGAGTCAGTCGGCGTTGCTATTAGAGCCCGACTGATGCCAGATTCTTTGTGTCTAATGATGATCCCGATTTTGTAGATAGACCACTGATTACTGTGATGTTTGACCGATATTTTGTCAAAAAATGCTTAATAATCCAATCAATTTGAGAAACTTGTATTTGATTTTTGAAGTTTTTATTTTAGAAAATGTAACTTAAAGTAAAAATGAAATAAACAACACTTTATTTTCCCACAGTATTTACATTCCAAAATTAGCCGACCTACAAGCTCACTACTCATGAGCTTATAGGTCGACTGATTTATGCGTCCGTCTCTACAGCGAGTCATTCAGCACTGTTATTGAGGTCTCAGGAAGATCAAATGTCTCTTATTTCAATGGTTGCACTGTTTAGTGTTCTGTAACCAGACAGGAAGGGATAATGATCTGACCCTAGACCAGTGTGTGCACATGAGGTTGACTGGTTTCACGTGAGTCTGCTGGTTAATAATGAGAAGAGAACTGATTTGAATTGGACAGGTGAGGTCATACCGTCAGGGTTAAACATTAGCCTCAATAACGACTGCTTCCAGTCATTGCATGAAGTCTCCTGTCCTGATGTAACTGAAGGAACGCTGTCACATTCTGTCAGCTGACAGTTTCACCTCTTTCATTTAAAGCTGTTTTTGACCAAACAGCCTATATCGTCACTGTCGGCTGCAAACCTCACATGTCCAAAAGCGTTCCTGCTTATTAGAATAATAACAAACAATTTAAATAGTGAAAATAGCTTATCTGCAAGCTCACAATGCGTCGCAATGTGACACGTTGAGAGCTTGTAGATCTGCTATTTTCACTACTTTTTGTGCGACACTCATGATGAAGTAGAGAATTAAATTTACCCCCAAAAATATAAGCGCTGAAATATACAGATGCAAGGTTTCTGCTCAACAGCGACGATATTTGAGACCGGTGGAGACCGGTCTGTGACGCACACGATAAGTGCACAATAACAACAAGCTCACGAGATCCAGGACAATCTCTCAAACATAAAACAAGATAAAAATGAACTTTAAGCAGGGCTGACGGGGTCGTGATGACATGTGCAAGGAGGAATGTGATAGAGATAAAAGATGGCAGTAAAATATAATAAAAGTCAAAGACAGAAACTTCAAAATGTGCCATACAACAAGGCAAACAAAGCATACACTGTATTCAGGGGTCCCGCGTTGGACCAGGAAAGGGGGGGAGGGTGGCACGAAGGGAAGAGAACTGGGCCCTTTTTCTGAAGCATTATGTTTAATTATTTAATGAAGTATCCTTAATTATAATGGCATCTATGACGTATGATGTCTCATTAAAGTATTACGTTTAATTACGCGCACACGAGGTGGTCCTCTGCTTCTGCTTTAAACACTAAACACATGCTACCGCAGAAAAACAATAAACGCAACAATTAATGTGCATAATATTGTTTATGTGGTTATTAGTTTCTGGGAAGTGGGTTTTGTTTACTAAATGGAGCTTGTTGTGTCTAGAGACAGAGAGAGAGAGAAGGGCGCTACTCCGGAATGCTGAGTTAAAAAGACACAGATTTATTTGTGTCTTGAAGAGCTAGGAAGCACCCATTTGAAACACTTAAACCCCAGCTATTCTGGGAGGAAACGTTCGCCAAAGATAACAGATCTTCAAGCTTTGAGCTTAAAGATCTGCTATTTTTGTCAAAGAGATTTGGTATGGATGGATAAAAAGCGGTCCAAGTACAGTTTTGGTCCGTTTCACTAAGACCACATACAGGGTTTAAGTCTGTCCACCCACCCATGTCCTCTGGTTGCTGTCTATCCGCCATGGGCCTCTGGTAGCTGTCTGTCCACCTATGTCCTCTGGTAGCTGTCTGTCCACCCATGTCCTCTGGTAGCTGTCTATCCGCCATGGGCCTCTGGTAGCTGTCTGTCCACCTCCTATGTCCTCTGGTAGCTGTCTGTCCACCCTGAAGCCTCCTGGTGACAAACAGTATCTTTCACAAACACTACACAAACAGCTGTTGTAGCAAAAAAGAACAATAGTTTAGTGTTGAAGACTCTGGTGGATGTAGGATCTGGCCTCTCTCAGCTGTCTTTACTGTCTCGTCTTTGCTGGAAGACGAGACAAAGCCTTTGTCTTTTGGAGGGAGCTTTAGCCTTTTATCTCTTAAAAGGCCATAGGTCACTGTCTAGTCTAGTACTAGCAGCGATGCTAACGGGGGCTAGCATTCCCAGCTGGGACCTGTAGTCCGGAGGGCACGTGGAGTGGACTACAACAACACCCACCTGAGCTTTACACGTTGCAGCTGTGCCCTCGAGCCAGGCCTTCACAAAGCCTCTGTAGAGATTCTCTAGAATGAAGAACATGATTTACACACAGCAACTAGCTGTGTTTACTGTTGGGATACAAGAAAGATCCCTGAATATATTGATAGAAATGTTCTTCAGCTGTATGTATGTACTACTATAGCACTGGTTCTCAACCTTTTTTTGGCTGCGACCCCCCCCCCCCAAAAATAATCATATTTGAACTGGGGACCCCCCACCCTGATAAGCACTTGGAATTAGGAGTTGAGGCATTATTACATTTAGTTTGACTTTTTAGTAGTCAAATTAGGACTATTTAGTTCCACAGATAAATATTGTGAAAATAGCAGATCTACAAGCTCACAACTTGTAGATCTGCCATTTTCACAATTCTTGCCTCTTTCTTATATTATTTGACAATTTGGCCAATGTTTTTTTCATAGTTTAGTTTGTTGATCACTTTTGATGCAGTAATGGCCATTTATCTTTTCTTTCTTTCTTATTTTTTTTTAGGTATTAAAAAGTACTCGCGGTCATCTGGGGACCCCCACAAAATCATGTGGGGATCCCGGGGTCCCAACCCACAGGTTGAGAACCACTGTACTATAGCACTATAGCATTGACATAGCTGTAGTCCTGGTGCCATATCCATTATTCTCCTGTTCCGGTTCACTTTCGTTTAGCTGTGTTTGATTGAACCGGAAACGCATATGAAGCATTCATTCATGTTTCTGGTTCAAATACAGGGTGACACGATGTGAGCTTGTAGATAATATGCTATTTTCGCTATTTGTCGTACAACAAAGTATATATATAGGGCTTAGGTGGTTACAGTACTGTCATGTTTCTCAGCTTCACTATTGACTTTTGCGTGTGTGTGTGTGTGTGTGTGTGTGTGTGTGTGTGTGTGTGTGTGTGTGTGTGTGTGTGTGTGTGTGTGTGTGTGTGTGTGTGTGTGTGTGTGTGTGTGTGTGTGTGTGTGTGCTTTCACACCTGCAGTCATTAGATCTATAGCTTGACATTGGCAGAGGGGTGTTGAACTAGCATGCACCCAGCTGCTCTCACATCCTGCATGTTAACACTTAGCTCTCATCACTCGTATTTAAAAGACGGATGAATAGAAAATCAACCACAGAGAAGAGCAGCGTAATGCACATTATATGAGACAGGGCGCCTCAAAATGATCTCTGACTGTCCGTTGACAGGAGCCAAGATTAACATTCCAGGCCTAACGGCAGTGATTCATAATCTTTTTAATTTAACCCATTAAGACCTGGAACTGTGTCATTTTTTTGATTTGAGCTAAAAAGCATTATTTTACACTTTGGGCTATTCAAAAATAGCAGATCTACAAGCTCATAGCGCGGCACCGAGTGCCGCGCTACGAGCTTGTAGATCTGCTATTTTTGAAAATTTGTGAAAATGTGTGCAAATCTTTGAATATGTATATTTTTAAAGCAAACATTTTTAACTCAAATATTTGCTTCTGGGGGTCCCTGGAACAACATATTTTGATGGGGGTCCACGGCCAAATACATATCATTTTGGGGGTCCTTGACATGAAAAAGATTGAGCACCACTGATATAGAAACATACGTTTTTCAGAATACTGAGATTTAGGAGACATGTAGAATCGGCTTCAGGTCTCAATGGGTTAAAAAAAATAATTTTAAGAAGATTAATTTCAAGAACCTTCCAGTTTGATATCGACTCTGTCGGGTGGAAACCTCTCATTATGTCCAAAACCGTTACTTTTCAGTATTCAAATGGCTAAAGTAGCAGATCTACAAGCTCAAAGCTTGTAGATCTGCAATCGTTGATGTCTTTTTGACATGGTAGTGTGATCGAGTGTGGCATTAATTTACGGGGGGGGGGGGGAAGTTAGAGTAAGAGGGAGATAAGAGGTTTCTGCCCGACCGCAACGATAGATTAGCAGAGAATAGAGTCCACAGTCCTCTCTGTAATCCTTTACTACAGTGGTTCTCAAAGTGGGGTCCTTGAGGGGGTTCCAGGGAGGAGGGGAGGGGAGCTAAACCATTTAATATAGCATCAAAATCACGTAACCCCTATTTTATACTCTGGCTATTAGCCAATCTACAAGCTCTGCGACACATTGTGAGCTTGTAGATCATCTATTTGAGAAAATGTTTGAAAAGTTTTGATACATTTTGGAAAAAATATATATATTTTTTTCTTTTTGGAAAAGGTTAAACACAAATCTTGTGTTATGGGCGTCCCTCCCTGGTACAACATGTGTTCAGAGTTTGAGAACCACTGCTTTACTATACACATGTATAACTGTACTGAGAACCACAGCTTTACTATACATGTATTACTGTACTGAGAACCACAGCTTTATACATGTATAACTGTACTGAGAGCCACTGCTTTATACATGTATAACTGTACTGAGAACCACTGCTTTATACATGTATAACTGTACTGAGAACCACAGCTTTATACATGTATAACTGTACTGAGAACCACTGCTTTATACATGTATAACTGTACTGAGAACCACTGCTTTATACATGTATAACTGTACTGAGAACCACTGCTTTATACATGTATAACTGTACTGAGAACCACTGCTTTATACATGTATAACTGTACTGAGAACCACAGCTTTATACATGTATAACTGTACTGAGAACCACTGCTTTATACATGTATAACTGTACTGAGAACCACTGCTTTATACATGTATAACTGTACTGAGAACCACAGCTTTATACATGTATAACTGTACTGAGAACCACAGCTTTATACATGTATAACTGTACTGAGAACCACAGCTTTATACATGTATAACTGTACTGAGAACCACTGCTTTACTATACCAGGTATAACTGTACTGAGAACCACTGCTTTATACATGTATAACTGTACTGAGAACCACAGCTTTATACATGTATAACTGTACTGAGAACCACTGCTTTATACATGTATAACTGTACTGAGAACCACTGCTTTATACATGTATAACTGTACTGAGAACCACAGCTTTATACATGTATAACTGTACTGAGAACCACAGCTTTATACATGTATAACTGTACTGAGAACCACAGCTTTATACATGTATAACTGTAACCTAATAACGAAAACACTGGTAGTTAACCTAGCATTCTCCTTAATATATTGGCTGAAATGTTGCTGATCTAGGATCTTAACATTTGGGAACAATCCACCACTGGCTCCCCTCCCCCACCCTGATACTGAGCCAGAGTGGGGGGGGGGGGGGGGGGGGGGGGGCGGCACTCTCTCAGTTAATGAGGAGCTGAGATTGATGGACCTTAATAACCTCATACTGTGTGTGTGTGTGTGTGTGTGTGTGTGTGTGTGTGTGTGTGTGTGTGTGTGTGTGTGTGTGTGTGTGTGTGTGTGTGTGTGTGTGTGTGTGTGTGTGTGTGTGTGTGTGTGTGTGTGTGTGTGCGTGCGTGCGTGCGTGCGTGTGTGTGAGAACATAAATTCTCGGTCCAACTTTCATTCCCATCTTGCATAGTTGTGGTAGAATGTGTTGCTTTGTGTCGTGTAGTGTCATGTGTCGCTTTGTGGTGATTGGTTGTATCGCTTTAATGGGTTGTGAACTACTGGGTTAGGCCATTTATCATTGGACAGTTAATGTAGGGTGCGGTACTGTCTCAGGAGAGCGGTCTTGTAAACAGGAAGGTTCCCCGTTTTCGATACCAGGCCGGTCCTCGCTTCTTGTCAAAATGTCCATGAGCAAAGCCTGAACCCCTAACTGCTCCTAATGAGCAGGTTGGGGCCTTGCATGGTTTCCTCCACCGTTCACCAGTGGTGGAAAAAGTACTCAAATGTTTTACTTAAGTAAAAGTATCAAGACTGCAATGTAGAAGTACTCTGTTTACAAGTAAAAGTCCGGAATTAAAAAAAATACGGTTATTATTATTGGTATCAAAATGTACTTAAAGTACCAAAAGTAAAAGTACTAAATGTTTGAAAATAGCAGATCTACAAGCTCACAACGCGTCGCGATGCGACGCGTTCTGAGCTTGTAGATCGGCTATTTTCAAATAGCCTATGTATAAAATAGGGCTGAAGTGGTTAATGTATGTTTTATAATGTAATAATTTATGAGATGTAGTGGAGTAGAAGTAAAAGTATTGGAAATTGGAAATACTGAAGTAAAGTACAAATAGCTCAACATTTTACTTAAGTACATTATTTAAGTAAATGTACTTAGTTACTTTCCACCACTGCTGTTCACTGTGTGAATGTGTGGTTAATGGGTGAATGTAGTGCACATTGTTAAGTGCTTTGCAGAAAGGTGGTATAGAAACCCACCATTTAATGTTAAAGACGGGGTGCCGTGATTTTCAGTGATCCCCCCCCCCTAAAACATAATCATCAGGTATTATGGTTATACTAGGAGGAAGATTCTTTTCAAAAAGGTGTACAGAAAGTGTTAAAATTATGTTTTTATGTGGACACGCGCCTCCAGTTCATTAAGTATACCTGGTTCTCACCTCAGCACCTCCTCCACCACCTTAGCACCACCCACCTGTCCTAGTCCCTCCTCCTCCTCATGCCCACACCTGTTGTGTTATGATAATGAGGGGGAGGGTATGTTTTTACTATGTCACTAAAGCGCTGTTTCTCTATTGGCACGTTTGACCCTCAAGGTTTCAGCCTCCAGGTAGAAACTCAAAATAGTCAGAGAAGACATAAAACACCATAAAAACACCACCAGGTGGCTTAATGAAGTTCTATCAGCCTCATAGACACATGCAATACAGAAAAAGTGCAAAACCATGGCACCACCTCTTTAATAACATGATGAATATATGGACTTAAACTGTAACTTGTGTGATTTTAGGTACATTTAGTCTCGCATACTTGTAATACTTGGACCTGTAGAGCAGCGTTTCTCAATATATGGTTCAGGGGAACTCCCGAGGTCCTTGAGCGGGCTCCAAGGGGTCTCCAGCTAAATAATAGATGACCTACTTAGGAACCAAATGGACCTTTACAGAGTGTACCAATGGAACTAAATGCGGGTCCGTTTGGGTTGCAATTGTACACTATCAAACGCATTGGGGCCCCAGAGATGAAAATTGTATCGAATGGGGGTCCGTCCGTGGCCTAATTCATATCAAACTGGGGGTCCTTGAAATTAAAAAAAGGTTGATCACTGCTTAGAGAATATCAGCTCCAGAGTTGGGAACAGGGAGCTAGCATTGCTATCGTCTTGCTGCTAAGATGAGATAAAAACGGTATTTCCAAATAACTCTGCAAAAGACGGTCCTCTTCACAGCCCAGGAAGCATCGAGCACCATTTTCACACATCGTTTTTTTTATCGGTCTCCGTTGACGCCCAGATATTGGAGCATATATAAATCACTGTTTCACAGTTATTTTTGAAATTACCCTTTTGGAATGCTGTTAGCAGCGAGACGCTAGCAATGCTACCTTTTGTTGTTCTCTGCAGGAGGACGCACTGCAGGTATACAAGATGTGTAAAATTGCTGAACGTGCCCTTGAAACGGATAGCCTGCATGCTGCTGACGATACACACACACACACACACACACACACACACACACACACACACACACACACACACACACACACACACACCCACCCACACACACACACACACACACACACACACACACACACACACACACACACACACACACACACACACACACACACACACACACACACACACACACACGCACACACACACACGCTCCAGCAGTATTTGAGCTGAGGCTGCAGTTATCTGCTTCATAACGTGAAAGATAGAATGAACGTGTGTCCTTCAGAATAGAGAGATGGAGAGAGAGAGAGAGAGAGAGAGGTACAACAAAAGAGAGCGAGAGCGCATTATAAGGTGAGAAAGACGGAGAGACAGGAGAGGGGGATGGAGGAGAGAGGGGTGGAGAGATAGATTGAGAGAGAGAGAGAGATGGAGAGACAGAATCGGAGAGGATGGAGCAGTGTGAGAGAGCGAGAGAGAGAAGGCAGAGAGAGAGATCCTATTGGTCCAACATCCTGACAGCTCATCATCTTATCTGTTGTACTGAAACAGCTGGTTCAGACCATATGGCTTTAATATATCTAGAGGGCGGATGGCCCCGCCCCCACCTATTTATTGTCAACGAAAGATGCCGCACCCGGAAGAGCGCTCTCTACTTCCGCATTTTTCTCGGTTTCCATCAAACGCGGAAGACTTGAGCCCCCGAGCAGGCGCACCATAGGCTTCAGACGGCAGACGCACGCGCAGCAGCGTTTTAAACGCGGAGGTCTGCAATCCCACATTTGACCACCAGGACGACTTCACTGTTATACCACGGTTCTTCTGGGGGCTTTGGTTCAGACAGACGGAGGAGGAGAAGAGAGGAGAGAAGGAGAAAACAGGAAGAGAGAAGAGAAGGAGAAAACAGGACGGAAGAGAAGGAGAAGACAGGAGAGGAGAGAGGGAGAACACAGGAGAGAGAGAAGAGAAGAGAAGAGAAGGAAAATGCGGGAGAACAAAGGAGAAGAGAGTAAAGGAGAGAGGACAATGAAGGGGAAAAAGAAGGCTGAAGGACTTAGATATACATCACTACTGGTGGTATGATAATGACATCCACTTAACGCTTGTGTGTGTGTGTGTGTGTGTGTGTGTGTGTGTGTGTGTGTGTGTGTGTGTGTGTGTGTGTGTGTGTGTGTGTGTGTGTGTGTGTGTGTGTGTGTGTGTGTGTGAGACAGTGTGTTATTGGAGATAAGAATATAGCCTCACTCCCTGACAGACAGAACTAATCATTAATCAACTATAATCAATATAAGGAGCAATGCTGTTAACCTTCCTGTCTCGGTCTTTATATCTGTCATTTTATAATGGTTTTATTATGATGTTATGATGATTTATAATGGTTTTATTATGATGTTATGATGCTGACTGATTTGCATCAGACAGCAATCTATTTGATGGCAAATTAGCAATGGTCTTGAACCTTATCGATCCAGGATATCCCTAATTGTTACGTGTTTATTGAGCCAGGATATCCAGGATAAGTGATGTATTTATTGTCAGTACACAGCACTAGTAATAATGATACTATAGTCACTTTCTAAGTTCCAATTTGTAAGTGTGAGGTCTCTCCATAAATGTCTGTGCGTCTGGAGAATTCTTTTCTTTTCTTTTTCTCATTTTGAGCGGCAGTGGCACAGGAGGTAGAGCGGCCATCATGGAATTAGTAAAGGTTCCACGTGGCTGCTTGTCGAACAGAGCTGCCAGCTCTCCCGCAATGAGCGTGAGACACACGCAAATGACGCTCTGCGTCTGCACACACACTCACGCCACACATTGTATCTCTCTCTGCGTCAAATCACCCCAAGTGGAAAACTGCGTCAATTCATGCACCACTGAGACATTCACTTCTGCCGGTATTTGAGCGATAATGGTGAATTAAATTATTGTATCTGAAGTAGCCTCACCCGTTTAACTGTAGTGAAAAGCAGAAATAATAGGTGCGTGTGTGTGTGTGTGTGTGTGTGTGTCTCTTGTGTGAGGGACCCTGCGCGCATTTATGCACGTGTCATTCCATTGATCATTTACAGTATTATATCCCCAGACGTCGCCGACAGGAGGATCAACAACATAGATCTTAAGATTAACTAATGTTATGGCGGGTGTACCCTGGAATTTATTCTGTCCGGTCAAGTTCATAACGTTAGTTTTCATTAACTTAATTCGACCGACATCTTATTATTTAGGGTGTCTGTCACTCCGTGTGTCTGTCTGATACTGCGCTGCCAAGAGCAGGCAGTTAAAAGGGAAAGAGACCTTTGGATGTATGCATGTGCAAAAAGAACAGATCTTCAAGCCAAAAAAGCGGATGAAATTAAAATATTTACCCATAATGTTGCCATGCTAGTAAAGCCTGATAAAAGTATCAAATTCCCTGTTAAGATGCACCAGAATACAGGAAATGACATCTGCTCTGTTAAAAGGTTTCGGGAGGAAGACCCCCAGATCTCCCCCACCAAAATGATCACACCCACAGTATTAATCTCCACCTTCCACCAGTTTCTGCCCTAAAATTACTTGATTTCATTATTGAGGGTTAGATTTGGAAAATGATTGCACACCCACCCAGTGCAACATACCAGCTGTACCTGGTTGGGGTCTTACAACTGGTATGTTGCACTGGGTGTAACAAACAACATCAAGTACAACAATTAATACACAAATACCTTTCTTTGGCGTGCAGTGGTGACTCATGGGTCGATAAAATACAAAAACGATAATAATATTTGCTGCACACGCCACCAAATCTCACTCCAAGGTTTTCCTTGATATGGTTCCCAGGGGGGTCCCCAACTAAATGATTATTCGTTAGGAACCAATGGGTCTGTAACTAATTTATATACCGCCTTTTCCTTTGCAATGTATTTCACATTCACACGCTGATGGCGGAGGAAACCATGCAAGCAGAGCACCAACCTGCTCTTCGGGAGCAGCTATAAAGGTGTCTTGCTCAAGGACACTGACGCGCAGCCCGGAGGATTCAATTCAATTAAAAAAATTGCAGATATTTTGTGAATTTCATTTTGTGCAAACCTTTGAATACATATATTTTTAAAACTGAACATTTGTAACTCAAATCTTTGCTGCTGGGGGGTCCCTGACTCCCTGGAACAAAATGCTCGCTTTAAAAATATATATATTCAAAGATTTGCACAAACGTTCACGTTTTTTCAAAAATAGCAGATCTACAAGCTCATAGCGCAGAGCTTGTATATCTGCTTTTTTTTTTAATAGCCAAAGAAATCTAAAATGACACAGATGCGTTCCCGGATTGAATGGGTTAAAGACGGCTGGCTCTACCTCCTGAGTCTCCTGGGAATTTAGTGTCTTTGAAATGGGGATCCGTGACCTAATTCATATCAATACGGGGGGGTCCATGGAATGAAAATGGTTGCGAATCACTGATCTAGAAGGTCATTTACACAGGCTGAATTGGGGGGGGTTGTTGGTGGAGAGATCGCCTTCATAAAGAGTGCTTTACTGTTCTTATTGAGCTCTTTTTTTAACAGTATAGATCAGTGGTTTTCAACCCTTTTCATGCCAAGGACCCCTACATTGATATACATTTGGCCGCGGACCCCCATTTGAAAATGCCAGGGACCCCCAGAAGCAAAGATAGCAGTTCATTTCTGCTTTAAAAAATATATATATTCAAAGATATGCACACTTTTTCAAGGTTTTTCAAAAATAGCAGATCTACAAGCTCATAGCGCGGCACTCGGTGCCGCGCTATGAGCTTGTAGATCTGCTATTTCTGAATAGCCAAAGCTAAGTGGTTAAAAATGATTGCGACGCTATTAACTCATTTTGCTGGGGACCCCCTGGTACTCCCTCAAGGACCACTGGTTGAAAACCACTGGTATAGGTGATCTCATTAGCTGAACACATCATAGAAAACACTTCAATGATCATTATAAGGCTTGGTCAGTCCTAACAGTCTTATGTATTTATGCAGCACAGTTATTTTAGTGTTAAATTAATGTTTGTGTCTCTGTCTCTGCAGAACAAGGAGAAAGAGAGGATGAAGGAGAGGGAGAAGGAGGCGAGGGAGAGGGAGGCTCGCTACAGTAACGGCCACCTCTTCACCTCCCTCACCGTGTCTGCCACGACTCTCTGCTCCGCCTGTAACAAGAGCATCACCGCCAAGGAGGCCCTGAGCTGTCCCAGTAAGAGAGAGACACACACACACACACACACACACACACACACACAGTTTAACCCATTGTAGTCTGGGAGGCATTGCCTCGGAGTTTGGACAGCGGGGGCGCGGCCACTGCGTTGTGATTCAAATCAACAGCCAATGAAGAATAGGGGGCGGGATCCACATGCAGTGGGTGTTGCATCTAAATAGGATCGACGGGAAAATATTTCCCCTTGAGAAATTTCGACCGCCATTGTTGTGTACTGCTGTTTGCCTCTCGTCGGACTTTTTAGACGAGTTGCAACCGGTAAGAGGCGTGTCCGCTCAGATTCAGAGCGTGACGTACATCCCGCCCACAAATACAGGGGGTTTGGCCCAGAAGTTCCTCGCCGAGCCGGCGAAAACTTCTGGGAACTCAGATTAAACCCATTGAGACCTGAAGCCGATTCTACATGTCTCCTAAATCTCAACAGTATTCTGAAAATTTCATATCAGTGGTGGTCTATATCAGTGGTGCTCAATCTTTTTCATGTCAAGGACCCCCAAAATTATATGTATTTGGCCGAGGACCCCCATCAAAATATTTTGTTCCAGGGACCCCCCAGAGCAAAGATTTGAGTTAAAAATGTTCGCTTTAAAAATATAAATATTCAAAGATTTGCACACATTTTCACGATTTTTCAAAAATAGCAGATCTACAAGCTCGTAGCGCGGCACTCGGTGCCGCGCTATGAGCTTTTATATCTGCTATTTTTGAATAGCCCAAAGTGTAAAATAATGCTTTTTAGCTCAAATCTAAAAATGATACAGTTCCAGGTCTCAATGGGTTAACAGTGTATTTATGTCCACACACAGGGAAAGCATACACAGGGACACAAATATTTTAGGTGCAGTAAATTTTACATTCACATAACTCATGGATATATGTCCTCATGATGCAACACGCGTGTCACTCGGCACTCCATGGGCACAAGTAGCGGCGGCGCTGCCATACGTGGCGGCAGAGAGACAGCACAATATTTAGTTTGCCAGCCTTTCTGCCTCGTCTTTGGGCATCCCAAGTTGTGGAAACCCTCCAACAACCAGTCCGTGGGTAATCTATGTCCTATATAGGCTGGATCACCAGAGGAAACAAAGTTCTTAGTCTTGCACTGCTGCTTGGTGTTAAAGCGCTCTCTGTAGTTGTTCTCATGGGCCTGGAAGTACCACCTGGCCGTCGGGTAGCGTCGGCTGTTGGTAGAGTCCACCGGTGAGTAGTGTCTTCTTGTATGCGAGCTACATAGTCCACAGAAGTTGCAAATGCATCCACTGCACCGACTACATTGACGATGGTAGTTACAACGGGGCAGTTGTTCTCAGTCGCTACGACTGTTTTCAGTGCATGTGTGGATTTCATAGAAGCACGCATGTCGCGCACCAAAAATAGCCGATCTACAAGCTCGCAACACGTCACGCCGTGTTGTGTTAGTTATTTTAAGATTTAAAGAGTATTTGCAGTGGTCAAACTAGCAAATGTTCAGAAGGGTCTTCCATAAAACCCTAGTGGTCTCGGATATTTCATAAAACACAGGTTAAAGGCTCAATCTGTGATTTCTTCAACTGGTTGGCTGTTTGTAGAACAACATAGGTTTACGATAATACCTAAACATTATTCCAATGAACGAAATGTTTCATGTCAGATTTTATTTTTGCTTTATTCCATGAATACAGTGAAAGAAATACACTGCTCCTCACAGTGCTTTGGTGATTGCCCAATTCTGTTTTATCAGTCAAGGCATAACTGTGGTCTGTGTTTTTTCTTGCCAGCACACATGCCGTTCTGTCTGTTTATGTTGCTATGGAAACAGAAGCTTGTAAACACTATGTAATGCAATATAACCCAGTAATTAATGTCAGAGAACCCAGTAATTAATGTCAGAGAACACAGGACAACACAAAGAAACACAATAGAAGACAGTGTAACACAATGGAATACAATAGAAGACAGTGTAACACAATGGGATACAGTAGTACACAATAGAAGACACTACAGCAGGGGTCTTCAACAGGTGGTCCGGGACCCCTAGGGGGTCCTCAGAGTTACTACAGGGGGTCCGCCAAATCTTTGTGTGATATGATTATTTTTTTTTACCTTTTACCACTTGAACCCCCATCCCTTTTCTGAGGTGAACTTTAGCAAAGAGGTACAGTATAGGTGTAGAGGGAAAAAAGAGCAGACCAAGTAAACAAAAAAAGTTTAATCTGAAGCACAATTTTATACAATATAGAGTAGGGGTCTCTGCTTCATCTCTGTCTCAGCTAGGGGGTCCTTGGCCTAAAAATGTTGAAGACCCCTGCACTACAGCACAATGAAATAGAACACAACGGGTGACTCAGTATGCTAACTGATGACAGGTTATCTCGGGGTAAATAGTTTAAATTAAGCTGGATTGGTTATCGGTATATTGATGTTTTATCCAATCAAGACGTTATGCCTCAGGACAACGACCTTTATGGACAGGTGTGTGTGTGTGTGTGTGTGTGTGTGTGTGTGTGTGTGTGTGTGTGTGTGTGTGTGTGTGTGTGTGTGTGTGTGTGTGTGTGTGTGTGTGTGTGTGTTCTTTTCATATGTGGAAGTGAATGGTTCACAGAGGAAGTATAGCTAGTTGTCAGGCATATCATGCTGTTTTATTTGCCTTCACGTTCAGCAGCATAGTTAGCACGCCACATTGAAAACAATAGAATACAGCTAGCACGCCACATTGAAAACAATAGAATACAGCTAGCATGCCACATTGAAAACAATAGAATACAGCTAGCATGCCACATTGAAAACAATAGAATACAGCTAGCACGCCACATTGAAAACAATAGAATACAGCTAGCATGCCACATTGAAAACAATAGAATACAGCTAGCACGCCACATTGAAAACAATAGAATACAGCTAGCATGCCACATTGAAAACAATAGAATACAGCTAGCATGCCACATTGAAAACAATAGAATACAGCTAGCATGCCACATTGAAAACAATAGAATACAGCTAGCACGTCACATTGAAAACAATAGAATACAGCTAGCATGCCACATTGAAAACAATAGAATACAGCTAGCATGCCACATTGAAAACAATAGAATACAGCTAGCATGCCACATTGAAAACAATAAAATACAGCTAGCATGCCACATTGAAAACAATAAAATACAGCTAGCATGCCACATTGAAAACAATAGAATACAGCTAGCATGCCACATTGAAAACAATAGAATACAGGTAGTAATGTTAGCACACTACATTAAAAACAATAGAACACAGGTAATGTAGTGTTAGCACATTACAATAGAATACAGGTAGTGCTGTTAGCGCGCCACTTTGAAAACAATAGATAGAACACAGAACAATAGAACAAAAGAAGAAGAAAAGAAGAGAGAGAGAGAGAGAGAGAGGCTGAGGAGGTACAATGGGTGGAGGTACAGTAGATGGGGAGGGAGGGACAGATAAGCGAAGGATGAGCCACGGGGAGGAGGAGAGATCAAACCTCAACCAATACACTAGAGAGAGAGAGAGGGAGAGAGAGAGAGAGAGCTGTCAGCTCAGCTGCAGGTTCAGAACAGACAAAGAAGTCAGCATGTAGACAGACTGATTTGAGTTGCTGATTTGGATCATATTTTTATTTGACATTATTGTTTTTAAAAAAAAATTGGTTTGTTGTTTTGGAGCACTGAACCAAATTTCCCTGTGTGTGTGTGTGTGTGACAATAAAGTTGACAGATCTATAATCTCACAACATGTTGCGAGCTTCTAGATCGGCTATTTTCACTGTCTTTGAAAATTATAATGACACCCAAAATATGGAAGCCAGGTTGAACGTGGTTAAGCTTTAGGATTGGCTGGCAGACAGACAGACAGACAGACAGACAGACAGACCCATTTACGCACGCACGCATGCACACACGCGTGCGAACACACACACACACACACACACACACACACACACACACACACACACACACACACACACACACACACACACACACACACACACACACACACACACAGGGAGGACGTCTGTATACATTCTG
>NC_139940.1:6896606-6901606 GCF_963454915.1 Gymnoscopelus microlampas
CCATTGTCCTAGTCATTGACCACTATATACTACTAGCCTATACTTTGTCGTCTGACAAATAGTGAAATTTGCGGAAATGTTTGCCTGTATTGACGTGCCCAAAATAAGGACACGTTTACATTACATTACAGTCATTTAGCAGACACTTTTATCCAAAAGCGACTTACAAGAAGTGCATTCAACATAGGTAGGCAAGAAATCTACTAATCACCAGAAGTCTTAAGTGCATTCTCTTCTAAAACAAGCAACTAAGAGTATACCTAGCGCTAACGTAAAAGTGCAATATATCAGCTAGCTAAGTACTTACTTAAACAGATGAGACAAATAGGAAAATCAAATGAGCAAGAGCTAAAACAAATAAGTGTATCGAATAAACAAGATCCAATAAAAACAAGAGCTCGTACAAATAATTGACAACAAGTAGGTAAGGCTAAGAGGAAGGGTCAGGGTAGTGTTTCCTGAAGAGGTTGGAAGTGGTTATTGATACTCTAGCGTGTGTTACCTCACGCTGGAAGAGCATTGGTTGCTCTTTTGAAAGGTCCGTGCAAACCGGGTCAAAGTTCAAACGTGTTGGACTTAGAGCAGAGAGTGCTCAGGCGCCTGGTTAGGCTGATGGGTGGCCATGTGTTTGAACAGATGCTGATGCTCAGCCAATTCAATTCAACTTGATTAGATTATAGTGTGCCAAATCACAAGTTGTCTCAAGACACTTTACACATAGAGCAGAGAGACCCATCGTTTTCCCCGGTGAGCAGCACGCATTTAGTGACACTGGGGCGGTGTTGATTTTGACAGCAAATTTTGATTCAGTTTTAGTTGTAGTCTTTTGAATAAAATCCCATTTTGTTTTAGTCATATTTTAGTCATCTGAAATGTTTTTGTCTACTTTTAGTCAACTAAATATCACAAGATTATAGTCGACTAAATCTACAGTTGATTTAGTCGACTAAAATGTATGTTGGCGGTGCCTTGATGGTGTCGTAATGGCTGATTTTACGCTTGGTTGCATGCTGAAAATAGCCACTACTTTCTGCTATTTTCAGAGCGTAAGATCCGAGCGCAACCAACCATGAAATAACTTGTCTTAGTTCTACTGGATCTCTTCTCCACTATAGTCCCTCCATAACATTTTAGTCTAGTTTTTATTTGCTGATGAAATTGTCAATATATTTACTCTTAGTTTTAGTCATCATAGCGTAGTTTTTATTTCGTTTTCGTCAGTGAAAAAAGGTAGTCGACGAACATTTTTCGTCATAGTTTTAGTCGACGAAATCAGCACTACACTGGGGAAGGAAAAACCCCGATCAGAACTAGGCACTAGGGTGGGCGGCCATCTGCCTTGACCACGTTGTGCAGGGAGAGACACGAAAGAGCGAGAAAGATGAGGAGGGGGGAGAGAGAAACAAAGATGGACGACAACAATAACAGCAGCAATACAACAACAATATAGCAACAACCACTGAAACCTTCAAACCGTCACCATCCATGGGAGCTATAAGAGCAATCAATAGCCGTGAGAGAGATCTCTTTCAGAGATCAACACCCCCACACACTTTAGACAGGGGGCTTTATTAGACAGGATCTTTGGCCTGCTAACTCGATGGATCGATCCAGATCGCCAGAACACCCTATCACTGGTACCTATAGGACAGTGGTTCTCAAAGTGGGGTCCGGGGACCCCCAGGGGTCCTTGAGGGAGTTCCAGGGGGTCCCCAGCTAAATGATAGATTAGGCACCAAATGGACTCTTATGGGTCTGTAACTCTGAGAGTTAAATTGACATAGATTTTACAATATAAATTGCGGTCCAAGTGATAGAAATGCCATTAAATGGGGGTCTGTAGCCCTAATGCATGTCAAACTGGGGGTCCTTGAAATGAAAATGGTTGAGAATCGCTGCTAGAGCCGTAAAAAAATCTTCTCTTATGGGGGGTCCCTGGCATATCTTTTGAAATGGGGGTCCACAGGCTAATAAGTGTCAATTTGGGGGTCCTTGACATGAAAAGGTTTGAGAACCGCTAACCTAGTGGACAGTGGTTCTCAAACATTGTCATGTCAATGATGACTGATATGACAGCTGAATGATGATTGATATGTGATTGATAGGCTGCAGACCCCCATTTGAAAATAATTAGTTCCAGTTCCAGGGACCGACGGGAGAGACCATTTGTCTGGAAAATAGCAGGTTGGCTATTTTCGAATAGCCGACAATATACAATAGGTCATAAGTGTTCAAACTGTTTGTAATTTTCCTGTAACCCCCCTCAAGCCTCCCCCTGTGGGGGTCCCCGGACCCCACCTCATGAACCAAATACCTAGTAGAATGAAGAGCTCAGCTTAGGGGGTGGGGGGGGGGGGGTTATCCTGAGGTCATGAGTAGTAAGCTCTGTCCCTCAGGAGGACCCGAATGGCAGAGAAAAAGCTCTGCACATGGTAAACACAACCGCTTTCAGATGATTACAAGACACCCTTTATAAAGGAACACGCCCTAGAAAACAGTTATTTTAAACTGTGTGTGTGTGTGTGTGTGTGTGTGTGTGAGGGTGAGCGAGAGAGAGAGAGAGAGAGAGAGAGAGAGCTGTGGTTCTAAACAGGAACCAGTCCATTTAATAGCTGCAGTGTTGTTGAGTGGTTCCATGTGGTGTGATGTGCCTCAGTCAGTTGTTGTGTGTGTGCGTGCTTGTGTGTGTGTGTTAAGAGTACATGCCACATGGTGTGTGTGTGAGCGTGTGTGTGTGTGTGTGTGTGTGTGTGTGTGTGTGTGTGTTAAGAGTACATGTTGTGTGTGTGTGTGTGTGTGTGTGTGTGTGTGTGTGTGTGCGTGTGTGAGCATGTGCGTGTGTGTGTGCGTGTGCACGTTAATTTCAGGGCGGTTATGGGAACAAAGGCAGCTGTGTGTTTCTGGGCTGACACCAGATCTGCTGTTAGGAAATGTCTAAAACATAACTGCCAATAAAGCTCTACTGACTGACTGCTGATCAGCTGTGAAACACCCTTACCAATAGTAAGGAGCACAAGGATCAGATCCTAGATCAGTGATTGACCTCACAATCAACCTATAGTAAGATCCTAGATCAGTGAACACCCGTCCTTCCTGTGATTGTAGAATCAAACCAGAACAGAAACAAGATATAAGAAGAGTACACACACACACACACACACACACACACACACACACACACACACACACACACACACACACACACACACACACACACACACACACACACACACACACACACACACACACACACACACACACACACACACACACACACACACACACACACACACACACACACACACACACGCGCACACACACACACACAGTTGGTTATTGTTGGTTATAATTAATTATGTCTCTCTGTCATGTCCTCCTCTGTCTGTTTGATAAAAAACATAACATAATATTGTACATATCAGTCAAAATCATAAACAAGCTCGATAGTTTATCTATTCTGGTCCTATAATATGAGTATAATAATGTTAATAATTATGTAAATTGTGTGTGTGTGTGTGTGTGTGTGTGTTTGTATTTCCAGCCTGTAACGTCACCATACACAACCGCTGCAGAGACACGCTGGACAACTGTACCAAGATGAAACAGAGGGTGAGACATTCATTGAAGTGAACCTTCATCAGTCTTTTTGACCCATTAAGACCTGAGGCCATTATTTAAAAACATCTAAATCCTAACAGTTTTTGGAAGAAAAAAAAACGTTTTTTTTTCTTTTTCAAAAATAGCAGATCTACAAGCTCATAGCGCGGCACTCGCTGCCGCGCTATGCGCTTGTAGATCTGCTATTTTTGAATAGCCAAAGAAATCTAAAGTGACACAGATGCGTTCCAGGTCTTAATGGGTTAACTCATTCAGTGCCAGACTTATTGTCTGGCTGTGTTTGCCTCAGTGCCAGAGATTTTTCGGTTTTTTTCTTAGATTTTCGAGTAGTCACAGAATATTTATCTCCGGTATGATCGATCCCCTGATGGTTGCTGGTAATCACAGAGGCTTTCACTGTGCTTCCGCCCAAAAAAAAGAAAATGTCATCGCGACCTCCCGTTCCCTTTATTCCACCTTTGAAAATAGCATGTCTCGCCCAAAAATAAAATAAATACATAGTAAAAAAATATATATACACAGGAGCCGATATACAGGATTTTTAAGTAATACTTTAACCAAGAACTAGACTGCCGTAGCGTGGCTCATATCTGGCATAGAGGGGGCGGGTTTAACTCCGCAGAGAGAACGCGTGTGATCCCATTGGTTCACCGATCTGTCCGTCAGCACCCCGACCCGTCAACACAACATTTGGAGCGACGCCCACTGCACTCTGGTTGGTTGGGGAAATGAAACACTTCCTATACCCGGAACGCCGACGCGCTGGTCCAGGCTTTTATTTTTTTAGCAAAACCAAAAAAATAAAAGCCTGGAGGTCGAGGCTAGCCGAGAAGTGAATGGAGCAGTAAATCTTTGGATCACGTTATCTTGGGTTCTGGACGTTTTAAAAATTAATTAATTAACTCTCTCAGTGCCAATGAAATAAAAAAAATATTGCGAACTGTGCCAACATTTTTTTTTTTTTCAAAGTAAAAAAAAAAGTGCTTAGGAAGCGAGATACAGCCTTTTTCAGTTCTAAGTTAAACAAGGAGTGGATGGAGCTGCACATCTTCAGATAATGATATCTTGGGTTCTGAACACTTTTTTCAAAAAAAAAACTCGGGATTTTTCGTTCTGGCAGGGAGGGTATTCAGTAAAAACTCGGGATAACTCGGGGTCTGGCACTGAGAGAGTTAACAAATAAAAGTGCATCAACGGCATCATACCGTATACTGTATGTAACACCGCTGATCCCATTACATCCTAAATAAAGTGGTTTATTTCCTGTGTAGACGGTTAATTTGTTAAATCGTTCCATCCCTACTGTACCAGCTGTCTAAGTTGAGTAAAACCTCAATGATCCCTGTGTATTTAACCCATGCTAAATATCTGGAACTACTTGC
>NC_139940.1:6904106-7167694 GCF_963454915.1 Gymnoscopelus microlampas
ACGCAACGCAAAGACATCATGAAACGCCAGGATGTTATCTATGGTACACACACGCACACACACACACACACACACACACACACACACAACTAAATAAATTAGTATAACACTGTGATCGAAAGTGTATGTTATCATCCATGTAGAAAGTATTTGTGTTTGCATGAAATCTAATTGTGTCTAGACAGTATATAATTGTATAATAATAAAATAGGTAATTGAATTAAGTGATTCATACATGTATATACATTAACTCATTCAGTGCCAATGAAATAAAAACATAATTGCGAACTGTGCCAGCAATTTTTAAAATTTCTTATAGCTTTTTCAAGTAGTCACAGAATATTTATCTCCAGTATAATCGATCCCCTGATGGGTGCTAATCACTGAGGGTTGCACTTTGTGGTTTCACAAATGTCAACAAGGTCATTGGAATAAGCAAGGGATAATGCATGGGGAGGTAGTCATTATTGAAATTTAAAGCCCGAGGTGGTTAATCGCCCTGAAGGGCTTTAAATTTCAATAATGACTACCTCCCCATGCATTATCCCGCTTATTACACGGCTACTTAATAAATACATAAATACATTTACCCAAAAGTAACAACAAAACGAAGTATTTCCTTGCTTACGGCAATGAAAGTATTCCATAAGTATTGGGCTGGGCGGACAAGTTCGCCTCGCAAAAACAAATGACGAAATGGAAAAAAACTCGCCCCAAAACACACTCGCCCCCCATTCTATTTACTGCCGATTTGCCTGTAATACCGCCGGATTTGCCCCGGGGCGACTATGTTTTGGGGCGAGCGTTTTGGTATTCCCCCGTTGTTGTGCCACGATAAACAAGGAAGTGCAGTGGATCAAATAGAATGACTTTTCGGTTATTGCATCGTCTATTTCTCACTTCAAATGTTTTCAAAAACATTCTTGAGAGCAACGTTTAGTTGTAAATGACATTGGTTGTTTGTTTACATGGCTGTCATGTTGGATAAAGCATAAAATCAAGCAGCTCAGGTTGATATGAGCAGGTGTTCTGAGTCTCTGATTACACAGTTTCCTCGTCGGTCTCACCGGTCATTATCATCGGTCATTATCCAGAAATAATGACCGATGACTGACCAATCAGAATCGAGCATTCAACCAAGCCGTGTAATAATATGAAATAACATAACATTGAAAAATACATACTGTAGTAAAAGAAAGGTGCTCAGGAGCCGAGATACAGCCTTTTTCAGTAATACGTTAAACAAGAAGCGGTTTAAGTGATTAACACATTATGAATGTGATGTGTTTCTCCAGAGTTGATCCAGACGGAGTTCCATCACGTGCGGACGCTGAAGATCATGGACGGCGTGTTCAGACAGGGCATGCTGGACGAGGTGCTGTTGGAGCCGGGCGTGGTCCACGCCATGTTCCCCTGTCTGGACCAGCTGCTGGCCATACACACACGCTTCCTGGCCCAGCTACAGGCCAGGAGGATCCAGGGCCTGGCCCCTGGCAGCCAGAACAACTTCACCATACACAGACTGGGAGACCTGCTGACTCAACAGGTATATAATATACATGCGTATAGAAAGGGGTGCACGTAACTTTTTTGGTCTAGTACTCAGAAGAGCACCTGGAGATGTTAGTTGGTGCTGGGGGGGGGGGTTGCTGCGCAAGAAAAAAGGACGCTTCACCAGCGATGTCGTAGCGCCCTTCTTCTAAATTCCACTGTTTTTCGCCGTTTTCTTTCCTTCACGCCGTTTGGTGGCCCATCCCCCCCCCCCCCCCCAAGGTTGGTGCCCTCTGCTGCGCTGCTTTTATCTGCCAGATTGGGACGCTCACGGCATATTTTGTACCATCACGGTGCGTTTATCATCAGAAAGGGGCGCACATAACTTTTTTGGTCTAGCTAACTCACATAACTTCTTTGGTCTCTCAACGCGAGGCGTTCTGAGTATGGATGTCCGATTTTATCGGCCTCCCGATATTATCGGCCGATATTAGCATAAAAATTGATATCGGGAAAATATCGGTATCGGTTTTTGAAAAAAAAAAAGATTTTTTTTTTTTTTGCTTTATAAATAAGTTACAGGAGTTCTTACTGTATATGGTGTGTGTGATATGAAATTTGAGCTTACCCTAATCACAATAATCCCCGCATATATCGGTATCGGTTGATATCGGTATCGGTAATTAAGAGTTGGACAATATCGGTATATCGGTTATCGGTAAAAAAGCCAATATCGGACAACCCTAGTTCTGAGCTTGTAGATCTGCTATTTTCACTATATTTAACTTGGGGGTCCCCAGTTCAAATACGTTTATTTTGGGGGGTTTTGGGTGTAAAAAAGAAATGGACAGAGTTACGCCCATAAACTCTACAGACCGTAAATGA
Organism: Gymnoscopelus microlampas; assembly: GCF_963454915.1. Taxonomy (NCBI): domain Eukaryota; kingdom Metazoa; phylum Chordata; class Actinopteri; order Myctophiformes; family Myctophidae; genus Gymnoscopelus; species Gymnoscopelus microlampas. The sequence goes on from NC_139940.1 coordinate 6,906,483, forward strand.
AGCCTATTTTTCAACGATTTCAACGGCTACAAAGAAATGTGAGCTGGTTTCAACTTCAGCTACAAAGATACAAAGCTACACATAATGCTGTCATGTAGCGTTTGTAGTTTGTATCTTTTGTATCTGCCAGTGTGAACGCAGCACAATGTGTCATGGTTTTGTTTCCTGCTGCAGTGTGTGAATAAAATCAGTAGCAGACGTTCCCTAGCAACACAGCAACACTGTGATGCTAGAAAGATCTATGGTTTCTATCAGGAAGTAGTGGCTAGTCCCTGCCGACGGCCTGTATAAACAATGCGGTTGCTAGGCAACGTTTACATTTCAGATTTCCATCTCTGCGGCTCTGTGTGCGTCGTCCTGACCTGAATCCACTCCACCGCTAGGCTTCCACTGAGGTCAAAGTTCATCTTAAATGTTGTTACTTTGTCCTTGAAGCTGCAATCCAGAACTTACTTTAATGAATGAAACTAATTAATATGTATAGTATAGCAGTGTTTCCCCATTAATTCCCCATTGATTACAGGGGGGGGGGTGAGGCCATGTGAGTTCAGGTAGTCCAACAATTTTTACTTGTTGCACACATTCATAACTTGCTTTCATCCACTTTCTGTGTGTGTGTGTGTGTGTGTGTGTGTGTGTGTGTGTGTGTGTGTGTGTGTGTGTGTGTGTGTGTGTGTGTGTGTGTGTGTGTGTGTGTGTGTGTGTGTGTGTGTGTGTGTGTGTGTGTGTGTGTGTGTGTGTGTGTGTGTGTGTGCGTGCGTGCGCGCGCAGTTCTCAGGTCAGCATGCAGACGACATGAGGAAGGCGTACTCTGAGTTCTGCAGTCGACATCCCAAATCGGTTAAACTCTACAAAGAGCTGTTGGCCCGAGACAAGAGGTTCCAGCACTTAGTGCGGGTGAGAGAGGAGAGGAGAGGAGAGGAGAGGAGAGGAGGGGAGAGGAGAGGAGAGGAGAGGAGGGATAGAGGATTTGGGTGGGTTGGTGTCAGGAGGTACCAGTAAGATCTCACATGCTTTAGAATGGGGCGATAACACAAACACACACACACACACACACACACACACACACACACACACACACACACACACACACACACACACTGTTTGAAGTGAGACGGGCTCAGTTAGAATAATGAAACTATTCATGGGACTAAATACCAAGAAGCAGACAAAGATGAGAAAGAAGGAGAGAACCTTTATAAGTAAAGATAAAAGAATGGAATGGATGTGCCATATCGTCTCTGTCGGTTAGGAGCCTCGTATGTTCAAAACTGTTACCTTTCAGGATTCAACTTCAAAAATAGCGAAAGTCGCAGATCTACAAGCTCAAAACGCAGGTTTTCAGCTTGTAGATCTGCTACTTTTTGCTGCTTTTCTGTGATGTTGTAGTATGATCGAGGAGGGCATTCAATGTGCAAAAAAAAACACACGTAAAATGTGGAGATAAGAGGTTTCTGCCATGACAGCAGTGTTGATTTCGTCGACTAAAACGATGAAAAATGTCCGTCAGCTACCTTTTTCCACTGACGAAAACGAAATAAAAACTGAGCTAAGATGACTAAAACTAAGACTAAATATATTGACAATTTCGTCAACAAATAAAAACTAGACTAACATGTTAGTGAGGGACTATAGTGGAGAAGAGATCCAGTAGAACTAAAAGACTCATTTTGTGCTTGGTTGCGCTCGGGTGTTGCATGCGGAAAATAGCAGATCTACAAGCTCACAACGCGTCGCAGCGCGACGCGTTGTGATCTTATAGATCTGCTATTTTCTGCATGCAACCAAGTGTAAAATTAAGACGTTAAGACGCCATCAAGTCCCCGCCAAAATACATTTTAGTCGACTAAATCAATTGTAGTTTTAGTCGACTATAATCTTATGATATGTTGTCGACTAAAACTAGACTAACAGTAAAACATTTCAGGTGACTAGAATTTGACAAAAACTAAATGGAATTTGATTCAAAACACTATGACTAAAACTAAATCAAAATTTGCTGTCAAAATCAACACTGCACGACAGCAACGATAGGTCCCGTTCCAGCAGTGAACAGGTTGTTTGTCTTCACAGAGGGTCAGTAAGGGTCCACTGCTGCGTCGTCATGGAGTCCAGGAGTGCATTCTATTGGTCACCCAGAGGATCACCAAATACCCCGTCCTCATCCAACGGATACTGGACAACACCAAGGGTACCTGTCCGTCTGCTCTGTCTGTCTGTCTGCTCTGTCTACTCTGTCTGCTCTTCTCTGTCTGTCTGTCTGTCTGTCTGTCTGTCTGTCTGTCTGTCTGTCTGTCTGTCTGTCTGTCTGTCTGTCTGTCTGTCTGTCCGTCCGTCCGTCCGACTCAGTGTTTCCCAAGCTTTTCAGCTGGAGAGAAAAGATACATTTGGTGTGCCCAAACTTATGAAAATACTTTATGAATTAACCACTTTAAGTTAAGTCCGATTTAATAGGCAAAATAAGCCAATCTACAAGCTCACAACGCGTTGCGAGCTGGAGTTGTAGATCTGCTATTTTCACTATTTACGTTTTGTTTTGTGTATGTGAAAATGTCTGTTTTGAAAATGTTCTGAAATAATTAAAAAAAAAGTTTAGGAAGGGATATTTACTTGCAACCCATAAAAATGGGTCCGTTCCCCAAAAATGTGTCCGGACCCACTGTTTGGGAAACACTGGTCTAAACCAGGGGTCTTCAACAGGGGGTCCTCAGAGTTACTACAGGGGGGCCGTCAAATCTTTGTGTGATATGATATTTTTTACATTAACCACTAGCATCCCATTTCTGGGGAGAACTTTAGCCAAAAATAGCCGATCTACAAGCTTGTAGATCGGCTATTTTTTGACAAAGATGTTTAGGTGTAGAGGGAAAAAAAGAGCAGGCCAAGTAAAAAAAAAAGTTTAATGTGAAACTCAATTTTATACAATATAGAGGGGGTCCCTGCTTCATCTCTCTCTCTCTCAGCTAGGGGGTCCTTGGGCTGAAAAAGGTTGAAGACACCTGGTCTAAACTGACTGTGTGTGTGTGTGTGTGTGTGTGTGTGTGCGTGTGTCTTCTAGGTAACGACGAGGAGATCCAGTCCTTGTCCACATCTCTGGTGCAGCTGAAGGATCTGCTCAGCTGCGTGGACCAGCAGGTCCTGGACCTGCAGAGGACCCAGAGGCTGCAGGAGATCCGCTCCAGGATGGACCCGCGGGCGCAGGCGGAGGTCCGTGGGGGCGGGGCGTTCAGAGGAGGCGAACTCCTCCGCAGGAGCCTCATCCACGAGGGAACGCTGCTCTGGAAGACACAGAACTCCAACCGGCTGAAAGGTGTGAAAGGTGCCAAACCGATAACACTGTTTCATTTTGTTTTTTTTCAGTAACTAGGGCCGGGACTTTATCGCGTTAAATTAGATCAATTAATTACAGAAAAATTATCGCGTTAAAAAAATTAACACATTTTAATCGCACCTATTTTTGCACCGCGGAACGTTTCTCACTGGACGAGTTTCAGACGGACCGTTTATAGCAGCGCACCAACAGACGGTAATTCTCACTTCTCAGGCATGACAGACAACAACAAAGTCTACTGCAGCCAGCCAGCACAGTGCATGAAAACATGATGCCTGCTTGATAATGTTGGCTGGGTAAGTCAGAATCTGTAATGGAAGCCCCCGCCTACGCGCGCGTTTGTCCCGTTTAGGGGGGGGGGGGGGTGCGCTGGTGGGGGGGGACCTAAAATACCTAAAAATTGTACTTAAGTACAGTTCTTGAGTACTTAAAGACGTATGCCAAAATCCATTTGAAAAAATAGCTTTTCACTGTTCTCAGGTCAAATATTGATATGCGATTAAAATGCGATTAATTGCGATTAATTAATTACAAAGCCTCTAATTAATTAGATTAATTTTTTTAATCGAGTCCCAGCCCTATCATTAACACAATGAGCAAACACACCCGTGGAGTGCCATAAACCAGTGGTTCTCAAACTTTTTCAGGTCAAGTACCCCTAAACGAATGCATATTTGGTTGCGGACCCTCATCTGAAAAGAGTTCCAGATGTGGTGTTAAAAATGTAAAAGATATTCAAACATTTTCAAAGAATATCAAGATTTTTGGAAAATAGCTGATGTATGTAGGGCCCTGGGGGTCCCCGGACCCCACTTTGGGAACCCCTGCATTAGACCATGGACCAGCATAACTCTGAGAGTGTACAAATGGAACCAAATGGACCCGTAAGGGTCCATTTGGTTCCATTTGTACACTCTCAGAGTTACAGCAACATACAGGTCCATTTGGTTACTGACTATCCAACATTTATCTGGGTACCCCCTGGAACCCACTCAAGGACCCCTGGGGGTCCCCGGACCCCACTTTGAGAACCATGGCCATAAACGTCATATTATGTTTTTTTTTTAAATCACACCCTGTGTGAAGTGGGCGGTGTGTGGTCATCACAACATGACTCATAGGGCTGCACATGTGTCATGTGTTTCGCTAGCCAATCACAGTCCTGAATTTGCAAAGTCAGCCAATCACATTACAGCTAGTGGCGATGACACTAGCTGTAATGTGATTGGCTGACTTTGCAAAAGTATAGATTTGCATTGACTGTGGAAGGGTTGGCGTTGTAGACTGCGTTGTAGACTATTGGCCAATCACGGTGCAGGATTGGTCAGTGTCCAAACCTCACTTATTATCGGTTACACCGCCCCAAAAATAATAATAAATAAATCCTCAAGAGGGTTTTTAAAGGGCTCTAACGCAACTAGGACCCTTTAAAAGAGAATGGACGGATGTGACGTCATCCCAAGGGGCGGCCATGGTTATGGTTAGCTAAGTGGTTAGTGAGCCCGCGTAGGGAGCCAGATGCCCTGGTTGCCCCAGGTTCGATTCCAGGCCAGGTCAGCATATGTGTCGATGAAATGAAATTTGTCCCTGAGCAAGACTCTTAACCCCTAATTGCTCACAGGTTCTCATTGGAAACAAGACCGCAAGGACTTTCATGAACGACCTGTTAAAAGGAATTATCCTTTATCCCAAAAAAACGGACGTGCATCCGCCCCAATGATGGGATCTTGAGAACAAAAACTCCATATCTCCATTTTTTTTGGTGGTGAGAACCAGCCATTTTCGACGGGCGATCTCTCTGCAATGGCGGATCGCGGGTGAAATGTTATTGTTCCATTCTTGTCCCAGAGACACTCTTTGTTTACATCCGTGTCCTCGTCGTGGCTTTAAAAAGATCGCCAATAAATGGTAAAAAAAAACGCTGGCACTGGCTATATCCTGTTTTAAAAAACCTCTGGCACTCAATGTGTAAATAGGCTATAAAACAATTCTTGTGTTTTACCCTGTAAAACCACTTTGGTTCATTTTCGTGCGCACCCAGCATGTTGTCAATACTTTAATCAGATAACAGGTGGTACAATTATTATTATTATTATGAAGAGAAGTGACTGACTGTTGTATGCCTCTGTCTCTGCACCTGGGCTGCTAGCTGCAGCATATACAGCAACTGTGTCAGATTTCACTTACAGGGGTGGGGGGGGAGCAGGGGGGTTCCACTTAACAACAACCTGTAGTGACGATGTGCTCTCAATTAATCTTACAATTATTTCCTGTTTGTGTCTTGAACAACGCCGGCGAAGGCTGTTTGAGCTGAAACACGTCCGTTGTTGGTCTCGCTGAGGAACATGAGATAGTGAAAAGGACATTATGGAGTGCTGCTGGCTTGTTTATCTTCTCGTTGTATTTTATGACCTTGGTGTCCAGGGGCGTCAATTGGGTACCTGCTATACCTTGGCTCCAGGAAGAAAAGAAAATCATGAATAGTAGCCTAATGCAGGTTTAAGACCATTGTGTTTGTATTGTGTTATAGGTATAATGCATAGTTTTCAATGCATTTTGGGGTTTTTGACCCCCCCCCCCCAAAAAAAAAAAATGTATGTCCCTTATTTTCTTCTCTGGGAGTTGGCAACCCTAACCTTGCTATACCTTAGCTTTTGCCGAAATGACGCCACTGTTGCAGTCAGTCGTGCACGTAAAGCCTCGTCAGTTTGCTAAGGTTTGGTTTCTGTTTCTGGATCATTGCCAGGCATGTCGAGTAGGACACCTAGTGGTTGACAATGTTAATGCAGGCTGCCCGGCACACAGTATATTAATGGAAGTAATTAAAGTGGGTTCTGCTGTGTTACTGGTCTGACCGGTGTTCACATTGCATTTATTACTGGTTGGGAAATTCCCCACACTGTGACATCCCTTGTGTGTGTGTGTGTGTGTGTGTGTGTGTGTGTGTGTGTGTGTGTGTGTGTGTGTGTGTGTGTGTGTGTGTGCGTGTGCGTGTATGTGTGCATGCACTGGTGGATTCAAACCAAATATTTACTTTTCCTTCTTTCTCTGGTGTGTGTGTGTGTGTGTGTGTGTGTGTGTGTGTGTGTGTGTGTGTGTGTGTGTGTGTGTGTGTGTGTGTGTGTGTGTGTGTGTGTGTGTGTGTGTGTGTGTGTGTGTGTGTGTGTGTGTGTGTGTGTGTGTGTGTGTGTGTAGATGTACAGGTTTTATTGATGTCAGACATCCTGGTATTTCTTCAGGAGAAAGATCAAAAATACATCTTCCCTTCACTGGTCAGTACTCCTCTCTCCTCTACTCTCCTCTCCCCCCTTGAGATATCTTTTATTTATTTTAATTTGTTTAAAAAAAACCTGTAAGGATTTAGAAAACATTTTTAGAATCGGCCTCAATGGGTTAAATGCCTAATTTATCCCCTCCTCTCCTCCTGCTTTCATTTCTCTATCCTCTCTTTTCCTCCAAATCTTCACCTCGCTTGGCTCTCCTCTCATTTGTTTTTTTCTCTTCTTTGATTCTCTCTCTCTCTCTCTCTCTCTCTCTCTCTCTCTCTCTCTCTCTCTCTCTCTCTCTCTCTCTCTCTCTCTCTCTCTCTCTCTCTGTCCGTGTTTCAGGACAAGCCGGCGGTCGTGTCGTTGAACAACCTGATCGTTAGGGACATAGCCAATCAGGAGCGAGGGATGTTCCTCATCAGTCACTCCACCCCGCCGGAGATGTACGAGCTCCACGCGGCGTCCAAAGACGACCGGAACGCCTGGATGAAACGCATCCAGCAGACCGTGCACAGGTCAGACAGCATCCACATCCACAGTGTTCTCAAACCTTTTTAACCCATTGAGACCTGGAACTGTCTCGTTTTTAGATTCGAGCTAAAAAGCATTATTTTATACTTTGGCTATTCAAAAATAGCAGATATACAAGCTCGTAGCGCGGCACCGAGTGCCGCGCTACGAGCTTGTATATCTGCTATTTTTGAAAATTCGTGAAAATGTGTGCAAATCTTTGAATATATATATTTTAAAGCGAACATTTTTAACTCAAATCTTTGCTTCTGGGGGGGTCCCTGGAACAATATATTTTGATGGGGGTCCGCGGCCAAATACATATCATTTTGGGGGTCCTTGACATGAAAAAGATTGAGCACCACTGATATAGAAACATAGGTTTTTCAGAAAACTGTTGAGATTTAGGAGACATGTAGAATTGGCTTCAGGTCTCAATGGGTTAATTCCAAGCGACCACCATAACTCTGAGATGTCAAATGTCATCTCAGAGTGCTAATGTCAATGTTGCCACCTAGTGGTCTCACTGCCTCACTGTCGCTCTCTCTGTCTGTCTGTCTATCTGTTTGTATGTCTGTCTGTTTGTATGTCTCACTTTCTGTCTCTAGCTGTCCATCCAGAGAGGAGTTTCCGTTGATAGAAACAGAAGACAAAGCCTTACTACGCAGACTGAGAGGTACTGTCTGTCTGTCTGTTTGTCTGTCTGTCTGTCTCCTCTCTCTCTCTCTCTCTCTCTCTCTCTCTCTGTCTGTCTCTGTCTCTGTCTCTGTCTCTGTCTCTGTCTCTCTCTCTCTCTCTCTCTCTCTCTCAGTCGACTAAAATGTATTTTGGCGGTGCCTTGATGGCGTCGTAATGGCTGTTCTTACTCTTTGTTGCATGCTGAAAATAGCCGTTCTACACACTCACAACGCGCTGCAGCGCGACGCGTTGTGAGCGTGTAGATCTGCTATTTTCAGAGCGCAACACCCGAGCGCAACCAAACATAAATTGACGTGTATTTTAGTTCTACTGGATCTCTTCTCCACCACTAGTCCCTCACTAACATTTTAGTCTAGTTTTTATTTGTTGACGAAATTGTCAGTATATTTAGTTTTAGTTATCATAGCTTAGTTTTAGGGGTGTGGCGATATATCGTCCCGCGATATATCGCTATACGTTTTCATGACGATATGTATCATTTGCCGTTTTATTTATTTATTTATTATTTTTGTACTTTTTTTTTGCAATAATAATAATGCAAAAACAGAAGTATTTGTTTGCATCCCCCCCCCCCCCCCCCCCCACCCCCCATATATTTTCATAATAAAAAAAGTGCCATATATCGTATCGTATCGATATGGTGAGCCCAATATCGTGTATCGTATCGTGAAATTAGTGTATCGGCACACCCCACGTAGTTTTATTTAGTTTTTATATAGTTTTCAGTGAAAAAAGGTAGTCGACGAACATTTTATCGTCACAGTTTTAGTCGACAAAATCAACCCTCTCCTTCCCTCATCCTTCTTCTTCTCCTCCGCTCTCCCTTGTTCCAGCCGACATCCAGCAGAAGGACAGCGAGGTGTTGGAGCTCCTCCAGGAGAGAGTCACCCTGTTCTCCGACCTGGTGGAGGCCTCTGGGGTTGCAGGAGGTGTAGGAGGAGGAGGAGGAGATCACAGGAACCTGTTCAGAGCTGACACTCCTCAGGCAGTGCAAGGAGAGCGCCTCCTCATGGAGGCCATCACAGAAGGTAGGAGGAGGAGGAGACGGGTGTCTTGTCGTCCTGGTAGGCAAGACAAAAATGTCCATGGATGGCAGGGGGAGAGTCATGCGACGTGCTGTGAGCTTGTAGATCGGCTATTTTCTGCTTCAGAAACATCAATATTTAGCGCATCGTTGTTTTGAATTTTTGTCCGCCATTCAGAACCAAAATGGAAAGGAAGTAAAGCACACGATAGGACGACTCCGAACACAAGGACACTTGGCACATTAAGTGTGCATAAGTCTTCCCCTGCCATCCTTGGAAAAGTCATTTGCTTACTGTTGGGTGATTTATAGACGTTTCATGTTTCTGTTGTTGCTAGGAGACGTGGGGGAACTCTCTTTACACCACGAATGCATCTAAAACTACAATACTGATACTAATGAATGACTTATGTCTTATTACATCTTATGGGCAATCCGTCATAGTTTATCTAGTGTCACAGCTACTGGTGTTGTCAGATCTGACACCTTGCCAGGACAATATTAATTATATTAACAAACATTTACTGCATACACATATTATAATAAAGACGCAAACCCCTCAAATTAAAGGACATAACATGAACTGAACCAACGAGGAACTAATTATCTCTTTTCTTCATCTTTTTATTTTTCTGTCTGTCTGTCTGTCTGTCTGTCTGTCTGTCTGTCTGTCTGTCTGTCTGTCTGTCTGTCTGTCTGTCTGTCTGGCGTAGTTGACAAACTCAGTGAGTTGTTACTAGGGTCCAACATTGAGCTTCTCTCCCCTGTAACCAACGGCAACCAGAACCACACAGGAGCGTCAGTCAGCAGTGAGTTTATGTGTCTGTCTGTCTGTCTGTCTGTCTGTCTGTCCCGTCCCGTGTATGTTTAATATAAACTCTGCATAGGTGGCAAAAGGCATGGAGTTGGTCAGCGTATAACATGGCCTATTATCTATATTATATCACATGAGCAACTGTATTATACAACAATATAAAACTAACTACATTTGGTAAACATACTGATACTAGATAGTCTTTTAGTTGTTTATGAGTGACTGCATGGCCTTGTGTCTGTGTTGATTGTCCTGTCTGTCTGTCTGTCTGTCTGTCTGTCTGTCTGTCTCCCAGATGGAGACTCACTCAACAGCAGCTATGAGGTCAACGGCAGCTCTTCATCCAAGGTGAGGAGACACACCTCCTGACGGTCCATTTACCACCATGCACACACACACACACACACACACACACACACACACACACACACACACACACACACACACACACACCAGGGTTGCCATGTCTGCTTATTATAAGCAACTTTTTTCTGTAAAGTTGCTTGTAAATATTGGTAGTTGCGGGTTGCGTTTTTTTGGGCTTGTTTCTAAAGTGTAGTTGCTTATTTGGGCTTGTTTCCTAATTTTGTTTAAATCAGTGGTTCTCAAACATTTTCATGTCAAGGACCCCCAAATGAATATGTATTTGGCCACGGACCCCCCCATCTAAAAGATATTTTGTGCCAGATTTGTGGTGTTAAAATGTTTCAATTTTCTTTTTTTTCCTTTTTCCAATTTCACCTTCACTACACAAAAAATAAAAAAACAGATCTACAAGCTCACAAAAGCCTTGCTTTGCGACACTGACATACACACACACACACACACACACACACACACACACACACACACACACACACACACACACACACACACACACACACACACACACACACACTGACTAAAGCTGTTTGATCAAAGTGTGTGTGTCTATTGTCTCTGCAGGACAGAAACGGGAACCACCAGGTTCAAGACAGATCTCTGAACCAGGTAGGACGTTTTTCTAATCCATTTCGTCATTCTGGAGCACTGCTTTTCAGCATGGGGGTCCAGGGTCTTCATCAAGCGTGTCTTACTTATAAGACATAGCACTTCCTTTACATTGATCGTTAGGAACCAAATGGACCCTTACAGATCTGTAACTCTATTAACACTGAGCATTTTACCGTGTAGATCAGGGTCCTAGAGGTCAAACATCCTATCAACTGAAGGTCCGTGGCCTAGTGCAGTAGTTCTCAAACCTTCATGTCAAGGACCCCCAAATTGATATGAATTTGTCCGAAAAAAAGACACTCTAAATTATTCAATGTTTTCCCCCAAAAATTTAGATTTTTAAAATATTTTCAAAAATAGCAGATGTACAAGCTCGCAGTGTGGCACAAAGTGATGCGCTGTGAGCTTGTAGATTTGCTATTTTTTAATAGCCAACATATAAAAGTTATTATTATTTATTTTTTTATTCAAATATTTCAAATATAAAGTGTGTTACAAATAAAATGTATCTAAACTGTACAAATGGATAAAGTGCTTAAAATGATTGTGATGCTATGTTAACTACTTTGCTGAGGAACTCCCCCGAGGACGCCTGGGGGTCCCCGGACCCCACTTTGAGAAGAGGACTATCATACTGGTTGCATAGGGCGTTGGTTCTCAAAGTGGGGTACGGGGACCCCCAGGGGTACTTGAGGCGGTTCCAGGGGGTCCCCAGCTAAATGATGGATAGGAACCAAATGGACTCTTATGGTTCTGTAACTCTGAGAGTGTACAAATGGAACCAAATGGACCACACTCTCAGAGTTACATTAACATTGATTTTATAATATAAATTCGGGTCCCAGAGGTATAAATGCCATTAAATGGGGGTCCGTAGCCTAATGCATGTCAAACTGGGGGTCCTTGACATTAAAATGGTTGAGAATCACTGCTAGAAAGCCGTATAAACCTTCTCTTATTGGGGTCCCTGGCTTATCTTTTCAAATGGGGGTCCGCGGGCTAATAAGTGTCAATTTGGGGGTCCTTGACATGAAAAAGTTTGAGAACCACTGGCATAGGGTACATAGCTATACTATATGTATGTTAAATATACCAGTGTGTGAAGTACTCATGTGTTATTGATCTGTGTCTTTCAGGAGGTTTGTCACAGGCTGATCAACCTGAGCACCCAGCTCCATGCTCTGCAGGTCTGTTCTACACCAATCACTACACTGTATACTGACTGAGTCACCTCTACACCAATCACTACACTGTATACTGACTGAATACAGTCACCTCTACACCAATCACTACACTGTATACTGACTGAATACAGTCACCTCTACACCAATCACTGCACTGTATACTGACTGAATACAGTCACCTCTACACCAATCACTACACTGTATACTGACTGAATACAGTCACCTCTACACCAATCACTGCACTATATACTGACTGAATACAGTCACCTCTACACCAATCACTGCACTATATACTGACTGAATACAGTATGAATGCAATACTCTGAATACCTGAATACAATAATCACAATGTAATATTCTGCATACAGTAATCAGAATGCAATATTCTGAATAAGGTGTTCAGAATACAAAACCCTGAGTACAGTAATCAGACGGGAAATAATACGAATACATTTATCAGAATGCAATCATCTGAATTCAGTAATCATAATAAAATATGAATCTGAATCCAGTCATCTGTGTATATAGTATAATATAATAAATGTTATGATCCCTCCCCCAGTCTACAGTGATTCGTCAGGACTCCATCCTGGCGTCCGTCTGCCTGCGGGCAGGCCCCGCCTTAAACTCCGCCCCTTCCATGACCACAGCCAACACCCCCGGCGGCGGCGGCGGCCCGCCCCGCCTCGCTCGCTCCGTGTCCAGGGACTCGGGGCTGGACGCAGGGCTGGGAGGAGTGGGCCCGGGAGGAGTGGGCCTGGGAGGAGTCTGCCTGGGAGGAGTGGCGGCCAATGACGGAGTGATGCTGCGAGGACAGCTGGCTCTCCTACAGGTTAGCATTAGTTTCTGCCTTTTTCTTTATTTTTATTTTTATTTCGTTTTGACTTTTTATTTTCAGTTTCAGTTTAGTGGGTTTTTGCTAGTTTGGTTTAGTTCTTCGTCTTTGAAAAGGCTTGGTTTTAGTTTTTATTCAGTGGCAAGACTCAACAAACTCAACCACAAGCTCACAACGCGTTACATCGCGACGCGTTGTGAGCTTGCAGATTGGCTATTATCACTATTTTTGAAGATTTTTGAGGATATCTGACAACGAACAGTGCTTAAAACTAGCTCATAGACAAATATTTCATATTCACCCAAAATACTATTCTCATGTATGAAATATTGACAAAGACTAAGGACATGTTCTCTGTGATAATAGTTAGTTGTAGTTTGTTTGATGAACGTGCAATACAGTGTCAGTTATCTTTTTTTTTTTGTGAAGCCTCGTTTTAATTAAATTTTGCATTTGCGTTAAAGCTGCACTATGTAACTTTCCTCTTCTACCCCGGATTTTTTTTTTTTTTTTTTGCACTTCAATTTTATTTACATTTTCATACATTCTGTAATCAGACATACGGGCATACAAAAAATAAAAAATAAAAACAGACACAAACAAAAACAAAAACAAAAACAAAGAACAATTGCATCACTTATTCAACATCATCAGACATTCAAAGAAATATTTACAGAGACATCACAGGCACAAGCAATCAAAGGTCATTATTCCAATTTCCAGCAGTACCAATCGTCCATAAACAGCCTTCAGGACAGACCACCAAATCTGTCTACAGTATCAAGTCCAGTCAATTTGACATTAAGGGGGGACAGAATCCTTAATCAGTCTGGGCAGCTGCAGCACTAGCGGTGTCCATCTGATATTGAAAAACTCTGTCCTCATATGCATCTACCCCGGATTTGAACCCGGTGTCCTGTGCAAGTGCTGAAAATGTTGAATAGAGCTTTTAATAGAGCCTGCGTGCTTGCTCAGGGGATAAATTGAATCTTGACCATCAGGTCAGAATTTGTGTCAGATCCTGTGACCTTTGACACCTTCTAAATGTCTCAATAGAAGAGCAGGGGGACACAATACAACCACGACAATTGTATAAGTTATATACTGTATATATAAAAAAGTTGTTCAGTGCCACTTTAACCACTTAAACCCCAGCATCAATATTGTGGGGAAAGCTTTCGCTGGAAATAGCAGAACGACAAGCTGCACTACAACAGAAAACAGAAAATACACTAGTATAGAGCCCTGAGGGACTTCGCTCAACCATATGGGGTTTAAAGGAATAGTTCACCTAAAAAATGACTTATTTTCTAGAAAATACATATATGTTTTGGGTGAACTACTCCTTTAAGTGGTGAACTAGAACTCCATTCTAGTTTTCGTTGGTCTTATAGCGGTTTCACACTATGGTCCCGGGTGCGCACCCTGGACCACTTGGCTGATGTTGTGGTAGTGTGAACGTAGCGAACCGTTCCGTACTCGAAACCACCTCGGGAGGTAGTCTCGGGTCCGATTGCTGCGGAGTCGGGAACGGAACGCGGCAGTGTGAATCCATCCGTACCAAGAGAAGGAAGTGGACTGCTAATCATATATCATTTATATATTTTTATAATGACACATTATTTTAGCTGGGTTATACCTTCTCATAGTTCTACTTGAATGTTGACAAGAAATAATAATCCCGCTAGTGTTTGAGTAGCGCGAGCCGTGAAAAATAATAAACAAAAAACACATGTGTGGCGAACGTATTTGTAAGGATAAATACACCAAGGATTAGTCCGTGACGTGACGTCACTGCTAAATTACAAAGGATGCGTCCGTGACGCCAATATCATATTAACAGACGACAGTGCATTTCGAGGTTTCAAAGACCAGTGCACACACTGCTTTGGTTGTGTATTGTTGATCTGTTGTTATTATTATAACTCAAGACAACGTCAGGAACACAGTCAAACTTTATTATTCACAGAATGACTTTTCTTTTTTTTTTTTATTATAATTTTTATCCCACGATTTTGTAACCCACATTTTTTCACCCAGTGCCAATTGCCTATGTAATCCTGGGCACTACCTACCCTCTGCCAGCCTAGGGAGAGCCCAAGCTGAAGCTCATGCCTCCTTCAATGCATGAGGAGCAAGCAGGCCGCTTCTTATCACCCGACAGGGGGGAGTTTCCCTGGTTGGACATAGCGCGTGGAAGGAACACGTTATTCCAACCTGTTCCCTTCTCCTCCATCAGGCGCCCCGGCTGACCAGGGGGAGGCAGTATAGTGACCAGGATTACTACATGTTTTTGTGAGGGTATTAACTACCCTAGGAGACACGGGGAGAACATGCAAACTCCACACAGAGTAGGCCCTTTCACCAACCCCACCTAGGGTATGGGCGCCGATGACGTGGAGGAGAGAACACGCCCCCAGCGCCCACAGCGTCCCTGGCGGGAATCGAACCCAGGACCTTCTAGCTGTGAGGCGACAGCGCTACCGACTGCGCCACCGTGCCCCCTAGAATGACTTTTCTTCTGTGAATGACATTCGCTCTCCCAAAGCGTCATAGTCCACAGCGCCCCCATGAGGCACCTATTTACCATTACTGTTAAATGAAATAGTCTCGAGTCTTGGCCAGTGTGAATGCTGGCCAACCAAGCGCACTCGGGAACGGAGGAGGAACGCTTCGCTTCAAACGCACCCAATGTGAAACCGCTCTTAGTCAAGTGTAATAACTCTGGTTCTCCTGCAGGAGGAGGTGGAGAGACTCAGGGAGAGCGAGAGGCTCCGTCAGCAGGAGCAGAAGGAGCAGAAACAGAAGGAGCAGAAGGAGCAGGAGCAGCAGCAGGTCAACAAAGAGGAGGTGCCGCCAGGAGGAGGCGGAGGCGGAGGCAGGAGGAGAAGACGCCGGGGGAGCAAAGGGAGCAACGGAGACATAGAGGAGGTGAGAAGAGATCTAGTGCATGGGTCTTCAACAGGGGGTCCGGGACCCCTAGGGGGTCCTCTAGAGTTACTTCAGGGGCGCCAAATCTTTGTGTAACTTTTCTTTTCTACCTTTTTTTACATTAACCACTTGAACCCTACATTTGCCCGAAAAGAGACGTGTCTCTGCTGAGCTAAAGGGTCCTTGGCCTGAAAAACATTGAAGACCCATGATCTTGTTAACTCATTCACTGCCATAGGACGACTTTGACAACTTTTTTTCCAGAGGGCGACTAAAACGACTGCCAAGGACGACTAAAACGTTTTGATTTAATTTTTTTGAATTTTGAATTATTATTTGTTTTGATTTTTTCACACAGAACCAGGAGATAACGTGATTCAAAGATTTACTGCTCCATTCACTTGCTGGTTAAAGTATTTGGGAAATAGTCTGTATCTCGGCTCCTGTGTTTTACTATGTATTTTTGGCTAGACATGCTATTTCAAACGAAGTATAACAAATGAACGGGAGGTCGCGATGACACATTTCTTTTCTTTTCGCGGAAGCACAGTGAAACCCTCTGTAATTAGCAACCATCAGGGGATCGATCATACCGGAGATAAATATTCTGTGACTACTTGAAAAGGGTAAGAAAAACGCTGGCAGTGGGCAAACGCAGCCAGAAATAAGTCTGGCAGTGAATGAGTTAAGCCTTTAAGGCCTGAAGCCGTTTTTTTTTTAAATTGTTTCTAAATCGGCAACAGTTTTTTGAAAAAAATATAAAATATATTTGTTCACGATTTTTCAAAAATAGCAGATCTACAAGCTCATAGCGCGGCACTCGGTGCCGCGCTATGAGCTTGTAGATCTGCTATTTTTGAATAGCCAAAGAAATCTAAAGCGACACAGATGCGTTCCAGGTCTTAATGGGTTAATGAATGATGGTTCACACGTGTGTGTGTGTGTGTGTGTGGTGTGTGTGCTCAGTTGTGTATCCAGTACGTGCGTGTGTGTTCATGTGTGTGTTCTCCTCTCTGCTCTGAATCAGGTCGCGAAGAGGAGAGACGGTGGAGATGCAGAGTCCCGCCCCACCGCCCCATTGGCCAGTCAGGACCCCGTCGACCAATTGGACGGCGTTCAGGAAGGCAGTGAGGAAGAGGAGGAGCCTGACGTGGTGAAGGTCTCCCCCCGCTCTGACAGCCCCAGAGGTACAACACTACATACAGTACCTAACTATAGTCAATTGTTTAATTAACTCCCTGAGTGCCAGGATTGCCAGAATTATTTCAGAATTGATTCTGAAAAGTGCCAGAGTTTTCACAGAAAACAAAAAGTGCTTAGGAAGCGAGATACAGCCTTTTTCAGTTATAAGTTAAACAAGGAGTGGATGGAGCTGCACATCTTCAGATGATGATATCTTGGGTTCTGAACATGTTTTAAAAAAAAAAAAAAAATGTTTTTTTTCGTTTTTTTCCATTATTTTTTCAAAAACACGTCAAACACGTTAATGGCACCCAGCGCCATAGCGGTAAAAACACGTGAAACACGTTAATGGCACTCAGTGAGTTAATACGTTTTAATATTGGTTTTAATCAGTGGTGTAAAGTAACTACACATTTACTCAAGCACTAGGGCTGCACGATATGGACAAAATTTCATACCTCGATATTTATGGCAAATATTTCGATATCGATACGATGTACGATATTACCGTTAAAATGTCATATTCTATATTTAAAGTGTTGCAACGTCAAATTATTTAAAAAAAATGTCAATATCGCTCTTAACACATCGGGTGCCAGCATTTTTTCATAACAACTTACGTTGGGTGCCAGCATTCTCCCCACTGCGCTTTGCTGTTTAAAGCTTTAGACTCCGCGACGAGCAAATCCACGTAAAAAAAAGCATCCATTCATGTTGAGCGAGGACCCTGGCTACAGCCTGGAACCATAACTTTTCACTCGCGAGTTACAACGGGGGGGGGATCGCGCATGACCGGTTTTCACCACCGGAAACGGATTTGGAGATGTAGGCGTTTTAAAGAAGGAAATAGACAGGAAGCGGATGGAAGCCATGTTTTTGTTTCCGGTGATCTATCTGGCCCTTCCTTCTCAAGATCACAATGGGTACTCCCAGAGCTGCTCTAGCCCCGCCCGTGTGGAGAAAAAACGAAAAAATCAAAAAGACTGAAAACACGGTTCAGACCGTGAGCGGCACCAGAGCGCTACTATGTGAAGACACGGTTCAGACCGTGAGCGGCACCCGATGTGTTAATTTGAAGTGCTGTTGGGTTCCCACACTTGTTATTTGATATTAGCAACAATGAAAATTAAGCATTCTTCAAAAAACTGAATATCTATAACAAGTCAGTATCACTTTTAACTTTAAGTATCCTATTTTGTGAGTTCACACACTTTTTATTTGATATTGTAAGTGTAGCAACAACGAAAACTGAGCATTCTTCAAAAAAGAAAAAAAGCAAGTCAGTTTAACTCACAGAGAGAGAGAGAGAAACGGAGCGGTGGTTTATTTACCGGCTAAAACAAAGGGATGTTGCTCGCTTTAGCAGTGGACGAGCGGGGGGGGGGGGGGGGGGATTTATATCGCCGATATCGTTGCCTTTTGCGATACTGACATCGCGCACGTTCATGCAGCCCTGTCAGGTACTGTACAATTTTGAGGTACTTTTACTTTACCGGAGTATTTCCAATTGTCTATACTTTTACTTCTACTCCACTACATCTCAGAGGCAAATATTGTACTTTTACTCCACCACAATTATTTGAAAACTTTAGTTACTCGTTACTTTGCAGATATAAATTGTTATATTTTAAAACATACATGAACCACTTCAGTCCTATTTTATACCTAGGCTATTTGAAAATAGCCGATCTACAAGCTCACAACGCGTCGCATCGTGACGCGTTGTGAGCTTGTAGATCTGCTATTTTCAAACATTTTAGTACATTTTGGAATTCGGGACTTTTACTTGTAACAGAGTACTTCTACATTTCAGTATTGTTACTTTTACTTAAGTAAAACATTTGAGTACTTTTTCCACCACTGGTTTTAATATTATATCATCCTCTCCAGTCAGTCCAACATGGTTGCTCATATGTAACCCGTTTCTCTGGTCGTCATATATTAAAGTTGCTTCAATGTCTCCATTCAGACCTGCAGGACATCCCAGAGGAGTCCGAACTTGGGCCGGAGAGTCGGGAGGCGGAGCCTGAAACGGGGACCACGCCCAGTTAACGGTGGCCTCTCCCATCTTAAGGCGGAGAACGCTTCAACGGAAACGGGTTCATTTTTCAACTGAAACTGCTGGATGAGTTCAATTAGCTCTGTGAAAACCTTCGTTGTGTTTGAATCCAGACATTGCATACTACACACTACATGCTCCACGACTATGGACTACATTATGGTATATACTCGATGACTATGGACTACATAGTACATAGTACATACTTGATGACTATGGAAAATATATAGTACACACTAGGGGTGTGCATTTCACAACTTATTTGGTACATATCTTGAGTCCTAGGGGTGTGAATCCCCTCATCATGATAATAATACTATATATTGATTATTCGGATGAAAACGCGATATTTGCTGATATCACAACTTCACGTTTAGGGGTGTTACGTTCGATATGAGGCGACATCTTATGCCCGGCTAACACAATCATGTTACATTTACATTAACTCGCAAAGAAGCAAACGAAATGCGATCGACAATAATTGTGTTACTTTTACTTGATTTTTCGAATCACAGAATTGTATTACTGGAGATACAGTAATGATTATCTAGCTATTTAAATCACTGTTAAGTCATTAGTACAGTAAAAATAAGTTTGCTTAGAGCAATAATGATAACATTCTGACAGCCAGGCTGCTTGTGTCTTCTTTGGGGAAGATCATTTCTACCCTGCAGATAAGATAACCACCGCGTTACAAAGCTGCAAACGGCATGACTACTGCCTTAAAGACGTGGCTCAGGAAATCAAAGAACCTTGTGCACTTATGTTGAGCATCGACAAGCCATGGCCACTTTTGGATTTAAATTCCGAAATGATGTCTTTTATCAGATCTAAAAAGAAATGCAATTTTAATGATTCGACACATGGTTCGATTACGCTTTTGCCTGATACAGACTGTCTGAAATGATGTAGATGTATTTTAAACATTAAGCCTGATTGCATCAGTTAGAATCTGTGAATAATCACACCTCTACTACTGTACCCTATATGCTCCGTGACTGTGGGCTACATACCTGTACCACATACTCAAAGACTATGGACTACATCAAACATATTATATGACTATGGACCACATACTCAATGACTATGAGCTATACAGAAAGCATTGAAGTAGCAGTTGAGTATTCTGAACATATTCATGAACATAAGATGGGTCACAGCCGGTTGAGGACCTCATCCAGAGAGTTGAAAAATGAAACTTTTCTCCTCGAGTGAAACATCGCTTTCAGACCATTATGCTTCACCAACCAACCATCAAACGCCAAAACCTGACTTACAGCTGGATCCACCAATCACCAACCTCCAACCGACCACATCCTCCAATGGGAGCGACGGTAGAATTAGACTCTCTTTGCATTGGTTTGGGCAAAACCTAACCTGAGACTTTATGACCTATCATAATATAAGATACGTTTTGAGCTATCCTAATATAAGATAAGTTATGACCTATCCTTGTGTAAATGTGGATCATCGTCACCTTGGCGTTCAACCGTGGGCACAGCTGATACCGCCTGTCGTACCGTCGTGTTGGATACCGAGAGGAGCGATGAATGCCGGGTGATCATTTTGTTTATCACATACCCATAGCCTTATTTATTCACAAAGACGGTGACAACCCATTAAGGCCTAAGCTTCCGATTCTACAAAATGTCTTCTAAAAATCCTAACAGTTTTTTTGAAAAAAACGTATGTTGCTATGTCAGTGGTTTTAAAACTTTGTCATGTCAACGACCCCAAAATGTATACGTATTTGGCCGCGGACCCCCATCTCAAAATATTTTGTTCCAGGGACCCCCCCAGAAGCAAAGATTTGAGTCACAAATGTTCGCTTTAAAAATATATATATCAAAAGATTTGCACACATTTTCTCGCTTTTTTCAAAAATAGCCAAAGTGTAAAATAATGCTTTTTAGCTCAAATCTAAAAATGACACAGATGCGTCCCAGGTCTTAATGGGTTAATAAACCCTTTGATTGAGGAAATAGATTGACACTACTGGCTCAAAAAGGAACCGCACCAGCGAACAAACAAAATGGCCGTCGTGCTGTCTGTGGTTTTCCCCAACGGTGTGTGACGGGGAGAGAATTGACCGCCGTTCTCGCCGTTAACGCAGCCATTGAAAGTCGCCGTTTCCTGCTTCCCGTTTTGGTTGGACTGGTGTCACAACTCAGTCATAAATTTGACCAAAACCATCGGCAGCATCCTCGTTTTTAGGAGTTCATGTTTGACATGAGTTCCTTTAGTTGCAAGGTGGCTCCTCCCTGGTGGTGCCAGTTCAGGAGACACGGCAGCTGACCAATCAGCACAAGGCTCAGCACCCCCTCGCATTCCTGGTATTTTTTCCCCCTGCCTCACCCATGGCAAACAAACACAGGCTGGGTATGTGATAAGTTATGAGCCCTCCTATCCTAATATACCACACGTTAGTCCTGAGATGTTGTTTGAAGGCTCAGTGTATGTTATTGTAAACTCTCTCTCGAGTGTTTGTCTCCGTCTAACCGATTGATACATTCATTAACGTACTGACAAGAGTCGGGACCGAGAATGAAGAACTTGAATCCTTTATGTAATCTTATGGAATGAGATTAGATGTGTGTAGATTTCTGTACTGCCAGTAGAGTTCTGCTAGAGTGCGGAACACAGTAGGAAGTATGTTATTTCTGATGTACTGTAACTTTGACTTGACTTGTAGTCTCACTTATAAAAGAGCTGGCTCCTCTC
Organism: Gymnoscopelus microlampas; assembly: GCF_963454915.1. Classification (NCBI taxonomy): domain Eukaryota; kingdom Metazoa; phylum Chordata; class Actinopteri; order Myctophiformes; family Myctophidae; genus Gymnoscopelus; species Gymnoscopelus microlampas. Next base: position 6,928,032 of record NC_139940.1, read on the forward strand.
TCCTCTGCCCTGCTAAGACAAACAGCACCACCACCGACTGACTGTCTGGATGTGTTATTACATGTCACAAAAAGGCCGTTTTGCGCTTGTGATTTCGCTACCAGCAAAACCGCGTCACTGTAAATTATGCTAAAATGTTAAGCTATCCGCTCGCGTGTGAGCAATACTGTACTGTCGGCGAGACGGGAGATAGTTTGAAGTCGTTCTTTTTTTCCCTTCGGTTCGAGTACGCAGACATTGAGTGCTGTTTGTTTTTTGTGGGGCATTCCGTTGAGACTGACTGAATAGGGCGGGGCGGCGGGTGGGGGGGGTATTATACTCAGTGGCGTGCACAAACATTTTGAGGGGCAGGTGCTCAAGTAAATTATACTTTTTTTTGGTTTACTTGGTCTGCTCTTTTTTTCCCTCTACACCTATACCTCTTTGCCAAAAAATAGCCGATCAACAAGCCCACAACGCCTCGCAGCGCGAGGCGTTGTGAGCTTGTAGATCTGCTATTTTTGGCTAAAGTTCTCCTCAGAAAAGGGATGCTAGGTTTCGAGTGGTTATGGCAAAAAGAAAAATCATATCACACAAAGATTTGGCGGACCCCCTGTAGTAACTCTGAGGACCCCCTGTTGAAGACCCCTGCTGTAAACTGAAAAAAAAAAAAAAAAAAAAAATCTTTTCTTTTTTTCAAAAGGGCACTTCTGGTCAAGAGGGCAAAGAAAGGGCAGGTGCTCTGGCGCCACCTAGAGTCTATCTGTGCACGTCCCTGATTATACTGTATCTAATCGTTTTACAAATCTTTGTGCCTGTTTTTTTTTCCAAAGGGCTTTCAGGGTCAGGCTCCAATCTGTCCCACGTCAGAATCCACTTTTTATCAAACAAACCAAACTGCCTGGTGATCAGAGTAGAGGGGAAAGTCTTTGGACCTTTTTGTAAATATAATTATATGAAGAAGTGTCGGGGCGGCCAATCAGAACCAAAGTTGTTGTTTTGAAGCGTTGCAAGGGGTCAGGGGTCAAGATAGCTGTACAGGGCTAACCCCAGGACTGACCTTTAACCTCTCGAGCCTGATCTATACTTCGCCTTACGGCGGTGCCTACGACGCGTCGTGAGCTCATAGAGGTGCTATTTTTCGGCATGCGACGCCGTCGTACGATGAAGTATACATGAAGCATATTGTGGGCTCGTTCAGGGCTAGTGCTCCATATGACTAACCCAGGTCTGAATGACTCTGTTCGATAAGTCTTAATATTATTTTAATATTATATAATCCTGGGAAAGTTGACTGAACAATGTTTTTTTTTCTCACAGCAATGTCCTGCCACACACACACACACACACACACACACACACACACACACACACACACACGGTCACATCTGGGAGCTGCCCAGAACTATATAGTCTTGGACTGGGCTGTTCGGCCACTGATCAGCTCCATTATCATGATCGGGGGTTAGTAATGGTCTTGCTCAAAAGCTATTTTTTTGGTCAAACCTCTGAGCTACCACTGCCTGACCAGCAGCATGACAAATGACGTCTGGTTCTCGCGTTCAACCCTTAAAGTCCATGTTCCCGGCCATCTAAAAGGTGTCTACAGACTGCAGTGATGTGACACAGATCAGCTGATGGTACACCGACCAAATGCACTTCTATACCTATTGGTCATTCCCTATCACCCGTCAGGTTACACATTTATGCCCCGAACATTTCTGACGGTGTCAGATCTTGGTCAGAGCCGAGGACTCGACCGGCTCAGATAGCCATTGACCCAAGTCATTCTGAACGACCCAAAACGGAGAACCGTCGTTAATGATCACTTCAATTTTGCCCACGTCTGAAATCCGGGACGGCCTTGACCACTTGAGCTCTATTTCAATAATCCTATTTTTGAACTTGCCTATTATGACAAAATAGGGATGCCAGGTTGAAAGTGGTTAAGACATCTGTAGACACCTTTTTTAAGGGGCATTCACACCGGACACGATGCAAATTGTTTTTGGGAGCAACCAACTCAGTGTTAAGTCAATATGAAGACACGATATGAAGTGATATTTCACGTCCATGCCCGAAGCGACGCGAATTTAGATACATATGTTGAAACATTTTCAACTCAAGCGGTTTTCACTGAAGAGAACACAGAAACACACACACACCCTGTGTGTTGCGATTACCACGATTCAAGTGACAATTGTTTTTTATCGCGTTCAGTGTGAATTCACCTTGAACGTATAGCGTCAACGCTGCACACGGTTTGGGAACCTGAGGCCTACACACTAGGGTTGAGATCAGACTCATTAGGATATCTATGTCATTTTCCCCCTCACATATTGCACGATTATTATATTTTAAGTAAAGTTAATTGTCTGTATAAATGTTTGATCAGTCGTTTGGGGGAAAAAAATGACCTTGTAAATGTTTTATGTTGTAATTTTATTGCCTTTTTTTATCATTTCCCAGTTGATTTCCTGTTACTGTGTGCTGTTCATAAACCTTCCAGAAATTCTGATAAGTGGTCCTGTGTTGTTTGTGTGTGTGTGTGTGTGTGTGTGTGTGTGTGTGTGCGTGCGTGTGTGCGCGCGCGCGCACACGTGTTTGTGTGTGTTTGTGTGAGAGGGAGAGAGAATTATGGGTTGTGTGTCACATCAAAGTCCACTAGAGAAAATACAGACACACCCAGCAGATGGTACTACAACAAACACATACACAGGCTGGGAGGTCCCACTTTACAGCAAACAGCAGGAGGTCCTTCCATAAATAGGGCAGACACACCTCTTGTCTGTCTGTCTGTCTGTCTGTCAGATAAGATATTAGGCAGCAGCACAGATTCTTTACGGCAGTACTACTGTGTGAACCGACTGAATGCTGCTCACGGGTCATCGTCATGTTGGCTGGTGGTGGACATTTTTGTCAAAATTCGATCTTTGCCATGGACATTTGTGGGAAATTATATTACCAGAAACACACAAACCTTTACAACTCTGAGAGTGCACTCTCAGAGTTATGGGGGCCCTTGAAAATAAAAGGTTAGAGAACCACTGTACCAGTGGACTCCTAATGTGTCATGCATAGTGTCATAGTAAATAAGTGACATGCGTATTCTAAGGAAAACCTGGAGACCGAGACACTCAGTAATTGAGTCTTATGATTAAAATAATGTAAAAAACAAGCCACAGACAAGGCCAAGTCTAGCCACGGACACATTGATGACCCCTGACTGCTCATATCACATAGGTTGAACCTAGTGTCACCACCACGTAGCCGGAAGGTCAGAGATCTCCCGCCTACTGACATGTCTGGAGAAATCGAAATTAAGTGTAGTTGCTAGAAAAGCGAGAATGGCAGCTATAACAAACCTACACCCACTGAAAGTCTTTGCATTGATTCTGCAATGCAGTTATTTTAAACCTTTCTGAATTGTTTCCAGACTTTCCACCCAGTTTTAGCCCCGGCATTGTCACCAGATGTATCAGTGGGTGGCTACGCCAGGCTAGGTTGATCCTGTCAAAGTACATTCATCAACAACTCCGTTTTAGTTGACCTTTGTTACAATAGCATGGCCTACACCTCAGTAAAACTGGACATTTGGAAAATATTTTTAACTAAACAAATACAAATGTCAAGTATGTGACTGGCTCAAGTAATATAGTACTATAGTAAAGAGTACGTAATATTTGCACTTATTTATCCAGAAAGAAATTATTGTTGGACCAACAGTTGGTCAAAGACAAAGTTTGAAATAAGCGTTGTAAAAAATATACAGAAAGAATAACCTAGAGTGTTACATTTTAAAAAGACCCATTTAATCCCAATTTACAAGAACAAAGCCAGTTTATTTGGGGCAACTTTCGTGCATGAGTTACTGTATACATTGACTATAATATTGTACATGCTACAAGTTGTTTTTTCACGTATAGGCCCTTAAGAAGTTTGTACAATTGGCCAAATCAATGTTATTCTACTAGTGGGTATTAGAGAATTATACATAACCCCCATATCTCAAATTAGATACTGTATGTGATGTGACATCTGTCTAGGGTTAAACGTTGCCAGGCTAACGTCTGTTTACTTCTGTCTGATAATGCCATTCATTCAAACTTCCTTGTACCTGTGCCTGAACAATGTGGCTGATGTGATGTTTGATGAACATGCAGAACAAACACGGGGCAGAAGGTAATTAAATGTCCACTTTCAAGGGCTTATAGCAGTTATTCTGTCCCACGTGCAAATGAAGGGGAGTGTTCAAACAATGCGTTTCCAAAAGACAGTCAATTCTGTCAGTCTGTCAAAAGATCCAACCTATAGGATGACCGTCGTGAAGACTTGTGATAATAAGACTCCAGCATTGACTGAGGTGAGCTTGCCATTTTTATTAACCCATTAAGACCGGGAACGCACATTTTTAGATTTCTTTGGCGATTCAAAAATAGCAGATCTACAAGCTTTAGCGCGGCACAGAGTTCCGCACTACGAGCTTGTAGATCTGCTATTTTTGAAAAATCGTGATAATTTGCGCAAATCTTTTGAATGTATATGTTCTTTTAAGCGAACATTTGTTACTCAAATCTTGTCTTCTGGGGTTTCTACAAATGTCTTCTAAATCCTAACTGTTTTCTGAAAAAACATTGTTGCTATATCAGTGGTGCTCAAACTTTTTCACGTCAAGGACCCCCAAAATTCTATGTAGGCTATTTGGCCGCGAACCTGCATCTCAAAATATTTAGTTCCTAAGTGTAAAAAAAAAGATTTTACTCATACTGCATTTGGCAAAGTTTGCATTGCAAACCTTAACCTTTCAACCATGTGAATGGGTTTCTCATCGTTTCATATTCATGAATTATTATTATTATATCCAGCCGTTTCACAGCTCCCCCAGAATAGGCGCAGATCTCTAAAAGTCTGTCTATGCGAGACTAAGGCCTATGTGGATCTTTGTGTGGATCTGTGAGCGACAGGTTTTCTGTAAAACGAAAACATTTCCTCTGCCATCACTGATGCAGTGTTCATTTTGTCGACTAAGTCTAAGACTAAAAGACTAAGGTTTTTGATATTTAGTCGACTAGACTAAGACTAAACATTTTCAGAAGACTAAAGGCCCTTACACACCGGGGACGTTTTTTTCATGCGAATAATACGTTTTTTTTTAAAAAACTTATAAAGTCAATGCAAGCTTCCACGGAGCGAAAAAGCGTCTTTTAATTATTCGGAACGAGTCCGAATTTTGCGTATATTTGCATAATCGCCGGTGTGTAATGACCTTAAAGTAGGACTAAAACTAAATGGTGTGTTATTCAAAAGACTAAGACGAAATAAAAAAAATCTGTCAAAATGAACACTGCACTGATGTCATGTTCTCTGTGCAGAGCAGGGTCTTGTCGGTGTCTATTAAAACAACAGAGTAACCACCATGTCAATCAGCCACCTGCTGCTCTCCGTCTACACCGTCACCCTCCTGATGGGGCTTCCCGGCAACATCCTGGCTTTTCACGCCCTCCTCCACCAGGTGCGGCGCGAGCCGACGCCCGTAGACGTTCTCCTTCTCAACCTCGCCATCTCAGACCTCATCTTCCTGGCGCTCCTGCCGTTCAAAATGAAAGAGGCCGCGGAGGACCTGACCTGCAGCCTACCCTACTTCCTGTGTCCCATCACCGGCTTCCTGTCCTGACTCACCGTCTACGCCAGCACGCTGTTCCTGACGGCAGTGAGCGTGGACCGCTACCTAGGCGTGGCTTTCCCCCTCAGGTACTACGTGGCTCGCAGGCCGCGCTACGCGGCGACGGCCAGCATCTCCTTATGGGTGGTGTGTTCTCTGAATCTCGGCATCGTCTGCGTCATTGAATGCGTAGGGTGGATTAAAGGCCCTGGCGATGGCGGTGACGGCCATGCCAGCGCCACTCCCATCCCTCTCCCCGCTCAGCCATCGACATGCTACTTAAACTTGAACGCGGACCAGCTCGGAATCCTCCTCCCGGTCCGTCTGGAGGTCTTTGTGGTTCTCTTCTGCGTCCCTTTCCTCATCTGTTGCTTCTGCTATGTCAACGTCATCCTCATTTGGTCCAGACTGCCCAACGCCAGGCGGCGGCGCCGGCGGCGCGCCATCGGCCTGGCCCTCGGCACCCTGTCGGTGTTTGCGGTCTGCTTCGGCCCGTACAACGTGGCCCATGTCGTGGGGGTTGTCCGTCGGGGTGGGAGAGGTTGGAGGGAGGTGGCGTTGCTTGCCAGCGCCTTCAACGCCTGCCTGGACCCCGTTATGTTCTACTTTTCCTCAGCAGCCGTCAGGAGCTCGCTCAATAACTGCTTGAAGAGATGGCTTAAAAGCAGCTGAACCTAGCCTATTCATAACCATAAACTAGTTGAGGTGAGCTGTGTAGCAGAGTCCATATACTTATGTAGTCTTTTGTTATTTTAGTTGTCTTGTACATTGGATATTGTTTGAATGTACATTATTAATGATTGTTTAATTAATTATTCTATTTTTCTGTCTGTAATAATGTTTACTTGTAGGCACACGCACACACGCATGCAGTGTTTCTCAAACATTTTAATTTCAAAGACCACTCTATTTGGTTCTTGGACCCCGTGAAGGAACCCTGAGGGTCCCTGGAACCCCACTTTGAGAACCACTGTTCCATTGTGTTTTGTCCTATTGACACATTGTACTAATGGACTGCACATTAATGCATTTTTTTGTCAATAAAGACATCAATCAATCAAGAACTTCATGGTTAAATCTTAGGTCTAGACGGGCTCATTTTTGCCCATGTTTAGGGTCCTCCAAGGTGGACAAGTGCAAGGAAACAGGGCCACCTTAGCTTGAAGGTTTTTCACAAGATTTGTGTACCATGTATGTAATGAGTTTAGTAAATATGCTTGATATACATAATGTTTAAATTGAACACCTGTGGTTAACGTGAGCATTAAACAGTCATGCATTCATGTGGTGAGTCCATCACGGTAACCTTTTAAAATAAAATCTAAGTGGTGTGAGATTCCCAATTTAAATGGGAAGTGTAGACGATATCTGATATATTTATGTTTGATAATATCACAATTTAATTAAAAAAATATATGTTAACCACAATAACCCTGGCTTTAACCTATTTTGGGCAGATTTTCTACATTTTCTTTTATTTTTTATTAATTTCAGAAATAGCATAAATAGTTGACTACAAGCTTGTGGGCTTGTAAATCTGCTATTTTCACTATTTGTTGTATGACTAAATACAGTATACAGTAGCCTATAGGGCTATGAGGCAAGTGGTTAAGAACATGTCTCCCCTCTGTTTTTTCTTTACAAAGAGATGCACAATTATTATGAAGATGTTGAGTTATCTTATCTCATCTTCAACTGTTTACAAACCACCGAGTAAAATCATCAGTTAATAAAATAAATCGCATTAGGTTACTTAGCTATGGATAATTAATAGGAATTCAAAGCAAGCGACTTACAAATAAATCTAAACATAGGTATGATTTATAAATGTATTGTCATATTTCCTTTCTGACAAAGAAATGTCACAAAAAGCCAAAGACCAACGTTCATATTGGTACATCAACATGGATTTTATTTTTTATTTTAGTTTCAGATGAACATGTAACAAATCTACCTACTCCTCATCTTGTAATTACTGCCGTCATCAACATCATCTAAATCACCTCACCGTCATACTTATGTAGACTCATGTCCCTAAGGCTACAAGCATTACGTAGAATTGACTAGAAGTAGTCCATTTCAAAACAAAAGAAAGGATGTTTAATATCACATCACATAAAAAATAAATCCCACATCAATCCATCGCAGAACTTCAACCACAGTATTCTGTCTGATTAATAATTAGTTAGCTATATTGAATATAATATTGTTTTTTGTGAAATTCAACACAAACTAAGATTTTTCTGCAAGTGAAGTTGGCAATAATCCACTCCCTTCTATGACTCAAGAATGACAGTGATACAAAAAGTGTTTTCATTTTTGCTTAACAGTAGAGATGCTCAGAGAAGCATACTTTTCATCACCATTAAGAATGAGAGGGGAGAAAATTGGGAACATTGGGATTGGCATTTTCTTATTTAAGTATACAGTGCCGCAGTAGAGAAGAGCCCTGGTTTCAACATCATAAAAGGAGACCTTCTGTCCCTCATAATCAAAAAACACACCAATCTTCTGGACATCAATTTTTTCAGAGTTGGGGCTTAAAAATGTATTCCTCGCTGAGTAGTTTCCTCCATTAACCACCTGCAACATCTTACCTGAACTGATATATTTACTTTTTCTGTCGAAGGACCGATCAACCACCCCAATGGTCCATGCGGTCTTCCCTTTAAGCTGAACCTCATAATAAACTTTCCCTGAAGAAAAGCCCTCTTTTCCCAGCACACAGGGAATTGTATGAAATCTCTCTGACTTCTCAGGAAGAATCTTTTTCACGTTTCCATATTTCACTTGTTTCCCGTCCAATGACAGGATGAGATTAGGATGTGCTGTGTCAGGGTCCAGTGTCACATTTACTGCATACTGCTGCTGAATCTTCTTCAGCATGACTTCAGGGAGCTTCTCCATTTCTCCATCCAGTGTCTTCTGCAGCTGAGTCGCGATAGCTGTCCTTATATTCTTCACACTCACCTCACAGGACAGCTTAACCTGACTCAACTTGCTCAGGTGTGTTACGCTGTAGCGGGATGGGAAGCTCTGGAGAAGGTGGAGGTGGTCCTCAGTGTGTGAGAGCCGCTCCAGCTCAATACTTTTCCTCTGGAGCTCAGTGACTTCTTCCTCCAGCTGTTTGATGAGGCCTTCAGCCTCGCGTGTTGCTGATCTGATCTTCAAGTCAATCACCTCGATGAGCTCAGCCTGTGTTCTCTTAATGGAAGACACCAGAGCAGAGCAAACCTGAACAGTGTCAGCTTTTTCATTCTCTGCTGTTATATTATTCTTCTCTACTGTGACTTTGAACTGCTGAATCTTTTCCTGTCGCTCCTGGATCATCTTCTCTAGCAAAGCCTTTGTCTTGTCCAGCTGCGGTCGCTTCTCTTCGTACTCTACCTCTACCAGGACTGTGTCGTGATCTTTATGATCTGTCTTCAAACATGTGACGCAAATGCACTTTTGGTCTTTTCTACAGAAGAGCTCCAGCATCTTGCCGTGCTCTTTACACACCCTGTCCTCCAGTTTTACAGGGTCGACTAACTTGTGCGTCTTCAAGCCTACAACTTTATGATGAGGCTCCAGGTGAGTCTCACAATAAGAGGCCACACATGACAGGCAGCTCTTCAGGGCTTTAATGTTAGTGTCAGAGCAGACATCACACGGCACCTCCTCTGGCATGGGAACATCTGGCATGGGAACATCTAGGTTAGACTTCTTGAAATAAGCAGCCAGCTCAGAGATCAGCGTATTGTCACAGAGATCTGGTCTCTTGTCAAATGCCTTTTTACACATGGGACACTGACAGAGGTCACTGCTGTCCCAGTACTTTGTGATGCAGGCTTTGCAGAAGTTTTGCAGAAGTTTGCAGAAGTTGTGGAAGTTATAGGAGTTCTTACTGTATGGTGTATGATATGAAATGTAAATCTTATCATAATCAGTAATTATTAATCATGTCTTCCATCGTATTCAAGGTATTTTGGAGAGAAATGAAACTCCAGTCACTTTCAGTTTAAAGCACTGCAGAGGGGAGGTGTTGTGTGTCAGCTGATGCTCGTTGACGCTCGTTAATGTGACATGCATCAAAGCAATTATTCCTCTGCACTCTCAAATAGGCCTACATCTAATCTAAGATTGTTTACATGGTATTATACTGTATCTGGTATTATAGATTTGTTTTGAGCTGTTGGAAATAACTAGGCTGCACTTGGTTGGTAAAGTCCAGATGACAAAAATATGAGGTTTGTGGAACTTATAGTTATGCAGTGTTATATTATATTATATTTGTTATATTAGTGTCTATCTGTCCTCTGAAACAATTGGTTTATAGGTAGTGAGAACTTCACTTCTCCCTTAAGCTTGCACAAATGTATTTATTTGTGTGTACAAAGCACTTTGTAATTGTTTTTTAGTGCTTTATAAAGTTATTTTAAACTAAAGATGAGGGCCAATGTTGATGATACATGAGAAAAGAACATTAATAATGTAGCATATCGATATCATATGCCCAACATCATGTATCGTATCGTGAAATCTTGACACCCCTAACCCTCCCCATCAAATACAACATGACATTTAAAACTGATAAGTCCGATGTTTTGCTTTCCTCATCAGGCACGTGCAGAGGCGGGGGGGTGGGGGGGGGCTCACCTGCCCTTTTGCCTCAAATTGCCCTTTGTAAATATCAACTTTACTTTACTCCAGTTCTGCCCTCCTTTGCCTCGGTGCTCCTTCTCAACAGATGACATGCCTTTTCTTTTTGCTCTTTTCCCGCACCATTTTCACTGTGGTCACTCACATTACCGTTGACTTTAATTGTTTCATTGTCTGACACACCTCATACACCCCATTAATCCATTGTCTTAAAAAATAAAAATACTAGTATCCCACAGAGGACTGAACGGATGTTTTGACATTTTCAGGTAATCTTACCACAAATCTCCTGCATCATATTAATGAGAATGTCATCCTGACACTTTATGAGTCACCAAAATTATTCAAACACATTTTTTTAAGATTCAATTGTGTAATTCAGAATATATTTTTACATTATAATGAAAAATATGAAGGCTAAATATATTTTTCTTTAAAAACAAAAAGGAAAAAAAGAGTGCCACGGACATAGACAAGTCTTGCCATGGACATGTTTGTCCATGTACGGACATGTTGATGACTCCTGAAGGAGCTATTTGCTACCAAGGCAAAGGAGGGCAGAACTGGACAAGTAAAGCTGGTTGTCGTTAGTTGAGAGACAGTGTTTCAAAGTGTCCAATAATAACAATTATACCAACTAGAATAACTATAATAACACTCCACAATCATAATCCATGGTAACCCTCCATCCACAGTCTAGGACCTCCTCCAACCTAAAAGTTAGCTCACCTCTGATCAAAGTCAGGTGCCTCCGCATTAAACTATTGTGACACTGCATTCAATTAGAATCCTGGCATGCCCTTCATTAATCACTCATCATGTGCATATTTTTTTTGTCTCAAGTTTCCTTGTTGCAGTGTTCCATTGGCATTTTATCCTTGACGTTTCCGTGAGAAGCATTTACCATGCAATTATTATGTCTAATAAATCAAAACAAATCAAGTGTAGCTTGTAGGGTGTGTCTTACATGTGCATGCCTTGGACTTTCTCATCAACAGAGAATACCTGATCACCTTAATGGAATGCACTACCGTACCTTGCCAAACCAAATGGTTTAGCTGGTAGAACTTGATCTCTTTCTGTCCTCAAGTAACACTGTCTTTTGAGAAGCCAGCAATCTCTATATTAGCCATATGATGTATAATACGCACCCACTCACCTTTGCAGCTAAGTGGCCCTTTTGAGGTTGAAGCACTGTCTGTACTGATGAGACTCAACTATTATTATCCAAAATAATTAGGATTTAATTTGTTGGTCGCTCAGTAGTTAAAGCAGACATACTGTACTATTGTTTTATGTGCAGCACATTGGAATAGACCCTATGACACATTAGGAGTCCATTAGTATACATTTAGGGCTAGGCCACTGTGTTTTTGGTACAATGATTATTTTGCATGTCCGTGGCAAAAATGAAATATTAATGAAAATGTCCATCACAAGCTGCCATGGTGATGACCCCTGCTCCCACCTCATTATCCTTGCAGCTGCAAACAACTTGATTTGATACAGGCAGCAAGCATGTTAAGTTCACTCCCCCATCAATAAATTGTTGCTTTAAGTTTTACACTCCACGTTCTGTGCAGATTAGCTAGCTGTTGTTAGCTTAGTTTGTACAGAGTCAGGTTCCTATTTCCAATCTATGTGATAATTAAGTACACTGGCTCCTGGCTGTAGCTAGAGAATTATTTCTCCCTGGTCTGCTACTGCTGAAGCATGCATGTTACTGCATGCTGCATTAGTTTCTCACCTCAAATGTTTTGCAGGTACATATTTTAGTACATTTTGATCTTCACCTGCCGTATCTGTTTTATTTGATCATTAGTATTGAAGTATAGTATTGATGACAATGGGAATGATGGCCAATAGGCTACATAGAGAAATGTTAATTATTTAAATTTGTACATGGTAATGAGAACGTAATGCTTATTTTACTGAAATTTGAACTGATGAAAGTCCCACATGGACTGAAGCTGTCAAATGAAATTGTAGTTACTTTTCCCTCATCTTAAAGTTAACGTGTTAGGCTGTTTGTGGTATGATGCAGGGATAACGGGATAGCTGGGCACTAGGGACAAAGGGTGTAAAATTGGCTATTCTGTCCAACATGTTAAACAAGTAAAATATTTGGAAAATGCTTTAAAGTAAAGTGTACATGATTAGAATATTAAACATTCGGCAATTAAGGTCTAACATTTCTACAATTGCTACAAATTGCTACAAAACAGATCCAGTCATTTTGGGGCATAAACAATAAGTTGAAGGATAATCTGATAATGATGTACCATGCATGTTCACGTCATGTATACTTTACATTACTTTCAAATATATAAACTTTTAAAATGTTGGTCAAAATAACATGGCCCATGTCATTACTGCCATTACCCTCAATGAGGCAGAGGAGAGGGTACTGGCAGTAATGACATGGGCCATGTTATTGTGGAACATCTTGCTCCATTAGCATAAGACATCCAACATACTACATTTCTGGTGTGAAATGGCACGAGGGACACCCACAAAAACACCACCGGCGTGTGCATATGTGCCCTTTCATGGACATTTTGAGCACCTGCCCCTTCAGCACTCTCTGCACGGCCCTGTTCCACATTGATTAGAACATTACAGTAGCCAGTCTTGTGCACAGTGTAGTGTCTGTAGTAGTGGTGGCATAATGGATAGTGTTCTCAAATTACATGTGGTAAACCCATTGAATCCTGGTCAGATTGAAGAAAGTTGAGTATTTGGTAACCAGTAGTTTACAACGTTTTGTCACTCTGCCCTTTTAATTATTAACTACAGTGACTACACTGTTGCCTAACATAAAACAAATTAGGCTATCAATTATGGCCAGATTATTCTGGTTTTATTTGAGGAGCTAGGCTGGATTATGAATATCCAGTTATAAATTGGTCATTGTAACCTACCCGGTGTATGTAATTCTATGAGCAACAAAAACACACTTAAAAGAGGATATCTCTGTGTTGGAAAATGGGATAATGCATCTCTCCAATATGCCTAACGCCTGTTGAAGTTTTGCGTAATTGTTCAACCACCATCGTTAAGAATCTGATAGATTTGACTGGGTCGTTCACACTGGCTGTGCATTGATGGCTTGTTAAAGACCGTCATTGATTCTAAACAGACCAAGGTGTACTTGATTTGAATCATTTGTATCCTTTGAAATAGAGAGGGGTCATTGACCACTTTTCTGCTGTACTAAAAAGGTATATAAAAAACGGACTATTTTAACAATTCAAAATTGCATGACCCTCCCTTGGATTCAAAGTAAAATTTGCTGACCCTCCCTTGGACTGAAATTAGAAAGGCATGACCCTCCCCTATTTTCCTCCAGGGACCCCCTTCTGTAAACTTCGACTGGTCCCTTACCAAGCACTTAATTAACCTCATCTGTGTCTGAATGTGAAATTGTCAGTATAGTAGTACACAAGTTGAGGATGGCATCATTCCCCAAACGTCCATGTGGCAATTAAAGTAAACATGTCTATTATTTTTTGACATATTCATGTAAAATGCAAACACAAACAATGCAAGTCTAACTACAGCAATAACTTAGTAAGATACTACTAGAACTACTAAGAATATGTCACCAAAAGTGAGCTATTTTATTATTTCATAACAACCACTCCCCTAAGATCTACAAACAAGATAAGGATTCTGAACTAACCTGTTTGGATGTAGAATTTATCTTTCTGTGAAAATCCTTAAGTAGACGTGGCTTTATGCACCTTAGACAGATGGAAACGATGGTCTTTACTCTGATGTGAAAATCCTTTCAGACCAGTTACAGCTGAGGTTTCAGACTTCAGTGGGCTAATAGGCTACAGGTATTGTTACTGCAGAATGACCTTAAGTTTCATTTCACTGTATAATGTCACTGAGTTGCTCCTCCCCGCTCCCTGGTGTTCTCTTCCTGATTAAAGTTAACTCTTTAGAGGGACAAATAGATTGTAAAGATCATCATAATATGATCTACTGTTATCATATTATGATTATCTTTACTAAAGATCATCATCATCATAATATAATTTACATATTATGTACAGAACTAATACTTGAAAATAATTGTACAGTAAAAGAGAAATAATGAACTACAGTAGGCTGTACAGTATCCTGTCTTCAGTTCCTGTCTGAACACAGGACCTCATCAACATCATAGGCATTGTTCTCAGTGGGCAAGCAGCAGGAGAATGATATCCTAGCATGGTGAATCCAGTCCTTAAATAATATCACCACATCTCCTCTATTGTATCCATGCATGCGGACTGAACTCACACACCAGGTAGAAAAAAATAACTCTTCAATTGGATTGAGAATTTGAGAGCTTGGAATTTAAGAACCAAACATTTTTTGTATCAGTGAACCATTTACGGACAGTGGAAACTTTCATTGTACCAGATAACAACATACCTGGACTGCTCTGTGCCATCTATCTGAATGGCATTGTGTTGAGGCTGTTCAAGGTTGTGCAAACATAGAGAATTGTGTGTAGGTTTTTGAACACAGTGTGGTTTTCACCAATTTCTCACATGGCTCACAAAACTACAAATACTATGCCTATATTACTGTTGCCATCAGAGCAGAGAAGACACAACAGTCAGAGTAACAAAAAGCCAAAGACGTTCATAAGTGTTCATATGTGTAGATATTGTACATCAACATTTTTTATTTTAGTTTCAGATGAACATTTGACAATTTTACCTCCTCCCTCTCGCCCTCATCTTATAATTGCTCATCTTGTCATGCATGAACAACTCAACCCTCACACACAAGCCTACAGTATGTCCCTGAGGTCACCAGCATTACTGCACATAGAACTGACTAGTAGTCATCCATTGGGGGGGGGGGGGGTATCTATCCATTATAGTACTTCAACCACAATATTCTGTCTGATTAATATTTAGTTGACTATATTGGATATAATATGAATTGGATTTTTAACTGAAAAACATCTTTTTCCATAATTGAAGTTGGCAATAATCCACTCCCTTCTATGACACTCAAGAATGACGGTGATACAAAAAGTGTTTTCATTTTTGCTTAACAGGAGAGATGATCAGAGAAGCAGCATTTTCATCACCATCAGGAATAAGCGGGGAGAAAATTGGGATGACGATTTGCTTAGTTAAGTTTAAAGTGCTGCGGTAGAGCAGAGCCCTGGTTTCAACATCATAAAAGGAGACCTGCTTTCCCTCATAATCCAAAAACACACCAATCTTCTCGATATACATTTTTACAGAGTTGGGGTTTAAACATGTATGCTTCGCTGAGTACTTTCCTCCATTGACCACCTGCAACATCCTGAAATTTGAACTAAGAAATTGGGTTTTTCTGTCGATGGACTGATCAGCCACCCCAATGTTCCACGCAGTCTTCCCTTTAAGCTTAACCTCATAATACATTTTCCCAGAAGAAAAGCCTGTTTTTCCCAGCACACAGGGAATTGTATCAAATCTCACCGACTTGTCAGGAAGAATCTTTTTCACGTTTCCATATTTCACTTGTTTCCCGTCCAATGACAGGATGAGATTAGGATGTGCTGTGTCAGGGTCCAGAGTCACATCTACTGCATACTGCTGCTGAATCTTCTTCAGCATGACTTCAGGGAGCTTCTCCATTTCTCCATCCAGTGTCTTCTGCAGTTGAGCGATAGCTGTCCGTATATTCTTCACATTCACCTCACATGACAGCTTAACCTGACTCAACTTGCTCAGGTGTGTAAAGGTGTCGGGGGATGGGAAGCTCTGGAGAAGGTGGAGGTGGTCCTCAGTGTGTGAGAGCTGCTCCAGCTCAATACTTTTCCTCTGGAGCTCAGTGACTTCTTCCTCCAGCTGTTTGATGAGGCCTTCAGCCTCGCGTGTTGCTGATCTGGTCTTCAACTCAATCACCTCGATGAGCTCAGCCTGTGTTCTCTTAATGGAAGACACCAGAGCAGAGCAAACCTGAACAGTGTCAGCTTTTTCATTCTCTGCCATTATAGCATTCTTCTCTACTGTGATTTTGAACCGCTGAATCTTTTCCTGTCGCTCATGGATCATCTTCTGTAACTCAGCCTTTGTCTTGTCTAGCTGCGGTCGCTTCTCTTCGTACTCGACCTCTACCAGGACCGTGTCGTGGTCTTTATGATCTGTCTTCGAACATGTGACGCAAATGCACTTGTGTTCTCTTCTACAGAAGAGCTCCAGCATCCTGCCGTGCTCTTTACACACCCTGTCCTCCAGTTTTACAGGGTCGACTAACTTGTGCGTCTTCAAGGCTGCAACTCTGTGATGAGGCTCCAGATGCGTCTCACAATAAGAGGCCACACATGACAGGCAGCTCTTCAGGGCCTTAATGTTAGTGTCAGAGCAGATATCACACGGCACCTCCTCTGGAATGGGAGCATCTAGGTTAGACGTCTTGAAATAAGCAGCCAGCTCAGAGATCAGCGTATTGACACAGAGATCTGGTCTCCGATCAAAAGCTTTTTTACACATGGGACAGTGACAGAGAAAACTGCTGTCCCAGTACTTTGTGATGCAGGCTTTGCAGAAGTTGTGTCCACAAGGAATAGCTACAGGCTGACTGAAGAGATCCAGACAGATGGAGCAGAGAAAATCCTCCTCTGATATCACACTGCTGGCAGAGGCCATAGCTGTAGGAGGAGAGGAGATATTTTAGTAACCCAAACTTAAAACATTAATATTGTAAGACTGTAAGAAGAAGCACTCTGAACACAAACTAAATGGCTGCCAAATACTGTAAATGTAGAAAATAAGATCTGCTGAACTCACGGTTATAGTCTGAAAAGTGGGTGCTGCTGGATTCTTACAGTAATTAATAACACTAATATAGGAAAGCGCTCCAAGTTAACTTTTTAATTACCACACAGACATTTGGGTTTACTGACAATTTCCAGTGGTTGACATGGACATTACATTATTAATCTGCAAATTTCATATCCTACTTGGGCTTCGAACCCGCGCCCCTGGCCAAGGCAAAAGTGTGTGTGTGTGTGTGTGTGTGTGTGTGTGTGTGTGTGTGTGTGTGTGTGTGTGTGTGTGTGTGTGTGTGTGTGTGTGTGTGTGTGTGTGTGTGTGTGTGTGTGTGTGTGTGTGTTGGGGGGTCAAAAACAATGACAATGGCTGTCAATTTGATTGCATTTCTATGCTGATGTTTTGTAGGCATTTCTATGGTTCTACAAGCAAGTCAAGTGCATTCATTTGGTGGTTTCAGAGAGTTACGAGGTTCTGGAAATGCATTGATTAAAATGTTTTAAATGCTTTTTTTAAAGCATATACTGCAGTACTTTAACTTGACTGACATACAAATATGACTGAGCACCTTTTACTCGCAACAAAGTAATATAGTAAACTTTGACTCAAGTAATGGGATTGCATACTTTGTCCACTGCTTGTTATTTCACAACCAACTGACACAGGTAGGGTTAATGACTGCCATAACAGGTCTATCCCAGCAGGGGGGGTCACAATTTAGGCATTCAGAAACAGAAAATCTTCCTGATTCTTGACTTTAAATATTTACAAATTCTATTATGATACATTGACTTAGTGAAGAAAATAAGTTAAGACTAGAATTATCTGAAATAGAAGAAATACTAATGTCATCGATCACCATTAAAGATGACATTTTATCTAGAATGTCACTCATCTTTTTACCTTTATTAAAGGTTTGGGAGACAGATCTAACAATGACATTTTATGAAAGTATGATAGAACACATTTTCCATTTACAAGTAGCCTAGTAATAAAATCAAAGAAGAAGAAAGAAGCTTTTATTTATCCATAAATATTATCTAACTCCAATAAAAATGCATAACATTTCTAAATATAACTCATTTAACTGTCTTAGATTAAAAGAAGGAACATTTTTACATGTTTTGGTACTGTGAAAATCTAAAACAATCTGGAATTCGATTCACCTCTTTACAAAATCTGTAGGGTATTGTAAATGGAATTTGATTTATCCCCGTGTGTCTACTTATTACACGATTAGTCTGAGATCCAAACGATTTGTCCGAGATCCAGATGGATTCCAAAAAAATATAGATTGTAGCTGCACACAGGTCCAACAAATGGCCACACATCTTACAGATGTATTTTCTGGGATTTATGTCCATAAAACTCTCCAAACAAACACTTCAAGCAGACACCGTACAAAACAATAAAGAAATAAAAGACACATAGGCTTATTGTGTCGAGTCCATAATCATACTTATGATATAGTGGGGTGAGGCAGAGTTCTCTGATTAGCAAGTAGCCTACACACAGACTGAGACAGGTATATAACAGCTTTGGATCACACGGCGGTCGTCTGTCACGACCGTCATGGATGAACTTCAACCTGGTGTTTGCTTTTTCTCCCCGTTTGGTCCGTCCATCTACATTAACGTTCAGATTTCAACTATAAAGTGCTTACCTCATGGCCACAGATGTTACAACTACGTACGGGCCCTCAGAAGTCCCCGTATCTTCCGTATTGTTCAATAAAAAGCATTGTAATCCGATTGGTGGCCATTTTCTCATAGAGTTATAATTTATCAGAGTGCAATACACCTCCCAACCGATAGGGTCGCACAATTGAAAGCATATGGCAAAAATACGGAGAAAATGGCCACCGACCGGATTAAAATGCTTTTATAGAAGAATACGGAAGATACGGGTACTTCTTCCACCCGTACATAATCATAACATCTGTGGCTATCAGGTAAGCACTTTATATTTTAAAAGTGAACGTTTATATAGATGTAAGGGCTGTAAATGGATAAAGTGCAAACACCAGTTTGAAGTTCATACATGACAGACATGTATCAGGGCTAACACAGGTGTATCCAATTATTGACATGTTACACTGAATTCACTGAGTTTCCGTTTACATTACAATAATACACAACAAATGCATCACAACTCAATAACAGACACATAATACAATAAGCGTTTACCGTGTGCACCTCTTGAACCATGTACAGGTAGGTTATTATTCCTCTGACACGTGACCTCTCTCTCTGGCAGTGGATCAGCAGCTCTGCTTGCTTCTGAGATTGATTGACAGCTTCACTTTGACCATGTGACCCTAATTACCGTACATCCTCTAATGGGCACAACATTATAACCTTAATTATTGTATTATAGACATTTTTATTAGACCTTTTAACATGTTGTCATATTGACACCTTTAATAGACTATTTATTCATATTGAAATTAACCTTTTAACCCAGAATGCACATTAATTTTAAATCAAACAAAAACATGTATTTATTTATGACTCAACTACTGTCTCTCCTTCTGGGACAGTTACATAGATTGTTAATTATTATAACATACTTTGCAAAGAAATGTATTCTTGTGTTTTGGAAAAATGACTCTCCTCCAACTTTTAGATGTTTCAAGATCAGATATCTCAACTTCTTCCACCAGAGAAATTGACCTCTGAAAAGCATAACTGTGGACACATATTGCAAGACCTTTGGTCTCCATTGTTTTCTCAATTAGACAATGGACCTATAACTGATATGGTTAGTGATGGAGTGTGGACAAATGGCAATTCATTGCCCGCAAGGAACAAAGTCGTTGGATTCCTTATTAATCGAGGTGAAAACATGCATTTTAATATCATTGTTAATGTATCTTATTGTAGGCTGCTGCAGCATGGAGTAGCCTATAGCTGGCATCTGGCAGACTGTTAGGTTTGTCCGGTCCATAAAATAATGGGTGCCGTCCTGGCAGTGGTGTAAAGTAACTAAGTACATTTACTCAAGTACTGTACTTAAGTACAATTTTGAGGTATTTTTACTTTACTGGAGTATTTCCAATTTTCAGTACTTTTACTTCTACCCCACCACATCTCAGAGGCAAATATTGTACTTTTTACTCCACTACAATTATTTGACTTTAGTTACTAGTTACTTTCCAGATATAAATTATTACATTATAAAACATTAACCACTTTAGCCCTATTTTATACATAGGCTATTTGAAAATATAAATTATATCTACAAGCTCACAACGCGTCACATCGCGAGGCGTTGTGAGCTTGTAGATCTGCTATTTTCAAAGATTTTAGTACTTTTACTTTTGGTACTTTAAGTACATTTTGATACCAATACTTTTGTACTTTTACTCAAGTACATTTTGAATGCTGGACTTTTACTTGTAACAGAGTAGGTCTACTTCTACATTGCAGTATTGATACTTTTACTTACAGTAAGTAAAACATTTGAGTACTTTTTCCACCACTGCGTCCTGGTGCGTATTTCTTTTTTATTGTATTTATGTCGGCTCCACTCGGATCTCTGAAGCAATTCCAGGGTCCATTACTAATAATTTAAACCTGTGAAGAGCTCTATATGCATAATATCATTTATAATCTATTGTTCAATATGTATTCTGACTGCACGCACATTCAGCCCGGGCTGGTATCGGGGGAGACCATGGAATACTCTGCAAAACTAGATGCGTGCTTTTGTTTCCCTTGTCGCAAATTTGGGGGAAATAATGACAGAGATTTGGTTTTTACAAAACAAGGTTTTAATAATTGGAAAACTGCATTGGAGAAAGACAAGGGATTCACTAAACACGAATCTAGCCAATGCTACGTGAAAAATGCCAAAGCATGGTCTGAAATGACACAAAGGGAAGCCACAGGGGAAACCATTGCAAATATCCTAGGGCCCACTCAAATAGAAAACAAGAAATGACTAAAGTCATAATATAGCCGCGAGCGGCAGGCTTTTTTTGCCCCAATCTGCCGTTGAGAAATTGAAATTTAAAAAAAAAAATGATTTTTTTTTTTTGAAATTTTTGAAAAAATATATGTCCTTTTGAATATGATTTGACATTCATATTATTAGCAGCTGTATTGTGTGTGTCCCCCCCCCCCCCCCCAAACTACTGAAGTTAAAGTATCAAAACTGCAATGTAGAAGAACTCTGCCAAAAAATGGCATACCTCAATATGACATTTTGCGGCTATATTATGACTTTGTCATGTCTTGTTTTTTTATAGTGCTGTAACATGTTATGGCCTAATCACTGTCATTCAAGCATAAATGTCTTAACATTAAAATAAAAATAAGTAACCGACCGTATAGGACTAGCCTACCTATGGTGGTACAAAACAAGTCCTTCTGCAGTGAATTACAACATTAGGATTGTGCAGAATTCAAGAAGCTTCATTTGTTACTGACTCATAAAGATACATAGCCTGGTAAACCCTCCCTCCGGAAATCTCATTTCAATTCGATTTCAGAAAGGAGTCTGGTCTGAAACTCCTTTCTGCAATAATCGCTGTGGGCTGGAGTTGGGCGGGAGTAATACCGTTGACTGACAACCCCTTCAACCAATGATCGTTTTTCCCCTTCAGCCAATGAGCAGTTCAATTTGACGAGCTCCAGACTATGTGACGCAACGGGACTTTTGGGACGGCCATGCCGAAAATAGGTTACCTTATTGGGATACATGCGTGTCACTCCCCGCCCCTGCCGGTTCTCTAAATTTATATTTTTAAATAGGCTCTGTCATGATTAATTGACCACATATATGAAGTTAAACAACTAAATTCTATCCAAACGATATCTTATAAGTAAATTCCGTGCCTCAAAAAAGAAGTTTGAAAGCGTTATAAAACTGAAAGTAAGAAGTGAAGGCACTCGCACAAACAACAATGGCTGCCGTTCGTCTTTTTTCGGCGGCTCTCAGGCTGCACTCGGGTTCATTCGGGCTCACTCGAACTCGCCACCTGATTGGCCAACTGTCGCTGTCAATCACAGAACAATGAGCGACGACGCTGATAGGCTCGTCGGCTCGGCGAGCAGAGCGATTATTGGAGAAAGGCGTTTCAGACCAGACTCCTTTCTGAAATCGAATTGAAATGAGATTTCCGGAGGGAGGGTTTACCAGGCTAAAAGATACAAGCAGCGAAATGTTGTTGGAACTTGTACCACAGATGGTTCTACATATAATTGATATAATGAAGAAAAGAAAATATTAAGCAAGAAAATAAAATGGACAATAATAACTAAATAAAAATAGCCTACAGATATATACAGTTTTAGGAATACTCTGGGACTTGTCTTAGACAGGCATGTCATCAGTGGTGTAAAGTAACTACATGTACTCAAGTACTGTATTTAAGTACAATTTTGAGGTATTTTTCACTTTACTGTTGTATTTCCAGTTTTCAGTACTTGTACTTCTACTCCACTACATCTCAGAGGCAAATATTGTACTTTTGCTCCACTACAATTATTTGAAAACTTGAGTTACTAGTTACTTTGCAGATATAAATTATTACATTATAAAACATACATTAACCACTTTAGCCCTATTTTATACCAAGGCTATTTGAAAATAGCTTATCTACAAGCTCACAAAGTGTCGCATGGCGACGCGTTGTGAGCTTGTAGATCTGCTATTTTCAAACATTTGTGTACTTTTACTTTTGGTACTTTAAATACATTTGGATACCAACACTTTTGTACTTTTACTCATGTAAATTTTGAATTGCGGACTTTTACTTGTAACAGAGTACTTCTACATTGCAGTATTGATACTTTTACTCAAGTAAAACATTTGAGTACTTCCACTGCTCCTCAGAGTTAAATCAACACTGAAGCCCTGCGGCTGTTGTAAATCACAGATGATTAGCAGATTCTCTGCTGGCCGACTTTTTATGACTTAATGACTTTATGACTCTCAGCCTCTCACTCTGTCCTCTCACTATTACGGTTAGCATAGCATGTTGCTAACACATCAACAAAGCAACCACAAACATTTCGCTGGAGCTGGTGTGTGTGTGTGTGAGAGAGAGAGAGAGAGAGAGAGAGAGAGAGAGAGAGAGAGAGAGAGAGAGAAAGAGAGCGTGCGCGCGCGTGTGTGTGTGTGAGAGAGAGAGAGAGAGAGAGAGGGACTTGGGAGAGGGAGAGATGGAGACGGAAGGGGGGGGGTGCTGCAAGGGGAGGCGGGTGCTGTGAATGACGGCCGTCCATTGGCCGTCCATGGGCCGTCCATGGGCTTTAAAGTAGTGTCTCCCCATTGGCTGTAAAGTAGTGAAGGACAGCCAGGACAGCCAATAGACAAATAGGTGTCGCGAAAACATGTCAGAAAACATGTCACGGATGACGATGTCTGAGGCTGTCTGTAGAGCCGCAGCGCTTTCAGCTCGCGGCTAAAAATAGGTACTACATTAAAACCATAGGAGGAGTAGTGCAGTTCCTTGTGGTTAATGAACTTCCACTTCGTGGCAGTCTGGAAAGCTCACATGATGATGGACAGGATTTCTCTGCAGGACTCTTCTTAAAAATGGTTGAATACACTCTGGCAAAGGACCCCAAATTTAATGACATTAACAAAAACATCCCACAAAATGCTAAATACATATCTCACAACATCCAAAATGAAATCATTGACACAATGGCTAAAATGGTATTAAATGAGGTATAAGATAAATATAACAAAGCAGATCATGCTGGGTTTTGCATTAAAAGTGATGGCACTAGGGACAGATGCAACGTGGAAAATCTCTCTGTCATGATCCGTTTTGTCAGTCAAGGCATTCCAGAGGAACACCTGATTGGTCTGCTTGACCTCAGTCAGTTAGATGCTGAATTTATTACCACCCAAATTCTTAAGCATCTTTCTGACTCAGGCTACAGTGCAGATGAAATCATCAGTCAGTGCTACGATGGAGCTGCTGTCATGAGTGTGATTAGGGGTGGGGTTCAGGATTTTTCGTCACCAGCATTTTTTCGTCACCAGCATTTTTCGTCATTTTTCGTCACCAGCATTTTTTCGTCACCAGCATTTTTTGTCATTTTTCGTCACCAGCATTTTTTCGTCACCAGCATTTTTCGTCATTTTTCGTCACCAGCATTTTTTCGTCACCAGCATTTTTCGTCATTTTTCGTCACCAGCATTTTTTCGTCACCAGCATTTTTCGTCATTTTTCGTCACCAGCATTTTTTCGTCACCAGCATTTTTCGTCATTTTTCGTCACCAGCATTTTTTCGTCACCAGCATTTTTCGTCATTTTTCGTCACCACCAGCATTTTTTCGTCACCAGCATTTTTGGTCATTTTTCGTCACCAGCATTTTTTTCGTCACCAGCATTTTTCGTCATTTTTCGTCACGAGCATTTTTCGGCATTTTTCGTCACCAGCATTTTTTCGTCACCAGCATTTTTTGTCATTTTTCGTCACCAGCATTTTTCGTCATTTTTCGTCACCAGCATTTTTCGTCATTTTTCGTCACCAGCATTTTTTGTCATTTTTCGTCACCAGCATTTTTCGGCATTTTTCGTCACCAGCATCTTTTCGTCACCAGCATTTTTCGTCATTTTTCGTCACCAGCATTTTTTGTCATTTTTCGTCACCAGCATTTTTTGTCATTTTTCGTCACCAGCATTTTTCGTCATTTTTCGTCACCAGCATTTTTTCGTCACCAGCATTTTTTGTCATTTTCCGTCACCAGCATTTTTCGTCATTTTTCGTCACCATCATTTTTCGTCATTTTTCGTCAGCAGCATTTTTTCGTCACCAGCATTTTTTGTCATTTTTCGTCACCAGCATTTTTTCTTCACCAGCATTTTTTGTCATTTTTCGTCACCAGCATTTTTCGTCATTTTTCGTCACCAGCATTTTTCGTCACCAGCATTTTTCGTCATTTTTCGTCACCAGCATTTTTTCGTCACCAGCATTTTTTGTCATTTTTCGTCACCAGCATTTTTTTCGTCACCAGCATTTTTCGTCATTTTTCGTCACCAGCATTTTTCGTCATTTTTCGTCACCAGCATTTTTCATCATTTTTCGTCACCAGATTTTTTTCGTCACCAGCATTTTTCTTCATTTTTCGTCACCAGCATTTTTTCGTCACCAGCATTTTTCGTCATTTTTCGTCACCACCTTTTTTTTCGTCACCAGCATTTTTCGTCATTTTTCGTCACCAGCATTTTTTCGTCACCAGCATTTTTTGTAATTTTTCGTCACCAGCATTTTTTCGTCACCAGCATTTTTTGTCATTTTTCGTCACCAGCATTTTTTTCGTCACCAGCATTTTTTGTCATTTTTCGTCACCAGCATTTTTTCGTCACCAGCATTTTTTGTCATTTTTCGTCACCAGCATTTTTCGTCACCAGCATTTTTCGTCATTTTTTCGTCACCAGCATTTTTCGTCATTTTTCGTCACCAGCATTTTTTCGTCACCAGCATTTTTCGTAATTTTTTCGTCACCAGCATTTTTTCGTCACCAGCATTTTTTGTCATTTTTCGTCAACAGCATTTTTTCGTCACCAGCATTTTTTGTCATTTTTCGTCACCAGCATTTTTTGTCATTTTTCGTCACCAGCATTTTTCGTCATTTTTCGTCACCAGAATTTTTTCGTCACCAGCATTTATCGTCATTTTTCGTCACCAACATTTTTTGTCATTTTTCGTCACCAGCATCTTTTCGTCACCAGCATTTTTTCGTCACCAGCATTTTTTGTCATTTTTCGTCACCAGCATTTTTCGTCATTTTTTGTCACCAGCATTTTTCGTCATTTTTCGCCACCAGCATTTTTCGTCATTTTTCGTCACCAGCATCTTTTCGTCACCAGCATTTTTCGTCATTTTTCGTCACCAGCATTTTTCGTCATTTTTCGTCACCAGCATTTTTTCGTCACCAGCATTTTTTTCGTCACCAGCATTTTTTGTCATTTTTCGTCACCAGCATTTTTTCGTCACCAGCATTTTTTTCGTCACCAGCATTTTTTGTCATTTTTCGTCACCAGCATTTTTTCGTCACCAGCATTTTTTGTCATTTTTCGTCACCAGCATTTTTTTCGTCACCAGCATTTTTTGTCATTTTTCGTCACCAGCATTTTTTCGTCACCAGCATTTTTTGTCATTTTTCGTCACCAGCATTTTTCGTCACCAGCATTTTTCGTCATTTTTTCGTCACCAGCATTTTTCGTCATTTTTCGTCACCAGCATTTTTTCGTCACCAGCATTTTTCGTCATTTTTTCGTCACCAGCATTTTTTCGTCACCAGCATTTTTTGTCATTTTTCGTCAACAGCATTTTTTCGTCACCAGCATTTTTTTGTCATTTTTCGTCACCAGCATTTTTTGTCATTTTTCGTCACCAGCATTTTTCGTCATTTTTCGTCACCAGCATTTTTTCGTCACCAGCATTTATCGTCATTTTTCGTCACCAGCATTTATCGTCATTTTTCGTCACCAGCATTATTTCGTCACCAGCATTTTTTCGTCACCAGCATTTTTTGTCATTTTTCGTCACCAGCATTTTTCGTCATTTTTCGTCACCAGCATTTTTCGTCATTTTTCGTCACCAGCATCTTTTCGTCACTAGCATTTTTCGTCACAAGCATTTTTTGTCATTTTTCGTCACCAGCATTTTTCGTCATTTTTCGTCATTTTTCGTCACCAGCATTTTTTCGTCACCAGCATTTTTTTCGTCACCAGCATTTTTTGTCATTTTTCGTCACCAGCATTTTTTCGTCACCAGCATTTTTTGTCATTTTTCGTCACCAGCATTTTTTCGTCACCAGCATTTTTCGTCATTTTTTCGTCACCAGCATTTTTCGTCATTTTTCGTCACCAGCATTTTTTGTCATTTTTCGTCACCAGCATTTTTTTGTCACCAGCATTTTTCGTCATTTTTCGTCACCAGCATTTTTTGTCATTTTTCGTCACCAGCATTTTTCGTCATTTTTTGTCACCGGCATTTTTTCGTCACCAGCATTTTTTGTCATTTTTCGTCACCAGCATTTTTTCTTCACCAGCATTTTTCGTCATTTTTCGTCACCAGCATTTTTCGTCATTTTTCGTCACCAGCATTTTTCGTCACCAGCATTTTTCGTCATTTTTCGTCACCAGCATTTTTTCGTCACCAGCATTTTTCGTCATTTTTCGTCACCAGCATTTTTCGTCATTTTTCGTCACCAGCATTTTTCGTCATTTTTCGTCACCAGCATTTTTCATCATTTTTCGTCACCAGATTTTTTTCGTCACCAGCATTTTTCGTCATTTTTCGTCACCAGCACTTTTTCGTCACCAGCATTTTTCGTCATTTTTCGTCACCACCTTTTTTTTCGTCACCAGCATTTTTCGTCATTTTTCGTCACCAGCATTTTTTCGTCACCAGCATTTTTTGTAATTTTTCGTCACCAGCATTTTTTCGTCACCAGCATTTTTTGTCATTTTTCGTCACCAGCATTTTTTTCGTCACCAGCATTTTTTGTCATTTTTCGTCACCAGCATTTTTTCGTCACCAGCATTTTTTGTCATTTTTCGTCACCAGCATTTTTCGTCACCAGCATTTTTCGTCATTTTTTCGTCACCAGCATTTTTCGTCATTTTTCGTCACCAGCATTTTTTCGTCACCAGCATTTTTCGTAATTTTTTCGTCACCAGCATTTTTTCGTCACCAGCATTTTTTGTCATTTTTCGTCAACAGCATTTTTTCGTCACCAGCATTTTTTGTCATTTTTCGTCACCAGCATTTTTTGTCATTTTTCGTCACCAGCATTTTTCGTCATTTTTCGTCACCAGAATTTTTTCGTCACCAGCATTTATCGTCATTTTTCGTCACCAACATTTTTTGTCATTTTTCGTCACCAGCATCTTTTCGTCACCAGCATTTTTTCGTCACCAGCATTTTTTGTCATTTTTCGTCACCAGCATTTTTCGTCATTTTTTGTCACCAGCATTTTTCGTCATTTTTCGCCACCAGCATTTTTCGTCATTTTTCGTCACCAGCATCTTTTCGTCACCAGCATTTTTCGTCATTTTTCGTCACCAGCATTTTTCGTCATTTTTCGTCACCAGCATTTTTTCGTCACCAGCATTTTTTTCGTCACCAGCATTTTTTGTCATTTTTCGTCACCAGCATTTTTTCGTCACCAGCATTTTTTTCGTCACCAGCATTTTTTGTCATTTTTCGTCACCAGCATTTTTTCGTCACCAGCATTTTTTGTCATTTTTCGTCACCAGCATTTTTTTCGTCACCAGCATTTTTTGTCATTTTTCGTCACCAGCATTTTTTCGTCACCAGCATTTTTTGTCATTTTTCGTCACCAGCATTTTTCGTCACCAGCATTTTTCGTCATTTTTTCGTCACCAGCATTTTTCGTCATTTTTCGTCACCAGCATTTTTTCGTCACCAGCATTTTTCGTCATTTTTTCGTCACCAGCATTTTTTCGTCACCAGCATTTTTTGTCATTTTTCGTCAACAGCATTTTTTCGTCACCAGCATTTTTTTGTCATTTTTCGTCACCAGCATTTTTTGTCATTTTTCGTCACCAGCATTTTTCGTCATTTTTCGTCCCCAGCATTTTTTCGTCACCAGCATTTATCGTCATTTTTCGTCACCAGCATTTATCGTCATTTTTCGTCACCAGCATTATTTCGTCACCAGCATTTTTTCGTCACCAGCATTTTTTGTCATTTTTCGTCACCAGCATTTTTCGTCATTTTTCGTCACCAGCATTTTTCGTCATTTTTCGTCACCAGCATCTTTTCGTCACTAGCATTTTTCGTCACAAGCATTTTTTGTCATTTTTCGTCACCAGCATTTTTCGTCATTTTTCGTCACCAGCATTTTTCGTCATTTTTCGTCACCAGCATTTTTTCGTCACCAGCATTTTTTTCGTCACCAGCATTTTTTGTCATTTTTCGTCACCAGCATTTTTTCGTCACCAGCATTTTTTGTCATTTTTCGTCACCAGCATTTTTTCGTCACCAGCATTTTTCGTCATTTTTTCGTCACCAGCATTTTTCGTCATTTTTCGTCACCAGCATTTTTCGTCATTTTTTCGTCACCAGCATTTTTCGTCATTTTTCGTCACCAGCATTTTTTGTCATTTTTCGTCACCAGCATTTTTTTGTCACCAGCATTTTTCGTCATTTTTCGTCACCAGCATTTTTTGTCATTTTTCGTCACCAGCATTTTTCGTCATTTTTCGTCACCGGCATTTTTTCGTCACCAGCATTTTTTGTCATTTTTCTGTCACCAGCATTTTTTGACATTTTTCGTCACCAGCTTTTTTCGTCATTTTTCGTCACCAGCATTTTTTCGTCACCAGCATTTTTCGTCATTTTTCGTCACCAGCATTTTTCATCATGTTTCGTCACCAGATATTTTTCGTCACCAGCATTTTTTGTCATTTTTCGTCACCAGCATTTTTCGTCATTTTTCGTCACCAGCATTTTTTGTCATTTTTCGTCACCAGCATTTTTTCGTCACCAGCATTTTTCGTCATTTTTTCGTCACCAGCATTTTTCGTCATTTTTCGTCACCAGCATTTTTTCGTCACCAGCATTTTTCGTAATTTTTTCGTCACCAGCATTTTTTCGTCACCAGCATTTTTTGTCATTTTTCGTCAACAGCATTTTTTCGTCACCAGCATTTTTTGTCATTTTTCGTCACCAGCATTTTTTGTCATTTTTCGTCACCAGCATTTTTCGTCATTTTTCGTCACCAGCATTTTTTCGTCACCAGCATTTATCGTCATTTTTCGTCACCAGCATTTTTCGTCATTTTTCGTCACCAGCATTTTTTCGTCACCAGCATTTTTTGTCATTTTTCGTCACCAGCATCCTTTCGTCACCAGCATTTTTTCGTCACCAGCATTTTTTGTCATTTTTCGTCACCAGCATTTTTCGCCATTTTTCGTCACCAGCATTTTTCGTCATTTTTCGTCACCAGCATTTTTCGTCATTTTTCGTCACCAGCATTTTTCGTCATTTTTCGTCACCAGCATTTTTCGTCATTTTTCGTCACCAGCATTTTTCGTCATTTTTCGTCACCAGCATTTTTTCGTCACCAGCATTTTTTTCGTCACCAGCATTTTTTGTCATTTTTCGTCACCAGCATTTTTTCGTCACCAGCATTTTTTGTCATTTTTCGTCACCAGCATTTTTTCGTCACCAGCATTTTTCGTCATTTTTTCGTCACCAGCATTTTTCGTCATTTTTCGTCACCAGCATTTTTTGTCATTTTTCGTCACCAGCATGTTTTTTGTCACCAGCATTTTTCGTCATTTTTCGTCACCAGCATTTTTTGTCATTTTTCGTCACCAGCATTTTTTTGTCACCAGCATTTTTCGTCATTTTTCGTCACCGGCATTTTTTCGTCACCAGCATTTTTTGTCATTTTTCGTCACCAGCATTTTTTGTCATTTTTCGTCACCAGCATTTTTCGTCATTTTTCGTCACCAGCATTTTTTCGTCACCAGCATTTTTCGTCATTTTTCGTCACCAGCATTTTTCCGTCACCAGCATTTTTTGTCATTTTTCGTCACCAGCATTTTTTGTCATTTTTCGTCACCAGCATTTTTCGTCATTTTTCGTCACCAGCATTTTTCACAAGCATTTTTTTCGTCACCAGCATTTTTCGTCATTTTTCGTCACCAGCATTTTTTCGTCACCAGCATTTTTCGTAATTTTTCGTCACCAGCATTTTTCGTCATTTTTCGTCACCAGCATTTTTCGTCATTTTTCGTCACCAGCATTTTTCGTCATTTTTCGTCACCAGCATTTTTCGTCATTTTTCGTCACCAGCATTTTTCGTCATTTTTCGTCACCAGCATTTTTTCGTCACCAGCATTTTTTTCGTCACCAGCATTTTTTGTCATTTTTCGTCACCAGCATTTTTTCGTCACCAGCATTTTTTGTCATTTTTCGTCACCAGCATTTTTTCGTCACCAGCATTTTTTGTCATTTTTCGTCACCAGCACTTTTCGTCATTTTTCGTCACCAGCATTTTTTGTCATTTTTCGTCACCAGCATGTTTTTTGTCACCAGCATTTTTCGTCATTTTTCGTCACCAGCATTTTTTGTCATTTTTCGTCACCAGCATTTTTTTGTCACCAGCATTTTTTGTCATTTTTCGTCACCGGCATTTTTTCGTCACCAGCATTTTTTGTCATTTTTCGTCACCAGCATTTTTTGTCATTTTTCGTCACCAGCATTTTTCGTCATTTTTCGTCACCAGCATTTTTTCGTCACCAGCATTTTTCGTCATTTTTCGTCACCAGCATTTTTCCGTCACCAGCATTTTTTGTCATTTTTCGTCACCAGCATTATTTGTCATTTTTCGTCACCAGCATTTTTCGTCATTTTTCGTCACCAGCATTTTTCACAAGCATTTTTTTCGTCACCAGCATTTTTCGTCATTTTTCGTCACCAGCATTTTTTCGTCACCAGCATTTTTCGTCATTTTTCGTCACCAGCATTTTTTCGTCACCAGCATTTTTTTCGTCACCAGCATTTTTCGTCATTTTTCGTCACCAGCATTTTTTCGTCACCAGCATTTTTTGTCATTTTTCGTCACCAGCATTTTTTCGTCACCAGCATTTTCCGTCATTTTTCGTCACCAGCATTTTTTCGTCACCAGCATTTTTCGTCACCAGCATTTTTCGTCATTTTTCGTCCCCAGCATTTTTTCGTCACCAGCATTTTTCGTCATTTTTCGTCACCAGCATCTTTTCGTCACCAGCATTTTTCGTCATTTTTGGTCACCAGCATTTTTCATCATGTTTCGTCACCAGATATTTTTCGTCATCAGCATTTTTTGTCATTTTTCGTCACCAGCATTTTTCGTCATTTTTCGTCACCAGCATTTTTTGTCATTTTTCGTCACCAGCATTTTTTCGTCACCAGCATTTTTTTCGTCACCAGCATTTTTTGTCATTTTTCGTCACCAGCATTTTTTCGTCACCAGCATTTTTTGTCATTTTTCGTCACCAGCATTTTTTTCGTCACCAGCATTTTTTGTCATTTTTCGTCACCAGCATTTTTTCGTCACCAGCATTTTTTGTCATTTTTCGTCACCAGCATTTTTCGTCACCAGCATTTTTCGTCATTTTTTCGTCACCAGCATTTTTTCGTCACCAGCATTTTTTGTCATTTTTCGTCAACAGCATTTTTTCGTCACCAGCATTTTTTGTCATTTTTCGTCACCAGCATTTTTTGTCATTTTTCGTCACCAGCATTTTTCGTCATTTTTCGTCACCAGCATTTTTTCGTCACCAGCATTTATCGTCATTTTTCGTCACCAGCATTTTTCGTCATTTTTCGTCACCAGCATTTTTTCGTCACCAGCATTTTTTGTCATTTTTCGTCACCAGCATCTTTTCGTCACCAGCATTTTTTCGTCACCAGCATTTTTTGTCATTTTTCGTCACCAGCATTTTTCGTCATTTTTCGTCACCAGCATTTTTCGTCATTTTTCGTCACCAGCATTTTTCGTCATTTTTCGTCACCAGCATCTTTTCGTCACCAGCATTTTTCGTCATTTTTCGTCACCAGCATTTTTTGTCATTTTTCGTCACCAGCATTTTTCGTCATTTTTCGTCACCAGCATTTTTCGTTATTTTTCGTCACCAGCATTTTTCGTCATTTTTCGTCACCAGCATTTTTTCGTCACCAGCATTTTTTTCGTCACCAGCATTTTTTGTCATTTTTCGTCACCAGCATTTTTTCGTCACCAGCATTTTTTGTCATTTTTCGTCACCAGCATTTTTTCGTCACCAGCATTTTTTGTCATTTTTCGTCACCAGCATTTTTTCGTCACCAGCATTTTTCGTCATTTTTTCGTCACCAGCATTTTTCGTCATTTTTCGTCACCAGCATTTTTTGTCATTTTTCGTCACCAGCATTTTTTTGTCACCAGCATTTTTCGTCATTTTTCGTCACCAGCATTTTTTGTCATTTTTCGTCACCAGCACTTTTTTGTCACCAGCATTTTTCGTCATTTTTCGTCACCGTCATTTTTTCGTCATCAGCATTTTTTGTCATTTTTCGTCACCAGCTTTTTTTGTCATTTTTCGTCACCAGCATTTTTCGTCATTTTTCGTCACCAGCATTTTTTCGTCACCAGCATTTTTCGTCATTTTTCGTCACCAGCATTTTTCGTCATTTTTCGTCACCAGCATTTTTTCGTCACCAGCATTTTTCGTCACCAGCATTTTTTCGTCACCAGCATTTTTTGTCATTTTTCGTCACCAGCATTTTTTGTCATTTTTCGTCACCAGCACTTTTCGTCATTTTTCGTCACCAGCATTTTTTCGTCACCAGCATTTTTCGTCATTTTTCGTCACCAGCATTTTTCGTCACCAGCATTTTTTCGTCACCAGCATTTTTTTCGTCACCAGCATTTTTCGTCATTTTTCGTCACCAGCATTTTTTCGTCACCAGCATTTTTTGTCATTTTTCGTCACCAGCATTTTTTCCGTCACCAGCATTTTTCGTCATTTTTTCGTCACCAGCATTTTCCGTCATTTTTCGTCACCAGCATTTTTTCGTCACCAGCATTTTTCGTCATTTTTCGTCACCAGCATTTTTCGTCATTTTTCGTCACCAGCATTTTTCGTCATTTTTCGTCACCAGCATTTTTTGTCATTTTTCGTAACCAGCATTTTTCGTCATTTTTCGTCACCAGCATTTTTCGTCATTTTTCGTCACCAGCATTTTTTCGTCACCAGCATTTTTTTCGTCACCAGCATTTTTTGTCATTTTTCGTCACCAGCATTTTTCGTCATTTTTCGTCACCAGCATTTTTTGTCATTTTTCGTAACCAGCATTTTTCGTCATTTTTCGTCACCAGCATTTTTCGTCATTTTTCGTCACCAGCATTTTTTCGTCACCAGCATTTTTTTCGTCACCAGCATTTTTTTCGTCACCAGCATTTTTTGTCATTTTTCGTCACCAGCATTTTTTCGTCACCAGCATTTTTTGTCATTTTTCGTCACCAGCATTTTTCGTCATTTTTCGTCACCAGCATTTTTCGTCATTTTTCGTCACCAGCATTTTTCGTCATTTTTCGTCACCAGCATTTTTTCGTCACCAGCATTTTTTTCGTCACCAGCATTTTTTGTCATTTTTCGTCACCAGCACTTTTTCGTCACCAGCATTTTTTGTCATTTTTCGTCACCAGCATTTTTCGTCATTTTTCGTCACCAGCATTTTTCGTCATTTTTCGTCACCAGCATTTTTCGTCACCAGCATTTTTTTCGTCACCAGCATTTTTTGTCATTTTTCGTCACCAGCATTTTTCGTAATTTTTTCGTCACCAGCATTTTTCGTCATTTTTCGTCACCAGCATTTTTCGTCATTTTTCGTCACCAGCATTTTTCGTCATTTTTCGTCACCAGCATTTTTTCGTCACCAGCATTTTTCGTCATTTTTCGTCACCAGCATTTTTTGTCATTTTTCGTCACCAGCATTTTTTCGTCACCAGCATTTATCGTCATTTTTCGTCACCAGCATTTTTTCGTCACCAGCATTTTCCGTCATTTTTCGTCACCAGCATTTTTTGTCATTTTTCGTCACCAGCATTTTTCGTCATTTTTCGTCACCAGCATTTTTCGTCATTTTTCGTCACCAGCATTTTTTTCGTCACCAGCATTTTTTTCGTCACCAGCATTTTTTGTCATTTTTCGTCATTTTTCGTCACCAGCATTTTTCGTCATTTTTCGTCACCAGCATTTTTTCGTCACCAGCATTTTTTCGTCACCAGCATTTTTCGTCATTTTTCGTCACCAATATTTTTCGTCATTTTTCGTCACCAGCATTTTTTCGTCACCAGCATTTTTCGTCATTTTTCGTCACCAGCATTTAAAAAAAAAGTATCAATACTACGATGTAGAAGTACTCTGTTACAAGTAAAAGTCCGTAATTCAAAATGTACTTGAGTAAAAGTACAAAAGTATTGGCATCAAAATGGACTTAAAGTACTAAAATGTTTTACTGAAGTAAAAGTATCAATACTGCAATGTAGAAGCACTCTGTTACAAGTAAAAGTCTGGTGTACAAAAGTATTGGTATCAAAATGTACTTAAAGTACCAAAAGTACTGAAGTACTGAAATGTTTGAAAATAGCAGATCTACAAGCTCACAACGTGGTAGTTAGTTACTTTCCCACCACTTAGATTGGATACTTTCAAACAGCTGATGCATAAAATAGGGTCAAAGTGGTTCAACTGATTTTGACGTTCTATTAACCTATTTTGCAGGATTTTCAAGGACCCCCTGGGGCTCCGCGGACCCCACTTTGAGAACTATTAATATTGTGGTCTGATGCTTGTTTGCCTGCGGGTGCATTTCCAGTTTTCCCTGAAGTCGTATCTTAATCAAGTCCGTGGAGTGATGTTTGGTGGGCTGCTGATGAAAATCAAAGGCAGAATGCACACGCACAGATCCTCCTTTTGATTAGAGGACCTTTTTAATATCTTCAAGATAGCCTACTTTGTATCAGATTAGACAGCTTTCACCCTCGTTTATCAATGCTCAGGCTACAGAAATCATCTCATGACAGGGTCATTTATTTATGAAACGTTGCTATTTTCAGCATACAGTCACTGCCTATAGTATGTATTGTTTGTTTGTCACTGTTATCGTTATTATTTATTTGTATTACATTTTTTTTTACTATTGTTCTGTTTTTTTTACGTTTGTCAGTGGGTATAGGGGTGGATGGGAAAATGACTGTGTACCGTGGGGTACACAGTCCCCCAGATTAAAGTAAACTTGTCCATGTCTATTTTTCTTGCCATATTAAAGAAAGAAGCTTTTATTTTATTGAGATCTGGAATTCTTGACCCGCCTGACTCTCCATCCCCATCTGACGTATTTATTGACAAAAACACATATTGGTACGTAGCCTATCTGTCAATCAGTCCTGAAATATATATCACCACATATACCTCCTCCATTGTATCCATCCATGCATGCGGACTGAACTCACAGACGAGGTGGACATTTTTTATTTATTTATCAGTGAACCATTTACGGACAGTGAAAACTTTTATTGTACCAGATAACAACGTTCCTAGACTGCTCTGTGCCATCTCATCTGTGATGTCTTTGTGTTGAGGTTTTTCAAGGTTGTGCAAAATCAAAGGTTTTTTTTTGAACAAAGTGTGGTTTTCACCAATTTCTCACATGCCTCTCAAAACTACAAATACTAGGCCTATATAGATTACTGTTGCCATCAGGGCAGGAATTTCATGGAGGCCATGAAGGCTATAAGTGCCGTGCCCCTTCAGTTTGGCCTCATGCCCGTCCAAAAATCTATGCCCTAAGGCCCAGTGGCCTTGATGACCTGCCCACACTGCCCCAGTTTATTTCACTGTTTTCTCCTCTGCTCTTTCTGATCAATGCTGTTTTTAGACACCAGTCATTTTATTGAGATCTGGAATTCTTGACCCACCTGACTCCCCATCCCCATCTGATTTGGCCATAGAGTTAAAATAAGGATTTGGCCCGTTTGATGCCAATACTTTTATACTTTTACTCAAGTACATTTTGAATTCCGGACTTTTACTTGTAACAGAGCATTTATACATTGCAGTGTTGATATTTTTACTTAAGTAAAACATGTGAGTACTTTTCCCACCACTGAGTAATATGTAGATCATATTATGATCTTTACAGTCTATTTGTCCCTCTAAAGAGTTAACTTTAATCAGGAAGAGAACACCAGGGAGGGGGGAGGAGCATTTCAGTGTCATTTCACAGTGAAACGAAACTTACACAGTCATTCTGTAAACAAAACTATAGCCTAGTTACAATTGGTCTGAAAGGATTTTCACATCAGAGTAAAGAACATCGCTTCAATCTTTTTAAGGTGCATAAAGCCAAGTCCACATAAAGATTTTCACAGAAAGATACATTCTACATCCAAACAGGTTAGTTCAGAATTTGCTCCAATCGGAATCCTATTCTTGTTTGTATTTAGATCTTAGGGGAGTGGTAGCCCTGAAACATGACTGGCATCATGTGAACCATGGCTAGGGGAGTGGTTGTTATGATATATAGCTCACTTTTAGTGACAGATTCTTCCAAAAAACGCACGCGGATGCCACATAGTCGGAGAAAAGGTCTGTCGGATTAACGCATGCCTCCCCTTCCAAAGTACCCTACTTAATTCTGTAGTTAGACTTGAGTTGTTTGTGTTGGCATTTTACATTAGCTACATGGCAAAAATCTGTGGTGGAAAAAGTAAAAGTATCAATCTGTTACTGTCCATGTCAACCACTTGAAATTGCCAGTAAATGTCTGTGTGGTAATTAAAAAGTAAACTTGGAGTGCTCTCCTTGTCTATTCTTCTTATTAATTACTTTAAGAATCCAGCAGCACCCACTTTTCAGACTATAACCGTGAGTTCAGCACAACTTATTTTCTACATTTACACTATATGGCGGCAGCCATTTAGTTAATGTGTTCAGAGTGCTTTACAGTCAATCTTAACAATATTAATGTTTTTAGGCATGACTGATGGGTTACTAAAACTTCTTCTCTCCTCTCCTCCTACAGCTATGGCCTCTGCCAGCAGTGTGATATCAGAGGATAATTTTCTCTGCTCTATCTGTCTGGATCTCTTCAGTCAGCCTGTAGCTATCCCGTGTGGACACAGCTTCTGCAAAGCCTGCATCACAAAGTACTGGGACAGCAGTGACCTCTGTCACTGTCCCATGTGTAAAAAAGCTTTTGATCGGAGACCAGATCTCTGTGTCAATACGCTGATCTCTGAGCTGGCTGCTTATTTCAAGACGTCTAATATAGATGCTCCCATTCCCATCCCAGAGGAGGTTCCCTGTGATGTCTGCTCTGACACTAACATTAAGGCCCTGAAGAGCTGCCTGTCATGTGTGGCCTCTTATTGTGAGACGCATCTGGAGCCTCATCACAGAGTTGCGGCCTTGAAGACGCACAAGTTAGTCGACCCTGTAAAACTGGAGGACAGGATGTGTAAAGAGCACGGCAAGATGCTGGAGCTCTTCTGTAGAAGAGACCAAAAGTACATTTGCATCACATGTTCAAAGACGGATCATAAAGATCACGACACAGTCCTGGTAGAGGTAGAGTACGAAGAGAAGCGACCGCAGCTGGACAAGACAAAGGCTGAGCTAGAGAAGATGATCCAGGAGCGACAGGAAAAGATTCAGCAGTTCAAAGTCACAGTAGAGAAGAATAATATAACAGCAGAGAATGAAAAAGCTGACACTGTTCAGGTTTGCTCTGCTCTGGTGTCTTCCATTAAGAGAACACAGGCTGAGCTCATCGAGGTGATAGACTTGAAGACCAGATCAGCAACACGCGAGGCTGAAGGCCTCATCAAAAAGCTGGAGGAAGAAGTCACTGAGCTCCAGAGGAAAAGTATTGAGCTGGAGCAGCTCTCACACACAGAGGACCACCTCCACCTTCTCCAGAGCTTCCCATCCCGCTACAGCGTAACACACCTGAGCAAGTTGAGTCAGGTTAAGCTGACATGTGAGGTGAGTGTGAAGAATATAAGGACAGCTATCGCGACTCAGCTGCAGAAGACACTGGATGGAGAAATGGAGAAGCTCCCTGAAGTCATGCTGAAGAAGATTCAGCAGCAGTATGCAGTAGATGTGACACTAGACCCTGACACAGCACATCCTAATCTCATCCTGTCATTGGACGGGAAACAAGTGAAATATGGAAACGTGAAAAAGATTCTTCCTGACAAGTCAGGGAGATTTGATCAAATTCCCTGTGTGCTGGGAAAAGAGGGCTTTTCTTCAGGGAAAGTTTATTATGAGGTTCAGCTTAAAGGGAAGACCGTGTGGACCATTGGGGTGGTTCATCAGTCCATCAACAGAAAAATTGAAAGTATGAATTCAGTTCTGTTTTTGCAGGTGGTCAATGGAGGAAACTACTCAGCGAGGCATGAATATATAAAGGCCGGCTCTGTAAAAATTGATGTCCAGAAGATTGGTGTGTTCTTGGATTTTGAGGGAGGGCAGGTCTCTTATTATGATGTTGAAACCAGGGCTCTTCTCCACTGCCGCGGCTCTTTATACGTTGATAAGAAAAACTCAATTTTCCCAATGTTCTCCCCGCTCATTCTTAATGGTGAAGAAAATTATGCTTCTGTGATCATCTCTCATGTTAAGCAAAAATGAAAACACTGTTATTCTTGAGTTTCGTAGAAGGAGTGGATTATTGCCAACTTCACTTGCAGAAAAATATTTTGTGTTGATCCCCCCCGAAAAAAAATACCCTATTATATTCAATATAGTCGACTAAATATTAATCTCACAGAATACTGTGGTTGAAGTACTGTAATGGATTGATGCGAGATTTTCTTTTTTATGCGATTTTCTCCAATGGACATGGTTCTATATAATGCTGGTGGCCTTTATAGGGACACAAGCCTACAGTGGTAACAACACTGTGAGGGTTGAGTTACATTATGCATGACAGTGATTAAGATGATGATGTTGAGGCAGTAATTACAAGACGAGGGCGAGAGGGAGGAGGTAAAATTGTCAAATGTTCATTTGAAACTAAAATTAAAAATACAATCCATTGTTGATGTACACATATGAATGATGACCTTTGGCTTTGTGTTACTCTTTTACAGGAGAAAGAAAATATGCACTGTGACAATAAATATATAAATCTTAGCTATGTTTAAATTTAGTTTGGATTTCTATTTATTACCCATAGCCAAGTAACGCGATTTATTGTACTGATGATTTTACTGGGTGGCCTATCTTTTCTATGTGAACATAAGATCAGTTCGCATCTTCATAATAATTACACTGCCTACAGCAGTGTGTGGCATTTTCTGTAAAGAAAACACAGAGGGGGGACATTTTCTTAACCACTTAAGCCCTGTACTGTATTCAGTCGTACGACAAATAGTGGAAATAGCAGATTTACAAGCCCACAAGCTTGTAGATCGGCTAATTTTGTGGTTGTGGTTAACATACATTTTTATTTTAATTGTGATATTATCAAACTCTAGTCTACATTTCATGAAAGGAAATGCGTGTTGTAACAAAAGGTTAAATCGGTAATGTCACGCGACTTTTATGTTAAAATGTTAATCACAGTTGTTCAATGTAAACATTATACAACATGCATATTCACTGAACTCACATTACAACATCTAATACATGACACACACAAAACGGGTCATCTCTTGAAAACCTTCAAGTGGGCCCTGTTTCCTTGCACTTTGTTCGCCTAGGAGGACCCTAAACATGGGCAGCAATGAGTATGAGTCCGTTAGACTTCAAGGTGTGAAGTTTAACCACGAAGTTCTTGATTGATTTATTGATTGATTGACGTATTTATTGACAAAAACACATAGTCTATGCATAAAATACAGTATATTGGTACGTAGCCTATCTGTCAATAGCACAAAACATCAAGAGGTGCCACCGTGGCAGGGGCTTTTACGTTTTCATTTTGCAACTTTTTGTGTTGAAACGGTTAATGCCTCGCGCCCCAATCCTTCGAGCCTGCAGATGGCGCTATGTGGAGCTCGCGGCGTTTCACTATTCCGGACGTGTAAACAAGAAGTTTTAACCGGAAGTTGTTTAGCATCAGATAAACAGCGGCTAGCAGCTAGCAGGACGAGCTAGCAGCAACTTAATACTAAGCACAGCAGCGCCGTTAAAACAAAAAAAAGAAGTCATTTTGAACTCCATCCGCTGCATATAGTTATACATCGAGGGACATTGATGTCGTTTGGTGGAACGCAGAACGGCGGGTGAGTGTTCAAACGGCCGCCCGAGTCTAACAAGCACTGCTGTCAACATGCTAGCTAGCTTCCTGACGTTAGCATGCTATCTTCACATGATTAGGTAACGTGATTTATCTAAAGCAGGGGTCTGTAACGTTTTTCAGGCCAATAAGGACCCCTTGGCTGAGAGAGACGATCCAGGGACCCCCATTAGATTTCATAGACCAGTGGTTCTCAAACTTTTTCATGTCAAGGACCCCCAAATTGACACTTATATTAGCCCGCGGACCCCCATTTGAAAAGATAAGCCCCCCAGTTTGACATGCATTAGGGCTGTGGACCCCCATTTAATGGCACTTCTATCTCTGGGACCCCAATTCATATTGTAAAATCAATGTTGATTAAACTCTGAGAGTGTACAAAAAAAAAACGGGTCCATTTGGTTCCATTTGTACACTCTCAGAGTTACAGACCCATAAGGGTCCATTTGGTTCCTATCCATCATTTAGCTGGGGACCCCTGGAACTCCCTCAAGGACCCTTTGAGAACCAATGTCATAGACCACTTAAACCGTCAATATTAAGTAAACTTGACCTTTCACTCTGTACTTGGTCTGCTCCCCCCCCCCCTCCCTCTACACCAAACCTCTTTGCCGAAAATAGCAGATCTACAAGCTTGTAGATCTGCTATTTTTGGTTAAAGATCTCCTCAGAATAGGGATGCTGCTGGCTTGAAGTGGTTAATGTGAAAATCACACAAAGATTTGGCGGACCCCCTGTAGTATCTCTCAGGACCCCCTAGGGCCTTGGTTCTCAAAGTGGGGTCCGGGGACCCCCAGGGGTCCTTGGTGGGGTTCCAGGGGGTCCCCAGCAAAATGTGATAATATAGCATCACAAAAAATGTTACCTTTTATATTTTAGCTATTCAAAAATATCAGATCTACAAGCTCATAGCGCGGCACCAAGTGCCAAGCTATGAGCTTGTAGATCTGATATTTTTGAAATTTGTGCAAATCTTTGAATAATTTTTATATATGTATTTTTTTTTTAAGCGAACATTCGAAACTCAAATCTTTGCTTCTCGGGGGTCCCTGGAACAAAAATATTTGAGATGGGGGGTCCACGGCCAAATACATTTCAATTTGGGGGTCCTTGACATGAAAACGTTTGAGAAGCACTGCCCTAGGGGTCCCGGACCCTGTGTTGAAGACCCCGTGTTGACTAAAGTCAAACTTTTGCACTTTACGTTGCGTGACATGGCAACGTGACCGTAGGTGATTTTGTTTAACATTAGCATTCTAACTTTACAAAGTCACGCAGGCATTAGTCTGCAGGTAGAACAATATTAGACACTGATTGATTGAATACTTAATTAACAGTTTGCAAAGATAGCCCAGAGGTACACAT
This sequence comes from Gymnoscopelus microlampas, assembly GCF_963454915.1. Classification (NCBI taxonomy): domain Eukaryota; kingdom Metazoa; phylum Chordata; class Actinopteri; order Myctophiformes; family Myctophidae; genus Gymnoscopelus; species Gymnoscopelus microlampas. Next base: position 6,970,232 of record NC_139940.1, read on the forward strand.
TTCATACAAAAGGATGCTAAAAGGATTAAACCCATGAAAGCACCATGGCTTGTTTCCATTAGGCTCCTGTGTATTCAATTCATCGAAACATCTAAAGACAAACAATGTTATGCAAAATATGCAAAAACATTATTGAGTAGTAATCAAAAAGAAAAATATGTACAGTAAACATTTGGGGGGGGGGGGGGGGGTCATTTCTTGTGATAGACTTTACAAGGGCCGTGTATGAATTACAGACACCTGTAAGTGCTCTTTTAGAGCGGTTTTGAAGGAAAGTAAGGATTCACACCTTTCATGACTGTTGGCAGGGGCGGATTAAGACTTCGTGTTGCCCGGTGCTTGGACCAACGGGGGGGGGGGGTCGAACGCTTCACCGGCGCGTTTCAATGTTGTAGCACGCTGCCCTGCATCTACATTTCGGCGTTCTTCGCCGTTTCTTTTTTTTTTTTTTACGCCGTTTGTGCCCCCCCCCCAAGGTTGGTAGTAGTCTGACAGGTACATGGATGTCTTTGTGGTGTCGTGTATCTTGTAGACCAGGGCCATTGCAAGTTGCGGTACTCTCTCTGTCCTCTACCCTGAGCCATCCCACCCTAGCAAAGTGAACAGGGGTTAAATGAGTTGTAGGTGTGAGTAAGGCCAAGTAGTAACCTCAACCTTACCAGTTTGTTTAGGGATGTCTGGAGCCTTGTTTTTAAGGCCTTTTGTGGTGCTATGGTACCATGAGGTGCATGCATAGTCAAAGTGTCATTGGATGAGTGCTCCTGTTAGAGTCATCAGTGTGTTCCTAGACTTCCTACTGACCAGAGAGGAGATCCTGTACAACAACATCCATTCAGACAGTAGACTATACAAGTAGACACATCTATGTACCTTAACATCTTGAACCCTAGCATCCCTTTTCTGATGAGAACTTTAGCCAAAAAATAGCAGATCTACAAGCTCACAACGCCTCGCAGGCGTTGTGAGCTTGTAGATCAACTATTTTTGGCAAAGAGGTATAGGTGTAGAGGGGAAAAAAGAGCAGACCACGTAAACAAAAAAAGTTGAATCTGAAACACAATTTTATACAATATAGAGGGGGGTCCCTGCTTCATCTCTCTCACAGCTAGGGGGTCCTTGGGATGAAAACGTTGAAGACCCCTGCATTATACACAACATCCATTCAGACAGTGGACCACTACATTAGACACAACATCCATTCAGACAGTAGACTATACATTAGAGTCTAATGTATAGTCTACTGTCTGAATGGATGTTGTGTCTAATCATTAGACAGAACATCCATTCAGACAGTAGACCAGGGGTATTCAACTAGATTAGGCAGGGGTCTAATTCGGGTCTAATTCGTCTAATTCGGGTCTAATTCGGGTCTAATTCGGTTCTATTTGACCAATATAAATCAACCTTTTTTCGGGTCTAATTCGGTCTAATTCGGTTCTATTTAAGGTTCTAAGTTAAGTTCCAATGAAAGATGGCCTTTCAAGAACTAATGAAGGATAAATAATTTGTACTGTTTTAACTTTGATAACATAAATCAAAGTTAAAATAGATAATAATTATGAAAATTAAAAAAAATAAAAATATATATATATATATATATATATATTTTTTTTTTGGAATATGGCCAGGGGCCACAAGGAAGCTCCTCGCGGGCCGCACGTGGCCCGCGGGCCGCCAGTTGAATATCTATGCAGTAGACTATACATTAGAGTCTAATGTATAGTCTACTGTCTGAATGGATGTTGTGTCTAATGATTAGACACAACATCCATTCAGACAGTAGACTATACATTAGACACAACATCCATTCAGACAGTAGACTATACATTAGACACAACATCCATTCAGACAGTAGACTATACATTAGACACAACATCCATTCAGACAGACAGTAGACCATAATAGCCTAAGCAACCTAGAAGCTATGAATGCTATCTGCATCTACAGTACGTAGATACTCACCAATATTTCACCTATCTCTGTCTCTTTCAAGTCTTTGCTTGATAGAAATCCACCGGTGTCATCTTATGAACAACTTTCTGTCAAATTCCCTGCAGCGATGTTTCTATGTGTTGGAGTTTGGAAGCACAGTGGTTCCCACACTTTTTAGTTTCCCCGGGACCCCAAACTAACGCGAAGCGACGCATTGTGAGCTTTATAGATCTGCTATTTTCACTACTTCTTAACCTTTTTTATTTTGTTTATGGAAATTATAAATTTTATACATTTTTATTTATGAAATACTTTTGAAACATTGTTTTTAGTTGCTGTGAAAAGTTGGGATTTCTTCTTTTGTTTAAACTTTTTAAAATCTTTTGTAATAATATATTTTTAAATGTAGGAATTAGGAAACAAAAAAAAGGAAAATATTCACTCGTGGTCGCGGACACATTTTTTAACCCATTAAGACCTGGAACTGTGTCATTTTTAGATTTGAGCTAAAAAAAGCATTGTTTTACACTTTGGGCTATTAAAAAATAGCAGATCTACAAGCTCATAGCGTGGCACCGAGTGCCGCGCTACGAGCTTGTAGATCTGCTATTTTTGAAAAATCTTGAAAATGTGTGCAAATCTTTGAATATATATATTTTTAAAGCGAACATTTTTAACTCAAATCGTTGCTTCTGGGGGGTCCCTGGAACAAAATATTTTGATGGGGGTCCGCGGCCAAATACATATAATTTTGGGGGTCCTTGACATGGAAAAGATTGAGCACCACTGATATAGAAACATACGTTTTTCAGAATACTGTTGAGATTTAGGAGACGTGTAGAATCGGCTTCAGGTCTCAATGGGTTAAATTGGTCCGCGACCCAAACATGGGCCCCGACCCACTGTTTGGGAAACAGTGCATTAGAGATAATAATGTTTTATTGTCCCAGACAGTCAGACTAATGCGTTTCTCTGTAATGTCTTGCTTGTGTCCTAGCCGCCGCAGTAAATGGGACCAGCCCGGTCCAGGGACGGGTGGTGCCGGGGAGGCGGAGGCGCCTACCGGGGCGCTGGATGCAGCAGCGGCGGTGGCAGCCAAGATCAATGCCATGCTGGTGGCCAAAGGAAAACTCAAACCCTCACAGATAGGGACCCCCGGACACCCAGACAAGATCGGCCCGCAGGTCAATATGGGAATACTGATATATTATTGATTTCAGCTGTTACAATTCCAAACATGCAAACATGACCCGCTTTAAATTACTTCAGTCTATATTATAGTAGCTTAATGACTAGTATTACAATTATATTGTCTTTTTTATGTCCAATGTATTTGTATTTAAGTTCATAAAGGTAGGGTAAGTGATTTACTTTAGTTAAAATAAGTGTTAAATAGCTCTGTATTCTGATAGCACTCATTGCTATAGAGTGTTTGTTCAGTAAAAGGAGTCTCCCATGTCTCTCCAGCTCTTTATTAACCCATTGATACAAGCTTGTAGATCTGCTATTTTTGAAAAATCTTGGAAAAAAAATGTTTTAGTTTTGTTTCCAAAAAACTCTAGGATTTAGATTGTTTTAAAGAATCGCCTCAGGTCTTAAAGGGTTAAACAGAAAATGCATTTTCAGTGCTCTCTCCTGATTGGCTTAAAATGTGTCACCTACCTGAAAATGTTCTGTGTTCTGTTTACTAAAGAGCTGGAGAGACCCCTGTGACCGAACAAACGCTCTGTAACAATGATTACTATCAGATTATAGTACTTGAACCTTTTTAACAAAAAAAATAAAATAAACCTAAGTATAACTAAATGCATTTGAAATTAAATAAAAATGTTACTTTTCAGGATTCTAATCAAAAAAATTGGAGGAACGCAGAACGGCGGGTGAGTGTTGAAACGGCCGCCCGAGTCTAACAAGCACTGCTGTCAACATACTAGCTAGCTAGCACAGCATAGCTAGTCACACCTTCAAAAATAGCACAAAAAAAAGTTCTGGATTCCAATTCAAAAATAGCAGATCTACAAGCTACTTGTAGATCTGCTATTTTTGCTATTAGGGGTGGGACGATATATCGCTATCGTCCCACCCCTACCCTCTACATCATCAAAGTTGCATCACCCCTGATATATACTATTAGGGGTGTGATGATGCTCTGTGCCGGCTGGGTTCAGTGATTTATGGAAACCACATCGCCAGTGGTGGAAAGTAACTAAGTTCATTTACTCAAGTACTGTACTTAAGTACACTTTTGAGGTACTTTTACTTTACTGGAGTATTTCCAATTGTCAGTACTTTCTACTCCACTACATCTCAGCGGCAAATATTGTACTTTTACTCAACTACAATTATTTGATAACTTTAGTTACTTTGCAGTTATAAATTATTACATTATAAAACATACATTAAAACCACTTTAGCCCTATTTTATACATAGGCTATTTGAAAATAGCAGATCTACAAGCTCACAACGCGTCACATCGCGACGTGTTGTGAGCTTGTGGATCTGCTATTTTCAAACATTTTAGTACTTTTACTTTTGGTACTTTAGGTATATTTTGATGCCAATACTTTTGTACTTTTACTCAAGTAAATGTTGATTTCCGGACTTTTACTTGTAACAGAGTACCTCTACATTGCATTGATGTGGGGTTTGAACCTGTGATGCCTCTCTCTCTCTCTGTGTCCTCCAGGTCCTAGGAGCTCAGGCTCCAAACAAAGCCAAAGACGACCTGGTGGTGGCCGAGGTGGAGATCAACGACGTTCCTCTGACCTGTCGTAACCTTCTGACCCGAGGACAGACGCAGGACGAGGTCATGCACAGTGCAACACTCACACAGTTTGATCACATCAAGTGTCAGAACAGGAACACTTAAACGAGTAGTTCACCCAAATAAATATTTATTTTCTATCAATTACACACCCCCATGAAGCCTTGAATTCATGGAGATTCTTTAGTTTTTGTTGCATTTCTAAGCCAATAATATGATGACCTGGTCATCGGTCAGTAGGAGACTCGGTAGACTACTAGACTCAATTGACTCAATTGAGTCTCCGCCATCAAATTATTGGCTTAGGAACGTGACAAAAACATCTCCATGAATTCAAGGCTTCATGCGGTGTACATTTTTTGGGTCAACTCAACTGCTCATTTTAAGTGTGATGTGTCGTGCGGCGAAAATTTCCGATCTACAAGCTCGCAGCATGTCGCGGATGTAATAGAATTTTTCTAATGGCAATCTGTGTCAAAATAATTTCTGTTCTATTTAATTGTATTTGGACCATAGAGGTTAACCGCACAGCAGGCAGTCTTGTAACAAGCTTCTGTTGCTGTCATTAGGGTCTAGTCAACAACTGCTCCAAGGTCTATTTCCGCTCTACTATTGTCTTTCTAGCTGGTTCAGTAATACCATTAATGTTGTCAATAAGTGTAACATGCCTGTACAAAGAATATGACCATTCAAGGGCAGCATCTTTGTTAGAGTTAGTAATGTGTCGTTCATGATCGATTCGTTCAAAATAACTAGTTAATTTGCCGTGAGCGCGAACGAGCTCGTTCACTTTCTGAAACTGTTACGTTCACGTGCGATGTAAAAAAAACGCTCCCGCGATGGTGTTTTACACACATTATAAAACATACATTAACCACTTTAGCCTTATTTTATACCTAGGCTATTTGAAAATAGCAGATCTACAAGCTCACAACGCGTCGCATCGCGATGCGTTGTGAGCTTGTAGATCTGCTATTTTCAAATATGTTAGCACTTTTACTTTTGGTTCTTTAAGTATATTTTGATGCCAATACTTTTGTACTTTTACTCGAGTAAATTTTGAACACTAGATAGCGCTACTGAACGAGAACGTGAATGAATCATTGCCGTGAACGTGAACGAAATCGTTCGTTCACTGAAATGAACTTTTTTTTCCCACCACTAGTTAGAGTGGACAACTATAAGAAGGTTCTGAGATTGGTGCTCCGGGTGCTTTTGACCGGCTGGGGGCTAGAGTGGTGTGTGGAGCCCGGGCCTCCTGGCCTGTGGCTATGGTGCTGAAATTCTGTTTTCATGCTTGAATCTTCTTCAATAAATTGTCAACACTTCACCCTGAGTGGATATTAATATTTTTTTCATAATGCGACGCATTCTGAGCTTGTAGATCGGCTGTTTTGTGCACAACGCCGTTGTCAGACAGAGGAGCGTAAATTAAACATCACTGAAGGAGTGCAACAATTCAACACATAGCTGATTAATCGAATGGCAGAAAATGTATTGAATAAAATGTTAGTAATGGAAATAATTGATGTGTTTAGCGATGGATCATGCCATTTGTTTCGCTTGTCTTTGTTCCATATTGTAAAATGAAGTCATATTGGACATTTAAATATACTTAGATACTTCTGATGTTTCTGGACAGTTTTAGTAAAGTCTGTGTTTCACTGGTCTTTGTGCAGATCAGTAAAGTGAGTGGCGCTGCCGTGTCCACCAGGGGGCGCTACATGGCCTCAGAGGAGAAGGGCAAAGCGCTGTCAGGGTGAGTCCTTTATATTGTGATCCTGTCTTATTACACCCGTGCAACCACGCAGCACAGCCACAGAGGTACTAAGCAACTATGAAGAACACATAGACCTGTGGTCTTCATAGTTCTCTGGTGATATTTTATACGTTGCCATAGGACAGTGTTCATACAGCGAAAATAAGCAAGCTCAAGCTCACTAAATAAGACATTTTCACTAAAAAGATGGTATGCCTATGTTGACATGCCAAACATTGGTACACCAGAGTTAAAGTGTTTAATGTTGTCTGCCTCCACAGGGACAGACCTCTGTACCTGCATGTCCAGGGACAGACCAGACAACTAGTGGACAGTAAGTACCTCTCCTACATCAATCTGCACCAGTGGTTTTCAAACGTTTTGTGTTCAAGGCAAATCAGAATGTCAAGTCACACCTTTATGAATGCTGGTGCAAAGCAACCTCTAATAACACGTGTTATCACTCTGTGAACCTTTTTATTTATATTTACTACTGCCAAATGAAAAGTAACCACATAACCACATTTGGAAATAAAATAGCAGACCTACAAGCTCACCACGCACCGGTGAGTTTGTAGATCTGCTATTTTTTTCCTGTATGAGATTTGATGATGTATAGAGAACCGAAGGACCCCGGTGAACTGTATATAGGGTTTTATTGTTAAGCCCTATTTCATACTTTAATACATTTGTGAAAATAGCCAATTCACAACCTTTCCTCCCCCGAACACGGCCAATTGTGTTCGTATTGGATGCTCGGCCTTGGTGGAAACACTGTGGTGGATTCACACTCTTAAGGTCATTTCAGACGGGAAGCGGCCAACGCGCCTATGTAATTCATTTTCAAGTGAGAGGCGGGCGATTATTTGGGACGGGCTGAGGGGCGGTGAGGCAGGCGGGTGCGGTCCCGTGAAATGCTCGTTTGTGCACGCGCGGGCGGCAAGAGCTGGATTGTGGTGAGCTTTCCTTTTCCCCCACACCACGCAGGAGGACAAAATGGCGATCACCGCTGATCCGAGCGGTAATGCCCACGTGGACCGCTTCCCGTCTGTCACAACCTTTAGACCTCGTGGTGGTAGACAGGACGTTTACACCTGCACCACCCGAGCGTCTATCTTTCTATATTCTTAGATTTTAACCGCATATAAATTATATGCATTATTATTATTATAAATACTTTTTATGAAGTTTATTTGATTTTAAATCTATGTATTATGTATTATTAATATATTTTATGACTTTTTGCGCTCTCCAGAAGCAGTAAACAGAATAAAGGAGATCATAACCAACGGGGTGGTGAAGGCAGCCACAGCCTCCTCCTCCTCGCCGTTCTCTCCCAGCGGAGGCATGATGGCCGTCCAGCAGCACAGCACTCCTCCCATCAGCTCCTCCATGCCTCCGCTCACCTCCATGCCTCACATCTCACACCATAAACCACACGTCCACTCTGGAGTGAGAACCTGTTTGTGTTCATGTTTAGCACTTAGCATGCTTTATTTCAGGGCTTTTCAACTGATTTTGACCCCAGGGACCACCGTCCTGACTAAGAGCAACCTGGGGACCACCACTAGTGTGCGTGGTGGGTCCATCATAGACCCCAGCCCACACCATAGTGGTGGGGGGGTTCATGCACCACATGGAGCTGGAGAAAATAGCTATAATATCAATATAATATCTAATAAAATACAGTGATTTTGTTTGAATATGATGGTATATGATTAAGGATTACTGTGATTATGGTAAGCTCACATTTCATATCACACACACACCATACAGTAAGAACTCAAGAACTCCTTTTTATTTACTTTAATATATCCTACCCAGGGTCCCCCACATGTCAAAATCTGGTGCTGTTTGGGAAGGCGAGTTATTTCCATTTGAGTTAAAAACCTCTTGTTAAGCAGTGCCCTGCCAAGCCAAAGTGCAGTAACGACGAGAAAAAAAATCACTGAATAAAAGTTTAAAAGTGATTCAACTGGTCAGACAAATGAGATATCGGCATATAAGTGATATTACACTAATTGTACATCTGTTCTTGAGGTAATTGTTTATCCCCCAAAATCACAAAAGCTAATTTGAACTTCGGGATACACAAATAAGTCGGTGTCCAAAAACGTAGTTACTGCACTTTGGTTAGGCAGGGTATGCAATTCTATATACAGTATAATACATTTTTGGGCGATCCCAAAAATTGCTTAGTGCTCCCTTTTAAACATGAAATGAGGTTTAAATATTCACAATATATATATTTTTTAATATTATTAAATTGATAGTTAACTTTTAGAATGTGTTTTATGGCATAGCTCTGCTGTAGGCTAGTTGTTTCTAAGAGGGTCTGTGTGTGTGTTGGTCTGTGTGCCTGGAATATAAAGGGTTATTAGATTAATGCGAAAAGACTAAAGAGCCATTGTAAATCCGCAATTCGGCTTTGTCTCAAATCTCTATTGCACATCTAAATCACTCACTCCAAATGTGTCTTCATGAACACTGGAGCAAACGTGTGTGTGTTCTGTGTCCGCCAGATGCATTACGTTCAGGACAAGCTGTTTGTGGGTTTGGAACACGCCATCCCAGGGTTTGTTGTGAAGGAAGGCGTGGAGGGACCAGGCTGCTCGTACCTGCAGCACATCCAGGCTGAGACCGGAGCCAAAGTCTTCCTGAGGGGGAGAGGCTCTGGATGTCTGGAACCAACCTCTGGACGAGAGGCCTTCGAGCCCATGTACATCTATATCAGGTGGGTATTGACTAGAGTTCTCAACGGGCCTGAAAATTAAGGCTCGGCCCTAACTGGGCCCGAGGCTCGGCCCGAACCCGACTATTACCATCATGTTAGGCCCGAAAGCCCGAAAAAACCTGAGGGGGGAAAAAATAAGATTTTTTTTTCTGTTCTGAATGTGTATTTATCTATTATTATTATTATTTAAAAAAAACATTAAAAAATATATACATTTTTTTTTTCATGGAGCCCGAGGCTCGGCCCGACCAATTAGCATACTTTTGAGGCCCGGCTCGGCCCGAAAATGTCGGGTCGGGTCGGGCCCGGTCGGGTTCGGGTAGAATTTGAGAACTAATGTACCTCTATATCAGGTGGGTATTGATGACAAGCATTATAATGACAACGGAGCTGTCACCAAAAAGCCTAAAATAAACGCTACACAGTATGACTTTAAACTTACAGTATGTACATCTACCAACAGGTCTGTATTTATCAATACAATTTGTATGTGTCAGGTTTTAGGTTGGTTATAAGAGGACGGTAGTTAGCAGTTAAACTTAAGATTATTTTAATGCATTTAAATGTTACATCAGTGCTTGAGGGCTTGTTTTTTTCTCCCCCACAGTCATCCTAAACCTGAAGGACTGGCAGCAGCTAAGACTCTGTGTGAGAACCTGCTACAGACGGTGAGGATTATAATGAAGCTATCTAGCTCTCTCTCTTTCACTCACACATTCAAACTGGAAGATGATTCAGAGGAGAGATAATTAGAAAAAATGCAAATCGGATATAAACTGTCCCCAGTTATCACTGTGACAGACAGGCATTCATTACACCCACTGTGTTGGGTGTAATGACACAGACGTGAACCCCGATCATCTGGAGCTACATTGACTTAAAGCTTAGTCACAACTCTCAGCTTTCCTACGGCCTTTCCTAGACTGTCTCCCTCTCAGCTTCCCTACTGTCTGTCTCTCCTACACTGTCTGCACCGCCGAATAAATGTTAAAATAGCAGACAAAAGTCCTCTGACTGATCTCAGAATCCAGACTCTGTTAACAAGCTGGTAACAGGAGCCTCTTACTGGACTGTCACATGTTTCACCCTGATAGACCCCTCAAAAAGCTAAACTATGGTGAACACACTCTTACATTCACACTTGTTTCAATGAAGCTTAATTATTTGTACAAGCTCTTGTTTTATTGGATCTCGTTTATTTGATACACTTATTTGATTTTCCTATGTGTCTCATCTGTTTATGAAAGTAGCCAGCTGATATATTGCACTTTTACCTGAGCGCTAGGTATACTCTTAGTTGCTTGTTTCAGAAGAGAATGCTTTGGATGCAGAGTCGCTTTGGATAAAAGCGTCTGCTAAATGACTGTCATGTTTTGATTTTAAATGTGGTCTCTCCAGGTCCATGCAGAGTATTCACGCTTCCTCAGTCAGATGAGTCCAATGATGCCACCACAAGGTACAGACGCTGGTCTCTCTCTAGTATGTGTCTGTGGTCTGGGTCTCGCTTGTGTCCGGTGATGTCTGTTCTCTCTCCTGTCTGAGCTCTCTCTCTCGTCCAGACGTTCTCAGTCTTTAATTTCAAGGACCTCCATAACTCGTAGACCAGGGGTCTTCAACGTTTTCAGCCCAAAAATAGCCGATCTACAAGCTCACAACGCCTCGCAGCGTGAGGCGTTGTGAGCTTGTAGATCTGCTATTTTTGGCTAAAGTCCTCCTCAGAAAAGGGAGGCTAGGGTTCAAGTGGTTAAGGTAAACAAAAAAAGATAACACACAAAGATTTGGCGGACCCCCTGTAGTAACTCTGAGGACCCCCTAGGGGTCCCGGACCCCCTGTTGAAGACCCCTGTCTTAGAAAGATGGAACCAAACGGAACCCGTAAGATTCACAGACCTGTAAGGGTCCATTCGGAACCCCCTCAAGGAACCACAAGGTTCCCTGCTGGACCCCACTTTGAGACTTTGTTGCTCTAGTATTTCTCTTATTTGGTCTCTTGCCTTTCTCTGGTCTTAACACATTGACTGCCTGAATTATTTTCACTGCCTATTGTTATTCATGCCAGAGATTTTTCAATGAAAAAAAAAAAAAGTACTCAGGAGCCGAGATACAAAATTTTAAAGTTTTAAGTTAACAAGGAAGTGGATGAGAGTAAAGATCTTCGAAAATTCATATCTCCTTGGTCTTTGGGTCAAAAAAAAAAAAAAAAAAAAGGCAAGTGATGAAAAGCTAATATCGAGTTAACTCGATCTAGGCAGTCAATGTGTTAACAAGAGTGCTGTGTGTCTTCCTAAATAACTATTTAAAGGGAGTTCAAAATTCCTCTATGCAGGAGAAACCCTGGGTTAGCTCTTGACACAAATTGGAGAGTGTTATGTCAGATATTTGCATGATGCATAATATTGTACTCTACTCTTTTATGAAGTGCCGCCTTAATCCATTAAGACATGAGGTGATTCTTAAAAAAAAAAAAACAGTATTTGGAAGAAAAAAAAAATCAAAGAAAATTGTTTTCACGATTTTTCAAAAATTGCAGATCTACAAGCTCACAGCGCGGCACTTGGTGCCGCGCTATGAGCTTGTATATCTGCTATTTTTGAATAGCCAAAGAAATCTAAAGTGACACAGATGCGTTCCAGGTCTTACATTAATAGGGCTGTCACGATTGTGACATTTTACATGACGATTAATAGTCACACAAATAATTACGATCAACGATTAATTGTGGTTTTGTCGTGGAACACTGGAGCATATGAATATTTTTTTAATTCCCGTTTGGCTTTGAAATTGCACAGGGCAGATATGACAAATAACCTAAATATACAAAGAAATGACTGACATATTTAATAAGTTAATACTTAAAGGTAGGGTAAGTGATTTACTTTGGTTAAAATAAGTGTTAAATAGCTCTATATTCTGATAGTACTCATTGCTATAGAGTGTTTGTTCAGTATTAGGAGTCTCCTTGTCTCTCCACCTCTTTATTAAACAGAAAATGCATTTTCGTTTCAGTTTCAGTTTCATTTCCAATTTTTGTCCAACCAGGACAGAGAACTCAATCAGGATATAGATTAAACAAGTGAGATTGGACGTGATGACACTAAGAAATGATTAGACAAAATTGGAACTGGAACACTATACAAATGAAGTTTAAAAATGGGTACTTTCTCCTGAATGGCTGAGATTTTGACACCTACCGAAAAATGTATTTTCTTTAAAGGTATGGTAAGTGATTACCATACCATGCCTACGCCTTAAGCCTGATGAACATGAGCTTGTTATTGGTTAATGGGGACCCTCGAGAGCAACCTTTCATCGTCTTCCTCATCTTCCTCCTCAGGGTTCATGCAGCCCCCGGTGTTAAACGGGATGCCCCCCCAGCCTCCATACTACCCCCCTGCTGGCTACCAGCCAGGGTTCCCCATGCCCCCTCCTCCCCCTACACAACCCCAACCTGCCCCCCCTCCCCCTTACTCTGTTCCCCCTCCCCTCCCGCCCCAGTACCCCCTCCCGGTCCCTCCTATCCCAGCCGCTGCCCTTCCACAGGTAAGACCTAGTTATTTTACTGTATCGTTGTTGTCGGGCAGAAACCTCTTATCTCCATATTCTAACGTTTTGTGTTTTTTCCCCATAAATTAACGCTCTACTTGATCATACTACAGTGTCACACAAAAGCATCAAAAGTAGAAGATCCACAAGCTCGAAGCGCAGGGCGAAGCGACACGTTTGGAGCTTGTAGATCTGCTGCTTTTGCAATTTTTTTTATTTGAATACTGAAAAGTAATAGTTTTGGACATATGAGGTTTCCACCTGACAGAGACGATATCCTGTATGTTTGTATGTTATGGCTGGTCCAAATGCTATTTTATATATTTGTATACACTAAGGGCTAGTACACACTGCAGGATATTTGCTCCGATTATGCTGTCGGGGACCTTTTTTGGCACTCGCCGACAGAACCCCCGATCTGGCGCAGATCGGGCTTTGATTGCTGAGCTTTTGCTCGCTGTGTTTGAAAGGCTCTGCGAGAGGGTCTGGCCGCAATAATAGGGCTCGGCTATGCCTTCCCGAGCGTTTCTAGATCTATCTATTTGTCTCTGTCGCCGACTGAACAGTGCCAGGAGAGTCCGAGGTGTGTGTGTGTGTGTGTGTGTGTGTGTGTGTGTGTGTGTTTTAACAGACAGATATATGGATAGTTTGCCAAAAAAAGGTCATGTGTATTCCCGAGAGAGAGAGATAGACTTGCAGAGAAATGGTTAATGAATTGACAAAATGACAATCAATAGCGTCCGGTCTCGAGCATATATCACAGGAGCCTTGCACGTTTTCTTGAGATGTCGGTTAAAATGAATTGGAATAAAAATAAATGTATGTATATCGGGTCTGGATCACATCCTAGGGAACTCTTGCAGTGTGTGATCCCTAATCAATCTTGTAGTGAAAAGCACAACGATATATGACAGCCGATTTCAAGAAAGAGACTCCTGTAGTGTGAAATGCTTAACAATCAGATGACTCCCGACCACTTTAAAAGTCCTACAGTGTGTAGCTGCCAAAACGAATTTTAACCACTTTTTTACCTTGTAAACCTGTGATGTGACAATAAACCTGATTCTGATTCTGCCCTTAGACATTTTTAGTTGCAAAGCTCAGAACAATGTTAAGATGCATCCAGTTTGGGTACATTTAGCGATCACATTTTAGCAATGTCTCAATGGACCATGAACCGTTTGAGCTTACCTTTAATTATTTTCATTGAAATAAAGTATTAAAGCTGCAATCCAGAACGTATTTGAATGAATAAAACATTTTAACCAATCTGTAATGGAAGAGTGTCTGTACAGTGTAACTAGTACATCTGCTGTTGTAGTAGTCCTGCCGGAAACTCTGATGCACAATATCTTCCCTGACCAAGTGAGGATGGACCAAATTATGGATTGCAGCTTTAAATTGAAATGAGACGAGACCTCAGTGTCATAAACTCGGAACATGAAACGGGGCTAAAGTAGTCTTATGCTATTAGCGTGATAATATCGATATTTCACTGGAACTTAAGGAATAGGGGACTTCTCATGAACAAACGCTATCATGTCGATAATCAGAAAACATTGAAAAGCCACACATGAAGCTCCTCTGTGTAAGTGCAGATTGCTGACACCTGCCCTAGTTGCCCAGTATAACCCATAACTCACTGCTCATAACTCACTGCTCTTTTTGTCTCCGCCAGGAGACTATGTTTTCGTTCTCGTCCTTCCGTGTGTCCACCAAGCTAACATTGGTCAAGCTTCACGTGACACGTGACAATATGTTGAAAGGGTGTGCTTTGATTGGCTAGCGAGACGCATGATGAAATAGAGACCTAAATAGGTGTGTCACTTCAAAAGATCATTTATATCTTTTGAAGTGAGGTAAGACAGGATTAATCAGGAACAGTACTGGCGGAGACCTGTGCTCCGAGGAGCTAGTTCAAGCTATTTTCAGTAGTGGATTTTCTAACTAAATCTTTTATTGTTATCGTGAAACTAGCAGATCGACACACTCAGAACGTTTCTCATGGGTGATACGTTGTGAGCTTGCTGTACATCGGCTATTTTTGCTATCCGCCGTGAGCAAAATCACACCTATTGTGTATATATACAATAATAATCTCTTAATACGTGGTTGTTATTGAGGGCTGCTGTCAGGCAATGATGTGTCCTTGGGTTTCATGAAAGGCGCTATATAAATTCAAGTTATTATTATTTGATGTTATTACTGACTGGCTGTACATCACCTGTGTTACAAAGAAGCTGTGTTCCTGTCAGAAGAGTTTAATTACACCGTTTCTCTCGTCAGACTCTTCCTCCTCCTGTTCCCTTCCCACCGTCTGCTCCTGTACTTCCGGTCCCGCCCAAAGCCCCGCCTCCAACAGCCCTAGCCACTCAAAAGAGACGCTTCAAAGAGGAAGTTGACGATGAGAAGGACAGTGGACTTCTGGGATATCAGGTGATCATCAGCGTCTGACCTCAGCTCAGATCTGACCTTTTCTCACTGTCTATACGAAGAGTTGACTTCCAAAACAGTACATACACACTCTGCTTCACTTAAAGGTGCACTTCACCTATTCTCAACCTTATGTATTCATATAATCGGTCCTCACTAATGCTCATTATTCAATGGCACAATTTCCGTCGACTCATTCTGCCTCTCATTGGTGGGCTGTTGACAGTTCAGAAACATGTCTACCAGTGACATCATCGATAGGGATTCCAAGCTAATAGAAAGTACAGCCTTTCTCTTCCAGACAGTTAGCATGCTGAAGTAGAAGCCATTGTTCTTGCATTGACAAAAAAATCTACATTGTTTGATATGACAAAACCTGCCTACCGATGATGTCACTGGTAGGCAGGATTCCACAGCCCTCCTCTGAGACACAGAGTGAGTGAAAGGAAACGGTACCATTTTGTGATGAGCATTAATTAGTGAGGACCAATTGAATGAACATGTGTTGAAAATGGGTGAAGTGATCCTTTTAAGCAAACATTTATTTAAGTAATGTGTTGGTTGGTTTATTACTTTAGTATGTTTCCTGGTCCTTTTTATTCTATCAATAAGATCCCTAACTTCAGGAAAGTTTGTAAAAATGTGTAATACTTTTGTAACTTTAATCATTTGATAAGCTAAGAAAGGTGTCTAACTGGTAATGGTGGGTAGATGGATTCTTACCAGTAGCTTAATGATGGTCATAATGTTATAGATGTGTCTGGGTTTGTATTAAAAGGCGAATCTCTGATTTAGAAAGAAACTCTTCATATTGTTCTTTCCTGCACTTTCCCCTCCTCCTCCTCCTCCTCTCTCTATTGGTTGTGTCTCGTCTACAGTTAAACCCTGTGTCATTCTTCCTCCAATAGAGACGTAATGTTGTAGACTTGGTTACCAGGGTTACACTGCTGATTAACAGCTCTACAATCTGGAAGTTTCAGGAACAAATCATTTGTTTTTGCAACAATTACTTTGATATGTCGATGTTGTGTTGTTATCAAGCATTAGGTTGGTTTATTCAGTGCATAATGACTTTAATAAGTGGATGTTGTGTTATCAAACATTAGGCTGGTATATTCAGTACATAATGACTTTAATAAGGGGATGTAGTGTTATCAAACATTAGGTTGGTTTATTCAGTGCATAATGACTTTAATAAGTGGATGTAGTGTTATCAAACATTAGGCTGGTATATTCAGTGCATAATGACTTTAATAAGGGGATGTAGTGTTATCAAACATTAGGCTGGTTTATTCAGTGCATAATGACTTTAATAAGTGGATGTTGTGTTATCAAACATTAGGCTGGTTTATTCAGTGCATAATGACTTTAATAAGTGGATGTAGTTTTATCAAACATTAGGTTGGTTTATTCATATGCATAGATAGTGTTGTGTGCTAATCCTGCCTGTGTGTCTTTCTGCTCATAGCATGGACCCATTCATATGACTCATTTAGGTGCAGGCTTCCCAGTGGACAGCCCTGAGACCTCAGGACCCCCGACACAGAGTTCCTCTGGCACACCGAGTGAGAGGGACAGGTTAGTTCATAATGATGTTATGATAATAATACAATTATAGAAGCCACAACACACAGGAGCAATTTTAGTCATCATTTTGTTTTTATGACTGGGATTTTAGCAGGTAACAGTCAACACCCGTCAACCCTCCATTTCTTTCTGGGTTTTTCCTGTATTTACCTTTCTCTACTGCTGTCACATTTAACTCTCTGTGCCAAGCCCCGAGATATCCCGAGTTTTTTCTGAATGCCCTCAGTGCCAGAACGAGAAATCCCGAGTTTTTACTTAATGTTGTTTTATAGACCGTCACGGTCTGATCTTGAATCCGAAGGGAGCAGTAAAACTGTAGCACAAACGGATACGGAAATAATGGATTACTAGACGCGTGTTTCCAACCGGCTGTAGCGAAGGGGACACTAGCTCCGGATGCAATGTTTTGCTTCCGGAGCAATAGTCAGAGACTCCTGCTCCGGAAACACACAGTGAATCGATCGATAAATATGGATGTAAACTATTTATGACAACTTTAAAACTACTAAAACACGAAAATCGCTCGAAAATCGCTTGGCACTGGGTGAGTACATTATGAAAATACTCTGGCAGTCAAATAGTTAAACATCTCCCTGTGAATTTATTTAGTTTTCTTCAATTAAGGTTTATAAATGCTTCATAATTCATTTGTAATGTCATCTTTTTCTTCAAATGGATTTACAAAACAAAAGTATCAAAAACCGTTATCAAGTAATGGTTTCAACTATCTCCCTGTCTCTCTCTCTCTCTCTCTCCCTCCTCCTCCAGTAGGCAGCTGATGCTTCCACCCATCCCTGTAAGTGGAGGAGTGAGACCCAAGATGGAGGACAGGAGAGTGCTGCAAAGCCCTCTGGGTAAGGGCCTCATGTCACGGCCTTGTCTGACCTCTGACTCAAACGACCGCAGACAGAGTTCATAGACAGAGTTCCTTAGTCCATTAGCCTTTCATAACCATCAACTTCATTATTTGTATAACCTTTGGAAAACACAAAAACAAAATCACACCTCCAGTTAGGTTGTTGTAAAAATATATGAATATGCTGGTAATATGAATCTATTCATAGTTGTAAATATACTCGTAATAATATTAATATACTGGTAGTTGTAAATATGTATGTAATCTATGACTCATCGGGTAGTTGCATACAAGTAATAAAAAAAAGCGTATAACTCAAAACAATATAACATCATTTTTTTAAATTCTATGCAATTGATTAGACTGGATTGTTATCCAAACAAGCTATCCAGCATTACAGCTATTACAAATAAATGAAGTCATACGATTCTAATGAGATCAAATATAAAGTTCTACCATACTACACTATGAATAAAATAAACCAAATCACACAATGCTGCATTAAAAAGAATAGGTAAACAAAATGGAAAAAAAGTGACACTATCATTACTAATGTTTCTGTTATTCTGGTTAATTGAAAAACGGGACAAAATAGGACCTTGACTTTGGTTTCCGTCGGACCCCCTCCTCCCCTACCGTACCGTCCTCTCTGATGACATCATCAGTGTGGAGTGTCTGTGGTTGTGTATTCTTTCCTCACTAACCACGCTCTCTCCTGTTCTTGTGTTTTTCTCTTTCTTCTGTGTTTTCTCTTCTCTTCCATGTCTCTGTGGGGGCGTGACCGATGCTGGCTGGGGTGCCCATGTGATGCCATCCTGCCACTCCCATTGGACGGCCCCTATACCGACCAATGGCTGCTCTCCTTGTGACATTTAATTAACGTTTGAATGTTGACCGTTAACGAAACCCGTTTCTCCCACACCACCATGCTCTGTTCTCTTTCTTTTGTTGTTGTCTGTTTCTTTTTGTCTCCCCCCATCTCTCTCTCTCTCTCTCCTTCTCTCTCTTTCTCTCTCCTCCTCGCAGAGCCGTCAGCAAAGAGGATGAAGGCCGGCCTGGTCGCGTACACCGGAGACTCGTCTGACGAAGAGGAGGATCTCTTAGCGGTGGGGGGGTCAGGTAACCCACCCGGGGGGCTCAACCCCCCTCCTCCCCCCACCTCTTCCTCAGCCTGGACCCCAGGCTACCGCTGCCCCCCGCCTCCACCGCACCCCCGCCCCAAAACACACCCCCCCCAGCAGCAGCAGCCGCAGCCCATGCCTTTCTGGATGGCACCCTGATGAGCGGAATGAACCCAGTGACATTTGGCGGGGGGTCACATTAGAAATGGTCTCAACACCTCTCTGTATTCTCAACACACATTTTGTGAACCTCTTAAACTTTTGATTTTTAAAGCTGGTTTCAGTTTAGTTTGGAATGATGAACCTTTCCGGATAAAGGAAGCGCAAAAAACTAAAATAAATATAACATGATGTTGTACATCTGTTCTTTTCCTTCTCTAGAACCTCTCCATTTCCTTAACTGTCATGTAGTCTTTTTGTACAGATCAGATTGGACTTCTATGTAGAAGACTGAATTTTGTGAAATAAACGTAACTTATTGCTGCATTTTAATCTCTGTCATGGTCTGGTTTGTCTGTATTAATTGTTCATGTAATGATTATAAGGAAGATTTATAATTCAAAAAGTGCTATTTAGGTTTTTCTTTATTTTAACTTTTTTTAAATTGATAATTTTTATGAAGCAGTGTGTGTCATATTTTTGTGATTCATTGATATTTTCTGAATATTCCAGTATTGTTTATTGGTGAACCAGCCTACTCTGACTGAGGGATCCTAAGGCCAGCCTGGAGGTGATCCCTCCACCTGGTTCTCGGCCTGCCCCGTTGGCCTCCTCCCAGCTGGGCAGGTCTGGAGCTGGAAGGGCTATGAGCTTGTAGATCTGCTATTTTTTTTTTATTCGTGAAAATTTGTGCAAACCTTTTGAATATATATTTTTAAAGGGAACATTTGTAACTCCAATCTTTGCTTCTGGGGGTCCCTGGAACAGATGGGGGGGTCCACGGCCAAATACATATCACTTTGGGGGTCCTTGACATGAAAAAGTTTGAGAACCGCTGATGTAGACTGTTTGGCATTGGCAGAGATTTATCTGCCAATGCAGACAAATCTCATACTCAGCTGTGCTGCTCGTCATCCCACAAATGCATGTTCCTTAAATGGTGCACCACTTTAAGGTAGGGTAAGTGATATGTTTTGGTTAAAACAAAACTTATTTTTGTCAAAAGGGTTAAAGCACTATATTCTAATAGTAATCATTGTTAGTGTTTGTTCAGTAACAGAGGCCTCCCTGTCTCTCCAGCTCTTTAATAAACAAAATATTTTTTTTCAGGTGGGTTGAACATTTTAAGCCAATCAGGAAAGGGTACCCGTTTATCAGCTTCAATTTTAGAGTTACAGCTCCAATTTAGTCTGCTCATTTCTTAGTGGCATCACTTCCAATTTCACTTATTGTTATTGTCTCGGCATCGTCTGTGTGTGAGTGTGTGTGTGTCTGTCTGTGAACAGCTAATCTCCGGTACCGCTGGCCCGGCCGCTGCGAAACTGTGCACACACGCTCCCTGGATGCCAAAGCCGAACCTCTGCCCCAAATCTTTCAGATTGGCCTGTTACAGTGCCACCAGGAGGCCGATTTGTGCAAAACACATTTTTTGCTATATTACTCCTACAGATTCTGTCCAAAAAACACGCAAATCGGTAAACGGTATCTTTATAGTCATGTGAGTGATCAACACAGATCTGTCTGATTTTTCATATTCCATCTTATTTGGCTAACATTGGCTTCCAAACTTAGCAGGAGAGGTCCGTTTTAAACAAAATGCCTCAAAATATGAACGTAGCGTGCAATTTCTGTGAAATTTTGCACGCATATTCCCACTAGGCCTAGAAAGATATGCCATCCTTTTCACATTGGCCTGTTATAGCGCCACCAGGAGGCCACAATATCCTACCTGACCTGGCAGAGACTGTGCTCCGAGGAGCACTTTTTCTAGTTTATATTATTTATTTTATCTATTTGTCTATTTGTCTTGGCTTGTTATTTTATACATTCTGCTGAGTGCTTTGTAAATTATGTCTAAGAAATTTGCTAAATAAATAAAGATGATTAGTATTATTACTACTAAGACAGATACAATATAAAGTCTATATACATACGGTATATCATGTATAAAACAGTTCTTCTGGTCTCATAATTCTAAAGGACACGGGAGATTCTGATCAACTGATGTGACTGAACTGTAGCCTACAGAGACAAATAAACGTCAACATAACTCTTTTAAATGTTGTAGAAAATCCGCTAATATGGTTTAATTATCTTCCATTACAGAATAATATTTGTGTTTGATATGCAGACAAACCGTGTTGATGCTTAAATGTACTAATTATTACAACAGTATAATTCACCTTGTGGTTTGTGTATGTCACGTGACTTCAGGGTGTGACTCCGATCTCTGCATAATAATTACAGCTGTTGCATCACCACACTTCGGCCAAAACAGTCCTCAAATCCTTTTCTTTTCCTTCCTGTTTTGTTGATAGATTGTACATTATATGTATTTATATCCGGTTAGTCCAAGTGTAGATGTCAGTCTCTAGGTCTTTAAATATATTTATATGAAGTTTATATGAAGTTGTTTCTGTTGACTGATTGCATGGTAACCTACCTATGCCTGCTGCTGGTGCATGGTCAATAAAAACACACACATTATCTACATAGTGTAGCCGACTGTTTAGCTATGTTTTTCTATCCTTGCATTCAGTTCAGCTATTTTTGGAGTCCTTACAATGTTCAGGTATTTGTCTTTTAAAAGAAAATCTTTAACAGTACTATATTCAGTATTTTGGCAAATATGCTCTTATATTGTACTTTTTTAAACTCTTCTATATTGTACTTCCAACCTCAGTACTATTCCTAGTGCCCAGTTTTCCCAGCGCCCAGTCTTCTCTAGTGCCCACAATGTTTTAGTGCCCACCTTTCCTGTTACCTGGTTGATACACTAGGGCTTAGTGCAGGGGTCAGCAACCTTTTTGACATGAAGTGCCATGTTTGTATTGTCTTGATGGTCACTGTGCCGTATCAACATTACGTTTAATTATGACTCCATGTCAAAATAATTCCAATAGATTCTGATTGTCCAAAAAAATAAAACCTTTTTTCCTTTTTCTTTTGAAATATTCACATCACACACTGCTATAGACAAGCTGTCAGACAAACACAGACTGTGTGTTTCTCTCCTCCCTGGCTGTCCTCTCTCTCTCCTGGGGGGCATCTCTTTATGGAGCAGTGGACTGATGCTACAATCAGCAATATATGATCAGGTCTGCATTTAAGAAAATACAACTCCATGTTGTAGAGAATACAATGTAATTATGTTTAATATGCTGTTTTGTTGGCAGTCATGTCAAGTCTAATTCCAGTAATGTATGTTCTTCACATTATCTCCAGAACTGTTCATGTGATCAACTTCACACATGCTGTATACACTTATTATTCTATAACCACATGAACCCTAGCTTCACTATTCTGGTTAAAATGACAGCTTCTATAACTTTATAGTCATACTTCTCTCTTTATTTAAATTCTTTTTTTCATAATTTACCTCCCACAGAGTGAATAAAAATACTGTCAATGAGATATAGAGCTCTATCTTGTGCGTCTTCTTACCTCATAGGCCTAAACCTTTTTGGCATTGTTTACTATTTTGAAAAACAGTTTTTGAATAGTTCAAATAGTCGATACAAGCTCACAATGTGTCAATGTAGATTGTCTATTTGAACTATTACTATGTTTTCTCAAAATAGTAAAAAATGCATAAAAAGTTTAGACATAAGGGGTAAGGCGGCGTGCAAGATAGGGCCCATATTTTTATGAGCCTATAAGCCAGTACAATACTATACCATATAGACCAGTAGTTCTCAATCCTTTTCATGTCAAGGACCCCCATATTAATATGCAGTTGGCCACGGACCCACATCTGAAAATATTGTGCCAGAGACCCCCATACAAGATGTGTGTTGTTAAAATGATCAAAACAAAGCAGATCTACAACCTCATAATGTGCTGTGACGCCTTGTGAGCTTGTAGATTGGCTATTTTCAAATAGTCATTGTGTATAGGGTTAAAGTGGTTAAAGTTAAACTGATTGTTGTGATGCTATGTTAACACATTTTGCTGGGGACCCCCTGGGACCTGAGAACCACTGTCATAGTCAATTCATAGACTTGAACAATGCTGTTGTCAAGTAAAGATTTATTAGATATTTCCACTGCCCAGTTTACAAGTTGATAATAAACCTGGTTACAATACAAACACATTATTAATGTATCACTATAACAGTAAAGGTTTGATATCACATGTACTTACAATACAGCAGTGACAACATCACAGGCAGTGAAATTATTCTACTTAAAACCTCAACACTGTGACAACAATAACAGTATAATAAGATAAAAAAAATAAAGGCAAAATACCAAAAACAGTACAAATAGCATTACATAGCAACATTTTGAGCATGTCAAGATTTTAAAATTTGTAGAATTTGTAAAATTATAAAATAGGACTGATACTGATCATCTTTAGTAGCAAAAAGTGTGTCTGAAGAAAATACAAAATGGTGGAAAATCTTGTCAGGTGCAAATGGGGAGTATATACATAGATGGGAAGTTGCATCATCATCCAAGGTTTGTTTTTTATTATTGTACAACCTATGGTTCAAAAGTTGAACCTTGAAGTGACGTGTTATAGCGCCACCATGAGGCCGATTTGGAGAAAAAACAAGATCACTCCTGATTGGAGTTACACATTTTCATGCTGATTGGTCCAATTTTGCCTGAGATTAACAATTCACGGACAGTCAAACAGACAGGGACGGAAATATAATCTCTGCCTTCTGGCCATTCTGTCTGATATAGGCCTAACTATTAAAAATAAACAATTATTAAACTTACACTGTATCAATAAAAGAGAAAAACAGGACAAATATATATAGTACATCAGAAAATAAGTGAAATCACTCGACATGTCATCACTGGAAATGTAAATGAAAAATAAAATAAACCTGTGTTCTAATATTAGTATTTGTATTTCTGGATACTTTGTGTGACTTTAACTCCACTACAACTCAAAGGAAAATATTGTACTTTTAACTCCACTACATTTCTAGGAACGTAAAATGTACATTATGCATTAACCACTTAATATTATCTCGTTCTCATCTCATGGGAAGGAGATAAACTTAAGATAAATCTAAATCAAAATGAGCCCAAAAGAAGTATTGGTCCAAAAAGACACTGATCATTGGAACACAGGCTCTTTTTTTTACATTTCCTGAAAACTAGTGGTTTTGAACATACAAGGTTTCCACCCGACAGCCACGATATCCTAGTTTATCACAAAAGAAGTATGGTGTATTATTCTACATGAATCACAGCTGGCAACATGTTCATTTATCCTCCACACTTAGTCAATAGCAGTGGTGTAAAGTAACCAAGTACATTTACTCAAGTACTTTACTGAAGTACAATTTTGACTTGAATATGTCCAATTGTCAGTACTTTTACTTCTACTCCACTACATCTCAGAGGCAAATATTATACTTCTACTCCACTACAATTATTTGAAAACTTTAGTAACTAGTTACTTTGTAGATTTAGATTATTATTACAAAACATACATTAATCACTTCAGCCCTATAGACATTTCGGCCATTTGAAAATAGCCGATCTACAAGCTCACAATGCGTCGTGATGTGACGCATTGTGAGCTTGTAGATCTGCTATTTTCTAAATAGTTTTTCATACATTTTATACATTTGAAAATTTGTGAAATGGGACATTCTGCATTATCAGTACTTTTACTTTTGTACTTTAAGTACATTCTGATACCAATACTTTTGTACTGTAAGTACATTTTGAATTACGGACCTATATTTGTAACAGAGTATTTCTACATTGCAGTATTGATACTTTTACTCAAGTAAAACATGTGAGTACTTTTTCCACCACTGGTCAATAGTCATAATAATGGTTTACAAAAACCTCCATGAATTCAAGGCTTGATGGGGTTTGTAATTGATAGAAAATAAGAAATGTTTGTGGTGAACTACTCCTTTAATGTGATTACAAGAGTTTGTACTTCTGTACAATAAAATGTTTGAGCTTTTTTTTGGTACTAATTACTACTGTTGACAAAGCAGAACACTAAGCTGCAGTTTCATCAATGAAGTTAATAGAAACATCACTTCTCACCACAGGAATACAACTATTGATTATTTTCTTATTGATTACCTTTTCAATTATTTGAATGACCTAGAAGCACATTTAAAAAAGAAAATTATTCATTTATTTTTCGCAAACAAAATAGCCGATCTACAAGCTCATTGAGCTCATAAATATGATATTTTCACTATTTTCTAAAATGTTAAAATATTTTTTATACTTTTCATCTGTAATGACAAACCCAAAATAGACATTGATTATTAATAGATTATTTTAAGACATTTTCAATCATCGACTATTTTTCATAATAAATTAAATGTATTAGTTTGATTAACTCTCTTACTCCTACCTCTCACTGATCCAGTAGGTGAGTAATGGTACAACTGTTTGTACTTCTGTACAATAAAATGTTTGATTTTTCTTTTTACAGTTTTACTGTTTAACTTGACAAAGCAGAACACTAAGCTGCTGTTTCATCAATGAAGTTAAGAGAAACATCACTTCTCACAGATACCGTAGGGGGTAGATGAACATCCCACATTCCCCCATCCTCCACGACTGTACGAGTAGAATGCACAGTTCCTGTCTTCATGGTTACGAGGCCATCCACTGGCCCAGTACCTGCAGAGTGAACAACATGATGTTTATTAATCACATCCACTCAGTCTCTCACATACAGTGACTTTGATAGAACGACAATAGAACAAAATGTAAAATGTCTCACTGTGTTGTCAGCGGAGTTCCGTCTATCCAGATCCAATTACCAGCAGAACGTTTCAGACCAATGAATGATACATACCCATCCCCAGTGGTGAATCCTCTGATGAATTCCTGACCATTTGTACATGATTGAAACATAATTAATTTTCTCTGATACGTTCAGGTGTTCACTATAATCACACAATTACATCACATGCATAACACACACACACACACACACACACACACACACACACACACACACACACACACACACACACACACACACACACACACACACACACACACACACACACACACACACACACACACACACGTTTGTATTACTATACTATACCATGCCAATTTTATGAATGCCATTTTTACCATTTTTAGGCCATTCTGAACCCTAATAACCTGAAAGCAGAGAAAAGCTGTCTATAAGCTCACAACGTGGCCCGCTGTGACACGGTGTGAGCTTGTAGATCTGCTTTTCTCGGCGTGTGACAGAGACGTGTAACTAAGTATAAATCAGACATAACTCCAACCGTAACCCCTAAATGTGTTAACCTGACTCCACCACATGGGGGCGGTATTGAGTTCACATGCAGGTTCACAAAACCCTAACCCTAACCCCAGCCTGAAGCTTGTTCTAGTTTTAAGCCTATAACTAAAAACTATATTTATAAACCATAGAACAACCATTTATCATGTGAGGACCAGGACAATAGTCTCTAGGCCTATAATGTATATTTCTCCCATTTTACTATACATGTGGGGACATTTGGCCCTCGAAAGCATAGTAATACAAGAACACACGCACGCACGCGCGCACACACACACACACACACACACACACACACACACACACACACACACACACACACACACACACACACACACACACACACACACACACACACACACACACACACACACACACACACACACACACACACACACACACACTACCTGTTCTTCTTTACTGTTAATGATCACCAGATCTGCTCCTGGTGTCTTCTGACATAGTTCTCTATGTTCCTCCCAGGTTTTCTCTTCAGCAGTTCTGTAATAACAGCTGCATCCAAACGTCTTCCATCCACTGGGACAGGACTTGACTAAACATCAAACAGGAGTTTTACTGATGGCTTTTCAATGCACTGATGATCAATTCTAACATGTTGATTAGTTATCACTTAAACCCTATGTAATTCATTGACCGGGGTCCCCCAGGGCTCTATACTATACTAGGACCCCTCCTTTTACCCTCTACACCACATCTCTTCACTGAAAATAGCTGATCTACAAGCTCACAACGCTTCACAACCAGGAGTCACCAACATGTCACAAGACTTGTCCATGTCTGTGGCAATTTATAGATTTTGAGAAAGTCATTATAAATAAAAATATGTCTTCTCTAAATATTCACAATCTAATATTTACTGAATGTGTACATATTAATCCATTAAGACCGGGTATGCATCTGTGTCATTTTTTTTATTTTTTTTGGCTATTCAAAAATAGCAGATATACAAGCTCATAGCGCGGCACCGAGTGCCGCGCTATGAGCTTGTAGATCAGCTTTTTGGGGAAAATCGTGAAAATGTGGGCAAATCTATATATACATTTTTGAAAGCGAACATTTGTAACTAAAATACAATGTCTTCTAAATCCTAACAGTTTTTTTTTTCTAAACGTATGTTGCTATAATATCAGTGTCAAGGACCCCCGAAATGATATGTATTTGGCCGCGGACCCCCATCTCAAAATGTTTTGTTCAAGGGACCCCCCCAGAAGCAAAGATTTGAGTTACAAATGTTCGCTTTAAAAAATAGATATTCAAAGATTTTCAAAAACGTTTTTTCAAAACTTTTAGATCTACAGGTTCAGAGCGCGGCATTGGTGCCGCGCTCTGAGCTTGTATATCTGCTATTTTTGAATAGCCAAAGAAATCTTAAAATGATTGCGTTTGGTAAAGTGTGGGGATGACACATTACATTCTAGTCATAAATTACCCCACACCCACATCAAAGCACCTGTACATTGTGTGCCCCCCCCCATACCATTATGTGCTCACTGGAGGAAGTGGAGAGAATGAAGTCTTAATCTCGTGGGAAAGTGGAGATATTTTACTAAATGCACATTTTCTGCCATTAAATGTCAAATGGATATGAAACTAGAGCAGTGGTTCTCAACATTTTCAGGCTGTGACCCCCCAAAATAATCATATTTGAACTAGGGACCCCCCACCCTGACAAGCACTTGGCTAGTAGTTGAGGCATTACATTTTGTTTGACTCGGTTCCACAGATACAAATTGTGAAAATAGCCGATCTACAAGCTCACAACGCCTCGTGTTGCGAGGCGTTGTGGGCTTGTAGATCGGCTATTTTTAAAATATTTCCCTCTTTCTTATAATATTTAACAATTAGGCCAATGTTTGACCAGTGTTTTACAGTTTGTTGATTAGCCTACTTTTGATGCAGCAATGGTCTTTTTCTTTTCTTTCTTTTTTAGGTATTAAAAAAGCACTTAAAGGTCCTTAAATTGTCACTTCACTGTCATCTGGGGACCTCCCTGGGGGTCCCGACCCTCAGGTTGAGAACCACTGAACTAGAGGACAATTAGCTGACCCCAAGTTAATTATTGGGTCAGGTGAGGACAAGCAAGCCTTACAACTTTTAATGTAGTTACGATGAGTCTCCTCTAGGGCATGGACATGTTCTATGGCTGATGTAGGTTTGAGACAGCCATTTTTAATGTTAAATATTTGTAAAATGTTTTTAAGTAAAGTATGTATGATTAGAACATGCTTAAACTGCAGGTCTAATATTTCTACAATTGCTATAAAACCTGTAAATCCATGTCATTTTGGGGCATAAACAAGAAGTTGAAGAATAGAATTAAGTCTGATAGTGATGTACACATGTTCACCACAAGCTGGCATGGTGGTGACCGACAGTTCACAACGCAATATGTTGTGAGCTTGTAGATCTGCTATTTTCACTGCACTGTATGTACTGTACACCTAGTATGACTTCTCCAGTAAAGAGACGGTAGGGTTCAAGTGGTTACTAAAAGTATTCAGGGATAAAGGAGGGTAAACATATTTACCTATTTATTTGTATTTAATTATTGTTAATAATATTTTTTTTATTTTTTTTATGTAAATCTCTTTTAGTATTTCATCAACTTTAATGCTGGGTTCACACTGGCAGATATAAAAGATAAGAGACAAAGCTACACAGCATATTTGTGTCTGAAGTTGAAACCAGATCAACTTTTTGGTATCTTTGTATCTGTTGTATCTTTTGTAGCAGCTACAAACGTCAGATGTATCTTTGTATCTTCATGTCTCTGGCTTCCATTGAAAATGAATGGTAGACTGTATCTGTGTAGCTGCCAGTGTGAACTCAGCATTAATGCCATTCACACTTCCCTGACAATAATTAAAATATCAATAATAATAGACTAATACATTTTCCTTCAGAAAGGTTTTTAATATTTCTCACCTGCTGTCCCACACAGGTCCTTATATAGCTGGTCTCTGTCCAGGGTCAAGTTGTCAAAGCTGCTCTTCCATTGGTCTCTGTCCAGGGTCATGAGGTCGTAGTTTGCCTGTAACTCCTTAATGGCTGAATTATCTGCAAAGGACCAAAATGTGACAATAGACAAAGACTCAGCTGTTGCTACAGTTAAGATGCAATCAACACAAATATGTGTTCAATTTATATTTTTTACATTAATGGAGGAGTGTTCATTTAGGCCTATTGTAGACTACTAGCCTATAGACCAATTATTTGTTTACAAACATTGAGACTGGACGCACAGGTGACTGCTTCATGTAATCAATTCCCAACAGATCCCCAAACCTGCTGTTTTGGGGTGAGCTTGTTTCAGTTCATTCAACCTCCTCTGTGTGTAGGCTAGTGGGGTGCGCCCTGGCGACACATATATATACTTCATCGCGCAACGGTATAGCGCACCGAGAACAGCTGACATACAAGCTCACAACCGCGTCACGGATGCGACCGCTGTGAGCTTGGAGATCTGCTATTCTCGGCCGTTCTCTGCGCGCGACACCTTCGCGGGACGGAGCATAAATTAGTCTTGACGGGCTGCAGCTGCGCGAGCCAAGCAGGTTCTGATGCCATGATCATAGAGCGCTCCCTCCGTTCCTATGACAGCCACTGGAGGTGGAGTTTTGAGGACAACTGCTTTGAATTGTTATTATTGTTTACACACAACAGAAACCAAGGATTATATATTTCAAGAGCGAGAGATCACAGTAAAAATCCTAAGCATTCTTCCTCCACACTGGGAGAAAAACAGCATCTGAAAGTGTGATGGGATGCATTTTTACACGTGAGACTGTGACCACTTTTACATTGCATCTTATGAGCGGTGGGGTTCTTTTGCTGCCGACCTGCGTGCGCATACTGTTTCGTATCAGTGTGACGTCGTCTGTTAAGGCGTCTATACTAGAGAGAGAGAGAGAGAGAGAGAGAGAGAGAGAGAGAGAGAGAGAGAGAGAGAGAGGGGGGGGGGGGGGGAGTGGTTGAGTGTGCTAGAGCAACAGACCGCAGTTTTTTTTAGGGGGGGGGGGGGGGTAAAGCAAGCATGCTTTAATAGTGAGAGAGAGACCGTACCACAGCTGATCTTATTATGCCTTTAATTAAAGGGATATTTCACTTTCAAAACAACTTTTGGTGATTGTAACGTCTACTCTGGCTTTTGTAAGCCCCGCTGACAGTTTTTAAGTTGTTTGATTCAGTATTTAGATATTAGATATTAATTTTATCAGACACGCCCCCTTCCTATACAAACCCATTGTAACTTCAAACTCCATTTTTAACATGTTAGATTCATCAAAAACACCCATCCTTGGTTCACCCGTCTCCTACCGCCCCCCTAATACATGAGGGGGCCGTGTTTTTTCGATTACTTTTTTCATTTATTTTTTTTATTTTTTTTGGAAAATGAAAAAAAAAAAAAAATACAATAAAAAAATAAAATAAAATAAATGAAAAAAAATCTTGGAAAAACACGGCCCCCTCACGCATTAGGAGGGCAGGGTGAGTCACCAGAACCAAGGACGGGTGTTTTTGATGAATCTAACATGGTTAAAATGGAGTTTGAAGTTATAATGGGTTTGTTTAGGAAGGGGGCGTGTCTGATAAAATGAAAATCAAATATATAAATACTGAATCGAGCAACTTAAAAACTGTCTGGGGGGCTCACAAAGGCTTGAGTAGATGATAAAATCACCAAAAGTTTTTCTGAAAGTGAAATATCCCTTTAAGGTCTGTTTAAAAAAAAAGAACAAGCGAGTGGACATGAGATTTTAGGCTGCAGGAAAAGCAGCACGTCCTCCTCTGTTAACCCCCGCATCCCTGTAATAATGAATGATGATCATATCACATTATTCGTTCTCTTTTTTATTTCAACAGATTAGGCTAAGTTACAGGTCTGCTAGCCTGCACTTGGATGGATGCTATATTGATAAATCTCATCACCAAATGCCTAGTCTGCATGCTTACTGTTATATCTCACATGACTCATGAGAAGCTACTTCAAGTACTGTACTCGACTATACCGCCAAAAATGAGAAGGGTATAGGCTACATACACAAACTGTACAGGAAAATAGGGCATGTGAGAACTTCTCTCCTTATTTAGTTTACCGAAAATGTAACGGATATCCATATCTGAACATAGCTTTAGATTACCTTATTCATTATGCAGAATAAATTACCGTTGTGCCAAACATCAAACTAAATGTTTCTGACATTTAGAGAGTTAATTGGCATAGATTTGAAGCAATCAGAAGATCAGAAGCAAAGATTTGAGTTGCAAATGTTCGCTTTAAAAAATATATATATTCAAAGATTTAAAAAAATGTTTTTTCAAAACTTTTAGATCTACAAGCTCATAGTGCGGCATTGGTGCCGCGCTATGAGCTTGTATATCTGCTATTTTTGAATAGCCAAAGAAATCTTAAAATGATTATGTTTGGTAAAGTGTGGGGATGACACATTACATTCTAGTCATTAATTACCCCACACCCACATCAAAGCACCTGTACATTGTATGATTAGAACATGCTTAAACTGCAGGTCTAATATTTCTACAATTGCTACAAATTGCTATAAAAGCTGTAAATCCATGTCATTTTGGGGCATAAACAAGAAGTTGAAGGATAGAATTAAGTCTGATGATGATGTACACATGTTCACCACAAGCTGGCATGGTGGTGACCGATGCAATATGTTGTGAGCTTGTAGATCTGCTATTTTCACTGCACTGTATGTACTGTACACCTAGTATGACTTCTCCAGAAAAGAGACGGTAGGGTTCAAGTGGTTAATAAAAGTTTTCAGGGATAAAGGAGGGTAAACCTAATTATCTTTATTGTATTATTATTAATAATATGTATTTTTTATATAAATCTGTTTTAGTATTTCATCAACTTTAATGCTGGGTTCACACTGGCAGATACAAAAGATAAGATACAAAGCTACACAGCATATTTGTGTCTGAAGTTGAAACCAGATCAGCTTTGTTGTATCTTTGTATCTGTTGTATCTTTATAGCAGCTACAAACGTCAGATGTATCTTTGTATCTTCATGTCTCTGGCTTCCATTGAAAATGAATGGTAGACTGTATATGTGTAGCTGCCAGTGTGAACTCAGCATTAATGCCATTCACACTTCCCTGACAATAATTACAATATCAATAATAATAGACTAATACATTTTCCTTCAGAAAGGTTTGTAATCTCTCTCACCAAGCTGGTCTCTGTCCAGGGTCAAGTTGTCATAGCGCAGGGTCATGTTGTCAAAGCTGCTCTTGCATTGGTCTCTGTCCAGGGTCATGAGGTCGTAGTTTGCCTGTAACTCCTTAATGGCTGAATTATCTGCAAAGGACCAAAATGTTACAGTTAAGATGCAATCAACGCAAATATGTGTTCAATTTATATTTTTTACATTAATGGAGGAGTGTTCATTTAGGCCTATTGTAGACTACTAGCCTATACTAGAGAGAGAGAGAGAGAGAGAGAGAGAGAGAGAGAGAGAGAGAGAGAGAGAGAGAGAGAGAGAGAGAGAGAGCCTATACTGCAGAGAGAGAGAGAGAGGGGGAAGTGGTTGAGTGTGCTAGAGCAACAGAGACGGTAGTTTTTGTTGGTGGGTAAAGCAAGCATGCTTTAATAGTGAGAGAGAGACCGTACCACCACACAGCTGATCTTATTATGCCTTTAATTAAGGGTCTGTTTAAAAAAGAACAAGCGAGTGGACATGAGGAGATTTTAGGCTTTTACGCATCCCTGTAATAATAAATGATGATGATGATAATAATAATAATAATAATAATAATAATAATAATAAATAATACATATTTTCTTAGTACCCAAAGTCCCTTTACTAAACAGCTTAAAAACTATTTTATTAGGAGCAAAAGAAAAGAAAAACGTTAAAAGGCTAAAAACAATAAGCTAAAACTAAGAGGAAGAAAGGGAGATTATGTTTGGGTTAGTCAGGGAAAGCAAGTCTAAAAAGGTGGGTTTTGAGGGAGGCTTTGAACACGGCAAGAGTGGGGGCGGCTTTGATGTGAGGTGGGAGTGGGTGCCAAAGGGTGGGGTCTGCAACTGAAAAAGCCCTGTCACTTCAGGTGCGTTTGTTAGTTTTTTTGGGGGGGGAAGTCCAGGAGGTTTGCGTCCTCAGACCTGAGGGAGCGGGAGGGGACGTGGTGTTTGAGGAGGTTAGAGAGGTAGCCTGGTTATTGGGGGCTTTGTAGGTGGTGATGAGTATTTTGAAATCTATTCTAATTTCTATATTTTACTGGGAGCCAGTGAAGGTCATGGAGGACTGGGGTGATGTGGTCTCTGGATCTGGTTCTGGTGGATCATCACGTTATTCGTTTTCTTTTTCATTTCAACAGATTAAGTTACAGCGTCTGCTAGCCTGCACATGGATGGATGCTTTATTGATAACTCTCATCACCAAATGCCTAGTCTGCATGCTTATACTGTCATATCTTATTAGTTTACCGAAAATGTAATGGTATCCATATCTGAACATATAGCTTTAGATTACCTTATTCTTATTATGCAGAATAAATTACCTTTGTGCGAAACATCAAACTAAATGTTTCTGTGCCCAACATTTGTCAAAACACAGGACACAAGCGTTGCGATTTGAGGCGTTGTTGTTAGCTTGTAGATTTGTTCTTTTTGAGGAGTGAAAACTGTCTTACTATGGAATACTCTATAATTGTTGCACATTAACCTTTGGTGCTTGCCTTTTTTGGTGTTAAACGGGGCATTGATCATTGCAAATGATTAACACCGTCATACACAGCCAATGTATGAACGAGTGGGATCCATCATTAATACATCAAGGTTGCACACACATTCCATGAATCTGACATTGGTCTTTACTTAAATGTCTACTATATTTTATAGTGTATGTAAGTAAAGCTTTGTGAATGAGGCCCATGTTTCTGATCAGGTGTGTTTTTATGTGAAAAGGTCTCATCATGTATAATTAAGTACTAGTGAATCCACACACTTCAAAAGTGAAGCGTCATTTTATTATTGTCAGTGCATTCAATTTGACATTTGACCAGCGTATACTCACAGTCCATGACCCTGTCTGTGGTTCTCACCACTCCTAGAACACACAGCGCTGTAAGACAAACTGCAGCTGCTCTCAAGATGCTTCTCTCAATGGTGATGGCTCTCTGGACACCTGGAGGATATTAGTACAATAGAGTTCAACTTTAATATGATCAGCTTCAATGTTTCATTTCAAAGAACTCAGAGTGAATACTAGAAAAAGTGCTCCTCAGAGCACAGGTCTCCGCCAGGTCAGGTAGGTTATTGTGGCCTCCTGGTGTCGCTGTAATATGCCAATGTGAAAAGGGTGCCATTTCTTCCTAGGCCTTTCATGCATGGCAATTGGATGCTGCGTTCATGATTTGTTTTGCAAAAATCTACCTGCTGGTGGCGCTATAACAGGCCAATGTGAAAAGGCTGGTATTTCTTCCTCGGCCTAGTGGGAATGAGCGTGCACAATTTCACGGAAACTGCACACTGCGTTCATGATTTGAGGCATTGTGTTCAAAACGGACCAATCCTGCAAACTTTGGAAGCCAATGTTAGTCAATCAGGATGGAATATGAGTAATCAGATAGATCCATCTTGATCACATGACTATAGAGATACCGTGTAGAGCTTAAGATTTCAGCCTGAGCCCGACGCGACCGGCCAGGTCGAGAGAGACCCCTGTGACCGAACAAACGCTCTGTAACAATGATTACTATCAGAATGTAGTACTTTAGTAGTACCTTTTTAACAAAAAATAAATAAAATACAAACAAAAAAAATCACTTACCCTACCTTTAATTTACAACGTATTGTGTTCACAATAAGAAACTTGTCGTATTACTCAGATCCGGTTGCAGGCAATCGCAGCACGATATATCATGTTGTCTGTCTCTGTGACTGTGCGTGCGTGCGTGCGTGCGTGCGTGCGTGCGTGTGTGTGTGTGTGTGTGTGTGTGTGTGTGTGTGTGTGTGTGTGCGTGTGCGTGTGTGTGTGTGAGAGGCCGTGTCCTCTGAGCGAGGCTACGATGTTTATTTGTTCCTTAATTAAGACGGTTATTACAATTATAGCCTAATTGTATATATTTATATAGCCCAATTTGCTCCAAGCTGTTTAACAAAAAATAAAGACAGTTGGAAAAGGGTAGAATGACTCCAGTTCTTAACAAATTATCAAGATTTAATGAGAAAAAAGATTGCATGCAGCAATACAGCAATTATGTATCAGGCTTTGCGTCGAGCTGGGCTGACGTTCTGTCGGGCTGGGTTGAACCAAGCTCAAATATTTAGATTAATTTAAAACTAATACTCTGCACCGATTTGTGTGATTTTTGGAGAGCATCTCAAAGGAGTATTATAAAAAAAAGAATCCTTTTTGCAAATGTCGGCTTCCTGGTGGCGCTACAAAAGGCAGATGTGAACACACACTCAGAGGTTTTTCCTTGGCCTATAGGGAGTGTGCGTGCAAAGTTTCACCATGATGACTGGTGGAGACAATACATATAATTTATATAAATGATCTTCATTTTACTGCATGCAATTGTGAATTTATCAAAAATATCACATCATGAGAGGAGAGGAGAAAAAAACACAAGGAGGAACAGACTCTAACGTTCATTATGTTTCTTTTGTTGTTATTGGTCCAACATGGAGACATGTTCCTTGAAATCACTGGCAACTACTACTTCAAATTTTGACTGACAAGCTGCTGTAATAAAAAAAAAAAGAGAGAAACATAAGTGTGTTACTGTGTACCTTGATCTCCTGTAGCATCCTGTGGGCCTTGGTCTCTGGGATCGTCCTCCTCCTCCACCCTGTCCTCCCTGTCTCCTCCAACGTTCCTCACCCTCCTTGGTCTGCCTGGCCTGCCAGACATCTGAAGGAACAACGCAAAAAAGTACCTCCAGTTAATTAGTACAAGTTTACGCTTATAACATGTACATATATTATGCATTAAGTGATTACAATGTAATGTGTTATATTCATGAATATGTTTAAATATCATGTTACTCACTTTGTCCAATATCTGCTTTGTCCTACATTGGTCTTTACTGTTGCTCAACAGACTGTGAGCTGCTGTCTGTTCTAGTCTGACTTTAACACTGCTTCACCCAAGCAGGTGGTTTTGCACACACACACACACACACACACACACACACACACACACACACACACACACACACACACACACACACACACACACACACACACACACACACACACACACACACACACACACACACACACAATGCAAGGTAGCCAATAGACTCTCAACCGCAGAATGTACGTGTGAACATGAGTCTGAAAATTATGGGCGGAGAAAGAGAACAAAAGGTTCTCTCCTCCTTCCTGAACAACTGTAGTAGATGTACACTTTATTATGAGTTGCTTAAAACCGTATATTTTTTATGCCGTGTCATTGTCTGCTGAACTGTTGTTTTGTCCAGTTGTTTGAGTGTTTAATGTTTAATGGACCACAATGGAAACATTTAGGCTTCATCCATTTTTTATGTTAAATGACTGTGAACATGAGGTCGTGGTCAACGACCCCAACTTTTTTCTCACAGGAAACAGAGTGTTTTCAACGCACAGCTCCTCACATCCTGCCTCCTATTATATGTGCTGCAGTAAGAACAACAGTACTGTTTGCAATGTTGTGTATGTTGTGCATCCATTGGTCTGCACAGTGAACCTGTTTGAAATGGCATGCATCGTTCCCGACATGCATGGCCCCAAATAGGCTGGCGCTCAAAGGGTGCGTCCTAGTAATTATAACTATAACCATAACTATAATGGATCGATTATTGATTATTATGGATTGATTAGTGTGACTAATGTAATAACAGGAGGAGCAAATACGTATCAAAATAGTGTCAAAATATGAGGTTGTTTCGTAAGCCTGTGTAGTACAGTAGCCTATGGTTTGCCCAACAGACCATCCTGCTGGGGCCCTTTAGTTTGTATTTATTTGATAGACTGACTGCATGTTGAAGGACCTAGAGCTAATTATTAGAGTACTTATGAGGGCATCCATACAGTAGGACTTCTCAAATAAAGATTTTGATGATCCCAAGGCTCTTTTTTGTTCTGTTTGTTTTATTACCGCTATGAGACCTGCAGGATTGCTGGCAGGAACACCGGTGAGACACAGACATTTTTGAGTCAGCCAAAAGGTAGAGATACCATTTGATTGTAAACGACCTCAGGTTTCCAATGGGACCAGCCTTGTCAGGAAGAAGGCTAAATGCCCGATGATGCAACATTTTGGAAAAACTGCCATCAACATTTTCCAAATCCCTTGACCTGTCACCTCAATGTGACTGGAAATGAGTTACATGGGTACCTACAAGCGGCCTCTGTACAGACATGCCACATTTATGCATTTTTTTTAAAACATTCTTTACAATATGTAAATGTTTCCACTTAGAATTTGGGTATGTCTGGACAGCTGAGATTCTTGTGCATCCAATGAACCCAGATGTAGGCTCAGGCTGAGTTGGATTTCGCGAGACATGTTATTTTCAACGTGCTACTAGAAGAGTAAGGGGCCGTCGCGGTTGAATCGTTTTTTTTTCCTGGGCAACGCACACGGATACCGGGTGGGTTTACAAACGGCCGGATGAGCGATAATAACGGATCTAATTTTACTGTGGCCAGTTGAAAAGGTATAAAAAATGAAAATGTCTGACAGTGGGCAAACACAGACAGAAATAAGTCTGGCAGTGAATGAGTTAATATCGGTACTGGCAAGGGTCGACAACTGGCTCTGAATATTGTGACACCTTACTTACTGTAGGTACTGTGTGTTCACCAGCGTCTTCCAGGACAAAGTTGGACCCCTGAAGAAGCTGCAGAAGAACCTCATGAAGTAGAAGTACAGTACCAGGCTATACAGTCAGGTAACGTGGCCCTCTTTTCATCATTTCACTTCCTTGACCCAAATGTAATTTGCTCATTCAGGGAACTTGGTGTGGCACAGTGTCTCTCAAGTTGCTATAAGGAAGAACTGGAAGGTTTCACGTGCCTCATGTGGTGCCATGGTTGAGAGAAGAAAGCTGATGCAGTGTGTGTGAAGATGATTCGCAAGATGTTCGGACAGGATGAGTCCGTCTGGGCTAAGTCGAACGTATGGACCTTGGAATACTCCCACAACGCACCACCACAGTGCTGTCTCTCCACCCATCTTGCTTGCTGCAACCATAGAGTGGTTTTAAGATAGCTGCTCTTTTTCTTAATACTCACTATTCTTTGATTATTCCTTTTCCATTTCCTACTTGCATTCACCGGTGGACTGGCCGTTTGACAGAGCGGGCTGCGGGCATATGCCCGGTAGGCCGACCAGTAATCGGCCGGTGGTCCCCCCCCCAAAAAATAAAATAATAATCCCCATTTAGGATCATCACGATAATTGTCTGATTGTGCGGACCAATTATTTATGCCCCCGTTGTAGGATAGTTACGCTAATGTTTGGGCTAAAAAACAATTGGGTCATTTTATCGTCTACATTTACTAGGCTTTGTGAACACCCAAGTTTTTAAGTTGCTTGATTCAGTTTTTAGATATTTGACATTCATTTGATCAGACACGCCCCCTTCCTATACAAACCCATTGTAACTTAAAACCCCATTTTAACCATGATAGATTCATCAAGAACACCCGTCCTTGGTTCTGATGACTCAGAAAAAAAACACCACAAAATATATCTGTAACATTTATTCATTTTGATTAGCTGGGCACCATAGACTGTAGGTGGGCACCATTTTATACCCACCTGAAAAAAAAATATGTGCGTCTGCCTGCCTACGTGTTTGTGTGCTGTATGTGAAGGGCGCTAGGACCCTGGGGGTGCCGCTGTGTTGACAGGGCAGGCTCACAGTGCGCTGTCCCGTGTGTTTGTTGTGTGAGACTTTCCTCATTGTGTTTGTGGAAAAATGTGCAATGGAGAGGAGATAGACTGAGAGGCAGATGCTAGATCCTAAACAGTGGGACAGAAACACTGTGTTAAGCCCGTGAGTGGAGATGTTTCAGAGCCTTAATTCTGCACCTCAGTCCTTGTGTCCGTACGACATGGACCAGACCAGAGCTACATGCTGGAACAGACATGTTCAAGCGGGCGAAACAAAATAAAGGTGGATGCATCTAACATTGCTCTACCTAAAATAAGTTGCTGCATGTGAGGTTAAGACGTTAGTTAGTATATCATACTAGCTTATTAGTTAGACACGGACTGAGAGCTACAACAGCATAACAGCCAACGTGCTTCATGGCCCCAAAACTGTGGATATTCTGACAGAATGAGCTGTGTCCTCTCCTCCTCCTCCTCCCCCCGCGGCTGTTGCAGCAGGTAGGCTGCACTCCCTGTGTGTGTGTGTGTGTGTGTGTGTGTGCGTGCGTGCGTGCGTGTGCACTGTGAAGGATAACATTAAGTCTATTAATGATGTACCGTGCATGTTGATTGATTGATTGATTGATGTACTTTATTTAGTAAGACATGAGAACAGTACATGGCAGTACATAACAGTACATGGAAGTACAAATTCGCAATACAAGGTCTACTAAACTGGATAGCTCAGTTAAGCACGTAGCTTGTTTAAGATGAGATCCCCATGCACACAAATCATGTTGACATATAAGAGACAGACAGATATACACACTACTATACAGAATGTCATACAATCAGTTTACAGGTTACTGGTATGAAGTATGAAGGGTGAAAAATATGTACAAAAAAGAAAGAGAGGGGGGGGGGGGGGGGGGTAGGTTAGGTTAGGACATGGGGTAGGTTAGGACTTGGACAGGGGCCATTTTTGAATTGCAGCCTCCTGAAGGTGTATCTTTAGGGCATTTTTGAAAGTGAGTAGGGTTTTACACTCCTTTACTCCTTTTGGTAGGGCATTCCACATTTTAGATGAATAGCATGAGAAAGAGTTCATTCCCTTTGTTGTGCCAAATCTGGGTTGAACATGGTTTGTGGAGCTGCCTCTGGTGTTATGATCATGGACTTGATTAACATTTTGGAAGTATTTTGACAAATACAGGGGGATCCCAATGTTGTGGTGTATCTTGAAGACCAGGCCCATAGCAAGTTGCTGTACTCTGTCCTCAACCCTAAGCCATCCAAGCCTAGCAAAATGGGCATGGGTTAGATGGGCTTTGTAATTGAGGCCAAGAAGTAGCCTTACAAGTTTGTTTTGGGATGTTTGGAGCCTTGTTTTTAGGGCCTTGGAGGTGTTGTGATACCATGAAGTGCATGCATAATCATAATGACCTTGTATGAGGGCCCCTACAAGAATCTTCAGAGTATTCTTACTGACTTTACGAACAAGCCTCCACATCCTCCGTGTTATTTTGTGGACCTTTTTGATCGTCTTTTCAGCGTTTTTGTCACCTGAGAGGTTTGCCTCCAAGATGGAACCCAGGTAGGTAATTTCCTCCTTTCTTGTGATAACATTTTCACCCACTTTGATCGTGAAACTCTCAGCCTTTCTAAGGTTAGGGTTGGACCCAAAGAGGATGGATTCAGTTTTACCCAGGTGTAATGAGAGTTTGTTGTCGGAGAGCCAGATGCAGATCTTGTTGAGTTCAGTGCTGAGAGTTTTCTCAACCTGCAGCCTGTCCCTGTCCGAGACCAGCAGAGCCGAGTCATCTGCGAACAGGAACAGTTTGCAGTCGCAAGCTGAGGACATATCATTCACATATATCAGGAACAGTAGTGGTCCTAGTATGCTTCCTTGAGGAACACCACAAGTCACTGGGAGGGGAGGGGACTGGGTGCCGTTTACTTCCACCACTTGCTCCCTCCCTTCCAGGTAGGATCTCATCCAGTTCACCGACGTGTCATCAAAGCCTATTGCTTTGAGCTTATTGATCATAATTGGGTGATTAACGGTGTCAAAAGCCTTCTGGAGGTCCAGCATGACCATGCCGCAATATTTGCCCTTGTCGACATCTTGTTTGATAGAGTCGTTCAAATAGAGAAGGCATGTGTCAGTGGAGTGGTTTGTTCTGAAACCAGATTGGAATTCGTAAATTAGATTTTTTTCGGCAAGGTACTTATCAACCTGTTCATAGACTATTTTTTCCATGACTTTCGAGATGGAGCTAAGAATATAAATAGGGCGGTAGTTGCCAGGGTCTAATTGGTTTCCTTTTTTGTACAGAGGGGTCACTCTTGCTTTTTTGAAGTCGTTAGGGACCCGTCCCTGTATGATGGAGAGGTTTATTATGTGGGTAATGATTGGGGCAATGGAGGCGGCTGAGTCTTTTAGAAATTTAGCGGGGATGTTGTCGGGACCTGTGGCTCTGTGTTGTTGGAGTGCACTCAATTTTTTAAACACCTCATCTGTTGACACAGGGGAGAGTTTAAAATCATCTTTGCGTACACCCTGTTTATCGTAAAATGAATCAACATACTCTCCACCATGACTCCCAGAGTGAGGGGGTAGTTTTTCAACCAACTCTGAGGCCACGGTCGTGAAGAATATGTTGAGGATTTTACTCACTTCCCGTTTGGATGAAATGAGAGTGTCATTCACCTTGAGGTTTATGTTTGTAAACCTGGTTTTCAATTTCTTGCTGCAGCCTAGTAGGTTGTTGAATAGCTTCCAGAGCTCACGTGGTTTGTTTTGATTTTCCTCAATTTTGCCATCGAGGTAGCTTTTTTCTGCTAACAACAGCATGCCATTAACCTTGTTTCTTAGCATGTTTTTTTTTCTTTTTTGAGTTTCGCTACGTGGGATTCGAGACCTTTATTGAAGCTTTTGGCAAGTTTGATCCTACTTTTATGATAGTCAGAACACTTTTTGTCTCTGACTTTCATGGTAGTAAGGATATCCGAATTCATCCATGGAACCGAGCGGGTTTTGACCCTGATGGTTTTCATGGGAGCCACACTGTCCAAAATTTGAATGAATTTGGTTTTGAAACCAAGCCAAGATTCGTCTACCTGTGTGCTGTTTAGTACGTCGGACCAATCCTGTTCCTCCAGTCTGTGATCTAAGTCCTCACTCTTGTAGTTTTTGAGGTCTCTGATCGTGACTGTTTGGTGGTAACCGGTCTTAGGTTTACGTTTCTTTCTGGTGCAGAAGATCATGTTATGATCAGATATGCCACAGGTAGAAACACCACTATTGAGGATTTTGTCCTTGTCCGTTGTTAGAATGAGATCTATGATAGTTTGAGTGGAAACACACAGCCTTGTGGGCTGAGTGATCAGCTGGTGGAGTGAGTGCCGATTACAAAACCCCCTGAATGACTTAAACACTGACGCTTCCTTACGGAGCATGTCAGTGTTAAAGTCACCAAGAAGTACTGTCTCCTCATTGTCCACTTTAGCTAAACATTCATCAAGTCTATCATAGAAATCAGTCTGGTTAGGAGGTCTGTATATGGTACCGACTAGCACAGGTTTAGCATTTTCAAAAATGATCTCGACCCACACAGCTTCAATGTCTGCATCATTCAGGTCTTCGCGAAGGATGCAGACATTGTCTTTATGTACATACATGCATACGCCGCCCCCGTTTCTGTTCCTATCTTTTCTGAAAAGTTTGTAGTTTTCAATCTCAATATCAGTATCATCTATCGTATGATCAAGTTTCGTTTCAGAGAAAGTTAAAATGTCAACCTTACCATCATAAAACATCTGCTTGATTTGTGTTAGCTTGTCTCCTACAAGGGAATTCACATTGAGGTGTATCATGTGCAAGCCAACGCCAAACGATTTTTTCATTTGTTCAATGGAAAGATGTCTGTCCACTGAGAGTCCACAGAGAGGAGCAGTGTCGGGGG
Organism: Gymnoscopelus microlampas; assembly: GCF_963454915.1. Taxonomy (NCBI): domain Eukaryota; kingdom Metazoa; phylum Chordata; class Actinopteri; order Myctophiformes; family Myctophidae; genus Gymnoscopelus; species Gymnoscopelus microlampas. Next base: position 7,013,207 of record NC_139940.1, read on the forward strand.
GGGAGGGGGGTGTTGAGGTGTTAGCGTCCATCAAAGCCTCTGTTTCGCTGTACGCGGCCATCTGTGGGGGTTGGGGGGGGGTGGGGGGTTGGGCATCGTCTGGTTCTTGTTGGTAAGCAACCAGCTGTGGGGCTTGGGGGATGGGGGGATGGGGGGTTGAGGGGGGCCTTCGTCTGTGTCCACGGGGGTCCATCCTGGTCCGTGTGCCGCCTGGAAACGCCAGATGTGTCCGTGGATAGGTTTCTTCCGTTGCGCAGCGTCTCTCCGTCGCGCGTCGTGGTGCGTCGATTACAGCTGCGGTGTCGTAGTGGTCCGAGGGTGCGTTGGCTTTTTGGGACCGAGAGCTAGCGGCGTGGAGTTGTTGTTGTTGTGCGACGTTGTCGCTGGCAACGATAGCAACGTTAGCAGCGCTAGCTTCGTTGGCCAAGTTTGCCTCTCTCGCCAGACGGGCAGAAGTTTGCCTGGTGGTAACTGGGCCTGGATTAACGTGGATATCACCCGACAGGAGAAGAAAAAGGATGATTAAAAATCTTCGGTCCATGCGTCCTGTCGGGGGCGCGTACTTTCTAGTCGAGTCCATGGCTAGGAGCATATGGAGAGCTCCAGCTGCAAACCCCAGATGTTTTGATTCTGTAGTGTCGTCGAGTAGGTAGAAGTCCGAGTGTTTTTCGTTTTTCATTTCCCGTGGATTACCCTTTTCTGTCTCCATCAGGTGTAGATTTTGTGGATATTCAAGGAATGAATCCGTCGTCCACAAAAGGATGAAAATGAAGAGTATATCCAGTGAAAAACTGGCAAATATGTTGCCATGAGAGCGCGTCTCCAAGCGGGAGCGCGGAGAGCGCGTCTTCATGCGACTTCTCATCTCGGCGACTAGACTAGACTGAGTCACATCATGTACAGTATACTTTACATTACTTAATACAGGGGTCTTCAACGTTTTCAGGCCAAGGACCCCCTAGCTGAGAGAGAGATGAAGCAGGGACCCCCTGTATATTGTATAAAATTGTGTTTCAGATTAACTTTTTTTGCTCTTCTGCTCTTTTTTGAAAAAAGAGCAGAAGAGGTCTCTAGTGCCCACCTATCCTGTATCCGATTTGAACATGCTTGTAGAACATTTCACATTTAAGGCCTCATTTGAACAATTGCTATAAAACCTGTGAATGTCATTATGACATAAACAATAAGGTGAAGGGTACATTTTGGAGGTTCAAATCATCATGTATAGCCTACTTATTTCATACCCTTTTCCAAAGCATACTTTTATTATTTACTTTTTCACATTTTGCAAACAACAGCCAATGTCAAACTGCAAAACATACATACGTAGACAATACATATCTGATGTATGCCTGAAGCATTGCATTTAATTTCCTTGTGATTATGGTCTGAATAGAACTTGTTACAACCATGTTACAGTAAGTGTGATGTAGTAGCCCAGGGCTACTCAACTTAAGATGGCTCAGGGGCCACTCAGCAAAATACCAAAAGTCCAAGGGGCCGCGAGCTAAAAATGACGGTCCTATTTTGGATTTTTCGATTTTGTAACACACACAACACATTGTTATTGTTATAAGAAAATGTACATTTTGACATCATATTCTTTTCACTGTACCTGTTTATTTTGTGTGTATGTCCAGTGGCGTCAGTTCAGCAAAAGCTAAGGTATGGCAAGGTTAGGGTTGCCAACTCCCAGAGATTGAAATAAGGGACACCTATCCTGGGCGCGGCGGCAATTTTTCAAATTATTATTTTTTTGACCATGAGCGGGTTGAGTAGCGCTGTAGTAGCCTAATGCAGGTGTAAGACCAGTATTGTGTTATAGGTATAATGCATAGTTGTCTATGCATTTCGGGGGTTTTGACCCCCACATTTTTTGAAAATACAGATTCTGATAACCCCACCATCACCCCCTCTCAGTCTCTCAAAAGATCCCTGCTTAACATCCTCGACAGGGCCATGACATGATATGGTGAGACAGACACAGACATGATATGGTCAGACAGACCTCAGGGGTAGAGTGGCCGGGTAGAGTGAAATGTAAAACCGCAAGGTTCCCAGTTCGATCCCGGGCTGGGGCGCTCCCCTTGAGTTAGTGTCGAAGTGTCCTTGAGCAAGACGCTGAACCCCTAATTGCTCCCGATGAGCAGGTTGGTGCCTCGCATGGTTTCCTCCGCCATCGGTGTATGAATGTGTGTGTGAATGGGTTAATGGCACAATCAATGTAAAGCGCTTCGGATAGAAGCGCTATATAAATGCACCATTTACCATTTACACAGACATGATATGGTCAGACAGATATGATATGATATGGTGAGACAGATACAGACATGATATGGTCAGACAGATATGATATGATATGGTGAGACATGATATGGTCAGACAGACATGATGGCAGAAGAGTTTTTGGGCTCATCACCTCACCCCCTCACACCCCCCTCACAGAGCTTTGTAGAATTATAGGAGGATGATATGCTATATTTAATAAATACCCTTAGTTTTGTGGTTTTCAATAATCAAAGAATCTGCACATCTGAGCATCTGAGATAGCTTGCCTGGAGCGGCAATTGGGTCTGCACTGGCCCTGACTGCTATGCCCTAAAACAGATGCATTATCAGATCCTTATAGCCTACCCTTGTTTTCTATACTTCTACACACACACACACGCACGCACGCACGCACGCACGCACGCACGCACGCACGCACGCACGCACGCACGCACGCACACACACACACACACACACACACACACACACACACACACTCTCTCTATCCTGTTTCCTTTGAGCTGTATTGTTTACAGCTCACCCACAGTCAGTCAGTTAGAAGTGTGATATTAAAACATGCACCCATCCTGTTGAGTAAAACCACTAAACTCTGTCAAGCTGCATGAGATGACCACGGTCACATGATCCATGAAGCACAAATACACAGAAAAACCACTAACACACACCACCTCTACACTTAAGTGAACACACAACCATCAAACATCTACACACATGTACACAATTCCAAGAAGTCAAAGATATGAGGGGGTGCATTGCAACATACATTGTTTTCACTGAACTGAAAAGAAAAAAAAAGGTGTGAAAATCCACCCTGAGTGAAGTCGAACACAAACTGCTTTACAAAGCCTCCACTTTGTTGATTTAAAAAAAGACTTCATTGCACGATGTCAGTCTACTTGTTTTTATTAATGTCCATATTTTACAGACATTTACTGACATCTCCGTAGTACAAAACTAACTATTTAAATCAGGACGTCACTTAGGCCCAAAATATGTTGTGGTCCCTTTAATGATATAATGTCAATTTGATCCATTTATCCATCTGGAGAATAGATCCAATATGTCTTTTCTGAGGGAGGCCTGGTGAATTATAATGAAAAAGTGCTCTTTGGAGCACAGGTCTCCGCCAGGTCAGGTAGGTTATTGTGGCCTCCTGGTGGCGCTATAATAGGTCAATGTGAAAAGGGTGCCATTTATTCTTAGGCCTTTCACGGCAATGGGACGCTGCATTCATGAATTGAGGCATTTTACTCCAAAAATGTGTTTTAATAAATTAGACCTGCTGGTGGTGCTATAACAGGCCAATTTGAAAAGGGTGGCATTTCGCCCGGTGGGAATGTGCGTCTAAAATTTCACAGAAATTGCACGCTGCGTTCATGATTTGAGGCATTGTGTATCTGTGTGTAGAACCCACAAGCCAACTCACTTTATGTCAGTGGTTCTCCCCCACTGCCCCCCACTGGTACATGTTCATCACTGCAGAGTACAGGCTTGTCACTGACATCACTGAGGACAGCAAACTTTACACACACACACACACACACACACACACACACACACACACACACACACACACACACACACACACACACACACACACACACACACACACACACACACACACACACACACACACACACACAGATTATTATTATTATAACTTGACTTACCTTCCTACTTTACTAAGACACATTATAAGGTCTATATACATATGGTATATAATGTATACAACAGTTATTTCTGGTCTCATAAATCTATTGGACATGGGAGATTCTGATCAACTGATGTGACTGAACTGTAGCCTACAGAGCCAAATAAACGTCAACAATACTCTTTAAATGTTGTATAAAATCCTGTAATATGGTGTAATTATCTTCCATTACAGAATTATATTTTTGTTTGATATGCAGACAAACAGTGTTGATGCTTAAATGTACTAATTATTACACCAGTATAATTCACCTTGTGGTTTGTGTAGGTCACGTGACTTCAGGGTGTGACTCTGATCTCTGCAAAATAATTACAGCTGTTGCATCACCACACTTTGGGCTTATCATTATAGGCCAAAACAGTCATTAAATCCTTTTCTTTTTCTTCCTGTTTTGTTGATAGATTGCACATTATATTTATATCCAGTTTGTCCAAGTATAGATGTCAGTCTCTAGGTCTTTAAATATATTTATATGAAGTTTATATGAAGTTGTTTCTGTTGACTGATTGCATGGTAGCTTACCTGCTGCTGGTGCATGGTCAATAAAAACACACACATTATCTACATAGTGTAGCCTACTGTTTATGTTTTTCTATCCTCGCATTCAGTTCAGATATTTTTGGAGTCCTTACAATTGTCAGGTATTTGTCTTTAAAAAAAAATAATAATAACAGTACTATATTCACTATTTTGGCAAATAATATTTAATATTAGTTACAATATCTTATATTGTACTTTTTTGAACTTTGTTATATTGCACTTCCGACCTCAGTACTATTCCTAGTGCCCAGTTTCCCCAGTGCCCAGTCTTCTCTAGTGCCCAGTTCTCCCTTGTGACCAGAATGTTTTGGTGCCCACCTTTCCTGTTACCTGGTTGATACACTAGGGCTTAGTGCAGGGGTCAGCAACCTATTTGACATGAAGTGCCATGTTTGTATTGTCTTGATGGTCACTGTGCCGTATCAACATTACGTTTAATTATGACTCCATGTCAAAATAATTCCAATAGATTTTGATTGTCGAAAAAAACAAAAACCTTTTTTCCTTCTTCTTTTGAAATATTCACATCACACACTGCTATAGACAAGCTGTCAGACAGACACAGACTGTGTGTTTCTCTCCTCCCTGGCTGTCCTCTCTCTCTCCTGGGGGGCATCTCTGTATGGAGCAGTGGGCTGATGCTACAATCAGCAATATATGATCAGGTCTGCATTTAAGAAAATACAACTCCATGTTGTAGAGAATACAATGTAATTATGTTTAATATGCTGTTTTGTTGGCAGTCATGTCAAGTCTAATTCCAGTAATGTATGTTCTTCACATTATCTCCAGAACTGTTCATGTGATCAACTTCACACATGCTGTATACTGGACACTTGTTATTCTATAACCACATGAACCCTAGCTTCACTATTCTGGTTAAAATGACAGCTTCTATAACTTTATAGTCATACTTCTCTCTTTATTTAAATTCTTTTTTTCATAATTTACCTCCCACAGAGTGAAACAAAATACTGTCAGTGAGATATAGAGCTCTATCTTGTGCGTCTTCTTACTTCATAGGCCTAAACATTTTAGGCATTGTTTACTATTTTGAAAAACAGTTTTTAAATCGTTCAAATAGTCGATATAAGCTCACAATGTGTAGATCGTCTATTGTAGATCGTCTATTGTAGATCGTCTATTTGAACTATTACTATGTTTTCTCAAAATAGTAAAAAATGCATATAAAGTTTAGACATAAGGGGTAAGGCGGTGTGCAAGTGAGGGCCCATATATTTATAAGCCTATAAGCCAGTACAATACTATACCATATAGACCAGTAGTTCTCAAGCCTTTTCATGTCAAGGACCCCCATATTAATATGCAGTTGGCCACGGACCCCCATCTGAAAATATGTTGTGCCAGGGACCCCCATACAAGATGTGTTGTTAAAATGATCAAAACAAAGCAGATCTACAACCTCACAATGTGCTGTGACGCCTTGTGAGCTTGTAGATCGGCTATTTTCAAATAGCCATTGTGTATAGGGTTAAAGTTAAACTGATTGTGATGCTATGTTAACACATGTTGCTGGGGACCCCCTGGGACCCCCTCAAGGACCCTGCTCTGAGAACCACTGTCATAGTCAATTCATAGACTTGAACAATGCTGTTGTCAAGTAAAGATTTATTAAATATTTCCACTGCCCAGTTTACAAGTTGATAATAAACCTGGTTACAATACAAACACATTATTAATGCATCACTATAACAGTAAAGGTTTGATATCACATGTACTTACAATACAGCAGTGACAACATCACAGGCAGTGAAATTATTCTACTTAAAACCTCAACACTGTGACAACAATGACAATATAATAAGATAAAAAATAAAGGCTAAATACCAAACACAGTACAAATAGCATAATTATGTTGCAACATTTAGAATAAAAGAAAGAGTAGGCTACTTAACCACATTAACCATGATGCCACTATTCTGAGCATGTAAAGATTTGTAAATGTGTAGAATTTGTAAAATTGCTTGTAGATCTGCTTTTTTTTTGCTGTGGGACAGCATTGTACAGTGAAGTATAAAACCGGGCTTAAATAGTTAAATTGCATGCACACAGCTGTAGATTGTGATGTAGGGTTTGTCTGTTTGAATTCCCATCATAATGTCTCTCAATAGTAACGAGTTGGGGCCAAAGCACCGTTTTGACGTGATGGCACTCCCCAGCCGTGTGGTTTTTCAATGGCCCGGTAATCCTACCCACTGGAAGAGCCGTTCTCACTTCGCCTGATTATCACACTGAAGCTGTGTGGATCTTCAGTCTGACATTAAGCTCCAGTGTAGGCGATTACAAGGGGGAGGGGATTAGAATTTCCCAAAACCAATTAGAATTCGTTTAGAATTTCCCTAAACCAATCACAAGGGATCCGCACCCCCACCTCCGACTCTCATTGAACGGTACTTTTTGTACCGAATAAATCCTAGGTTCACATTACAACACCAGACCAAGAGGCAGTCCACTCAGAGAGTGGGCGGGGTCTATGGTCTGGAACCAGGCTAGTTCTCACTCCCAACTCCTAATAGGTTGGCACGCCTGCTGAAAACATTAAAACAAGGCAGGTGCCCCATGAGGCGTGCCAGCCGAGCGAATGCCCATGGCGAGCGGTGCCAAGCATAGACAATCGGAATGGAATACAAAAAATAGGACTGATACTGATCATCTTTAGTAGCAAAAAGTGTGTCTGAAGAAAACACAAAATGGTGGAAAATCTTGTCAGGCGCAAATGGGAGTATGTACATAGATGGGAAGTTGCGTCATCATCCAAGGTTTTTTTTAATTATTATTGTACAACCTATGGTTCAAGCATTATAGGCCGAATCTTGAAGTGACGGGTTATAGCGCCACCATGAGGCCGATTTGAACAAAAGAAAACGCTTTTGGGATTATAATTTGCAGTTTTACGATCGGCCCAATATTGCCTGAGATTAACTATTCACAGATAGAGAAACAGACAGGGTCTTCAGGCCATTCTGTCTGATATAGGCCTAATTATTAGAAATAAACAATTATTAAACTTACACGGTATCAATAAAAGAAAAAAAAAAAAAGGCAAAACAGGCCAAATATATACATAGTATGCTATCAGAAAATAAGTGAAATCACTCGACATGTCATCACTGTAAATGGAAATGAAAAATAAAATAAACCTGTGTTCTAATGGATCCAATGTAGTTATTATCAATGGTTGACAGTACTAAGTACATTTACTTGAGTACTGTACTTTTGTATTAGTAATGGTATTTCTGGATACTTTGTGTGACTTTAACTCCACTACAACTCAAAGGAAAATATTGTACTTTTAACTCCACTACATTTCTAGGGAACGTAAAATGTACATTATGCATTAACCACTTAATATTATCTCGTTCTCATCTCATGGGAAGGAGATAAACTTAAGATAAATCTAAATCAAAATGAGCCCAAAAGAAGTATTGGTCCAAAAAGACACTGATCATTGGAACACAGGCTCTTTTTTTACATTTCCTGAAAACTAGTGGTTTTGAACATACAAGGTTTCCACCCGACAGCCACGATATCCTAGTTTATCACAAAAGAAGTATGGTGTATTATTCTACATGAATCACAGCTGGCAACATGTTCATTTATCCTCCACACTCAGTCAATAGCAGTGGTGTAAAGTAACCAAGTACATTTACTCAAGTACTGTACTTAAGTACAATTCTGAGGTATTTTCTACTTTACTGGAGTATGTCCAATTGTCAGTACTTTTACTTCTACTCCACTACATCTCAGAGGCAAATATTATACTTCTACTCCACTACAATGATTTGAAAACTTTAGTAACTAGTTACTTTGTAGATTTAGATTATTATTACAAAACATACATTAACCTCTTCAGCCCTTAGACATTTCGGCCATTTGAAAATAGCAAATCCACAAGCTCACAATGCGTCGTGATGCGACGCATTGTGAGCTTGTAGATCTGCTATTTTCAAAGGATTTTTCATACATTTTATACATTTGAAAACTTGTGAAATGGGACATTCTGCATTATCTGTACTTTTGTACTTTAAGTACATTCTGATATTGATACTTTTACTCAAGTAAAAAAAGTGGGTACTTTTTCCACCACTGGTCAATAGTCATAATAATGGTTTACATCTCAAACATTAGCACAGAGAGAACAAGAACAACATTATGACAGTCAGTCATAATAGTTCTCTGGTAGGAGACTTGTAGAGACTCCACCGCTCATCACATTATTGTCTTAGGAATGAGACAAAAAACTAAAAACCTCCATGAATTCAAGGCTTCATGGGGTGTGGAATTGATAGAAAATAAGACATTTTTGGGGTGAACTACTCCTTTAATGTGATTACTACTGTTTAACTTAACAAAGCAGAACACTAAGCTGCAGTTTCATCAATGAAGTTAAGAGAAACATCACTTCTCACCACAGGAATACAACTATTGATTATTTTATTATTGATTACCTTTTCAGTTATTCTAATTATCTAGAAGCACATTTAAAAAATAATTATTAGTTTATTTTTCGCACACAATATAGTCAATGTACGAGCTCATTGATCTCATAAATATGATATTTTCAATATTTTATTTTGAATATTTGTTATACTTTTCATCTGTAATGACAAACCCAAAATAGAGATTGATTATTAATAGATTATTTTAAGACATTTTCAATCATCAACTACTTTTTATAATAAATTGAATTGATTAGTTTGATTAACTCTCTTACTCCTACCTCTCACTGATCCAGTAGGTGAGTAATGGTACAACTGTTTGTACTTCTGTACAATAAAATGTTTGATTTTTCTTTTTACAGTTTTACTGTTTAACTTGACAAAGCAGAACACTAAGCTGCAGTTTCATCAATGAAGTTAAGAGAAACATCACTTCTCACAGATACCATAGAGTGTAACTGAACATCCCACATTCTTCCATCCTCCACCACTGTACCAGTATGATGCACAGTTCCTGTCTTCATCGTTACGAGGCTCTCCACTGGCCCAGTACCTGCAGAGTAAACAACATGATGTGTATTAATCACATCCACTCAGTCTCTCACATACAGTGACTTTGATAGAACGACAATAGAACAAAATGTAAAATGTCTCACTGTGTTGTCAGCGGAGTTCCGTCTATCCAGATCCAATTACCAGCAGAACGTTTCAGACCAATGAATGATACATACCGATCCCCAGTGGTGAATCCTCTGATGAATTCCTGACCATTTGTACATGATTGAAACATAATTAATTTTCTCTGATACGTTCAGGTGTTCACTATAATCACACAATTACATCACATGCATAACACACACACACACACACACACACACACACACACACACACACACACACACACACACACACACACACACACACACACACACACACACACACGTTTGTATTACTATACTATACCATGCCAATTTTATGAATGCCATTTTTACCATTTTTAGGCCATTCTGAACCCTAATAACCTGAAAGCAGAGAAAAGCTGTCTATAAGCTCACAACGTGGCCCGCTGTGACACGGTGTGAGCTTGTAGATCTGCTTTTCTCGGCGTGTGACAGAGACGTGTAACTAAGTATAAATCAGACATAACTCCAACCGTAACCCCTAAATGTGTTAACCTGACTCCACCACATGGGGGCGGTATTGAGTTCACATGCAGGTTCACAAAACCCTAACCCTAACCCCAGCCTGAAGCTTGTTCTAGTTTTAAGCCTATAACTAAAAACTATATTTATAAACCATAGAACAACCATTTATCATGTGAGGACCAGGACAATAGTCTCTAGGCCTATAATGTATATTTCTCCCATTTTACTATACATGTGGGGACATTTGGCCCTCGAAAGCATAGTAATACAAGAACACACGCACGCACGCGCGCGCGCGCGCACACACACACACACACACACACACACACACACACACACACACACACACACACACACACACACACACACACACACACACACACACACACACACACACACACACACACACACACACACACACACTACCTGTTCTTCTTTACTGTTAATGATCACCAGATCTGCTCCTGGTGTCTTCTGACATAGTTCTCTATGTTCCTCCCAGGTTTTCTCTTCAGCAGTTCTGTAATAACAGCTGCATCCAAACGTCTTCCATCCACTGGGACAGGACTTGACTAAACATCAAACAGGAGTTTTACTGATGGCTTTTCAATGCACTGATGATCAATTCTAACATGTTGATTAGTTATCACTTAAACCCTATGTAATTCATTGACCGGGGTCCCCCAGGGCTCTATACTATACTAGGACCCCTCCTTTTACCCTCTACACCACATCTCTTCACTGAAAATAGCTGATCTACAAGCTCACAACGCTTTACAACCAGGAGTCACCAACATGTCATAAGACTTGTCCATGTCTGTGGTAATTTCTATATTTTGAGAAAGTCATTATAAATAAAAAATATGTCTTCTCTAAATATTCACAATCTAATATTTCCTGAATGTGTACATATTAATCCATTAAGACCGGGTATGCATCCGTGTCATTTTTGTATTTCTTTGGCTATTCAAAAATAGCAGATACACAAGCTCATAGCGCGGCACCGAGTGCCGCGCTATGAGCTTGTAAATCAGCTTTTTTGGGAAAATCGTGAAAATGTGGGCAAATCTATACATACATTTTTGAAAGCGAACATTTGTAACTAAAATCTTTGCTTCTAGGGATTCTACAAATGTCTTCTAAATCCTAACAGGGTTTTTTTTAAATGTATGTTGCTATAATATCAGTGGTTCTCAAACATTTTCATGTCAAGGACCCCCAACATTATATGTATTTGGCCACGGACCCCCATCTCAAAATGTTTTGTTCAAGCCCCCCCCCCCCAGAAGCAAAGATTTGAGTTACAAATGTCCGCTTTAAAAAATATATATATATTCAAAGATTTTCAAAAATGTTTTTTCAAAACTTTTAGATCTACAAACTCATAGTGCGGCATTGGTGCCGCGCTATGAGCTTGTATATCTGCTATTTTTGAATAGCCAAAGAAATCTTAAAATGATTATGTTTGGTAAAGTGTGGGGATGACACATTACATTCTAGTCATTAATTACCCCACACCCACATCAAAGCACCTGGACATTGTATGATTAGAACATGCTTAAACTGCGGGTCTAATATTTCTACAATTGCTACAAATTGCTATAAAACCTGTAAATCCATGTCATTTTGGGGCATAAACAAGAAGTTGAAGAATAGAATTAAGTCTGATAGTGATGTACACATGTTCACCACAAGCTGGCATGGTGGTGACCGACAGTTCACAACGCAATATGTTGTGAGCTTGTAGATCTGCTATTTTCACTGCACTGTATGTACTGTACACCTAGTATGACTTCTCCAGAAAAGAGACGGTAGGGTTCAAGTGGTTAATAAAAGTATTCAGGAATAAAGGAGGGTAAACCTTTTATTTTTATTGTAGTATTATTATTAATAATATATATTTTATGTAAATCTCTTTTAGTATTTCATCAACTTTAATGCTGCGTTCACACTGGCAGAAAAGATAAGATACAAAGCTACACAGCATATTTGTAATGTCAATAATAATAGACTAATACATTTTCCTTCAGAAAGGTTTGTAATATTTCTCACCTGCTGTCCCACACAGGGCCTTATATAGCTGGTCTCTGTCCAGGGTCAAGTTGTCATAGCGCAGGGTCAAGTTGTTATAGCGCAGGGTCAAGTTGTCATATCTCAGGGTCAAGTTGTCATAGCGCAGGGTCATGTTGTCATAGCTCAGGGTCATGTTGTCAAAGCTGCTCTTCCATTGGTCTCTGTCCAGGGTCATGAGGTCGTAGTTTGTCTGTAACTCCTTAATGGCTGAATTATCTGCAAAGGACCAAAATGTGACAATAGACAAAGACTCAGCTGTTGCTACAGTTAAGATGCAATCAACGCAAATATGCGTTAAATTTATATTTTTTGAGTGTTCATTTTATCATGAGCATTAGTGAGGACCTATTATATGAAGACAGGTTGAAAAGTGGTGAAGTCGTCCTTTAATAGTGAGAAAGAGACCGTACCACCACACAGCTGATCTTATTATTATGCCTTTAATTAAGGGTCTGTTTAAAAAAAAGAACAAGCGAGTGGACATGAGATTTTAGGCTGCAGGAAAAGCAGCACGTCCTCCTCTGTTAACCCCCGCATCCCTGTAATAATGAATGATGATCATATCACATTATTCGTTCTCTTTTTTATTTCAACGGATTAGGATAAGTTACAGCGTCTGCTAGCCTGCACATGGATGGATGCTATATTGATAACTCTCATCACCAAATGCCTAGTCTGCATGCTTACTGTCATATCTCACCCATGACTCATGAGAAGATACTTCAAGTATACTGTACTCGACTATACCGCCAAAAATGAGAAGGGTTTAGAGGCTACATACACAAACTGTACAGGAAAATAAGTCATGTGAGAACTTCTCTCCTAAGGCTTAAACCGGCAGCTTATTAGTTTACCGAAAATGTAACGGGTATCCATATCTGAACATAGCTTTAGATTACCTTATTCATTATGCAGAATAAATTACCGTTGTGCCACACATCAAACTAAATGTTTCTGTGAGCAACATTTGTCAAAACAAAGAAAACAAGCGTGAGGCGTTGTGTTGTTGTCAGCTCGTAGATTTGTTCTTTTTGAGGAGTGAAAACTGTCATACTATGGAGTACTGTAATTGTTGCACATTAACCTTTGGTGCTTGCCTTTGTTGGTGTATAACGGGGCTTCGATCTTTGCAAATGATTAACACCGTCATAAACATATATGAACGAGTGAGATCCATCATTAATACACCTGTGTGTACACACAAATCAAGGTTGCACACACATTTCATGAATCTGACATTGGTCTTTACTTAAATGTCTACTATATTTTAGCGTATGTAAGTAGAGCTTTGTGAATGAGGCCATGTTTCTGATCAGGTGTGTTTTATGTGAAAAGGTCTCAACATGTAAGTACTAGTGAATCCACACGCTATCAAAAGTGAAGCGTCATTCATTTCACTGTTCTAAGTGCACAGTGGTGTAAAGTAACTAAGTAGGCCTACATGTACTCAAGTACTGTACAAAATGAGGTATTTTTACTTTACTGGAGTATTTCCAGTTTTCAGTAGCAAATATTGTACTTTTACTCCACTACAATTATTTGAAAACTTGAGTTACTAGTTACTTTGTAGATTTAGATTATTATTACAAAACATACATTAACCACTTCAGCCCTATACATTTCGGCCATTTGAAAATAGCAGATCTACAAGCTCACAATGCCTCGCGATGCAACGCATTGTGAGCTTGCAGATCTGCTATTTTCAAAATATTTTGATTAATGCTTTATCGCGTTAACGGCGGTAATTCTTTTTTTGAATTCATTGCGTTAAAATATATTTTTTACGCATTTAACACATGCGCAGAACGGCCCGCCCCTAGCTCTGGTCCATAGAGTTAGAAGGAGTTCTCCTTAACGCTGTGTTACTTTCCAGGCGTTCCCCTCACACCCGCGGTATCGCAGGCTGCGCAGCCTCTCTCTTTAGTAAAAAATTAAAAATACACTTTCGCTACTCACCAAAACAAAGACGGTTTTAAGATGTTGAAAGCCTACTCTACTTAGTGGGAACACTCTGAGCCCCCCACCTCACGTTTAAAATACACTTTTTAATAGCCAGAAAATAAAATATTCCGCCGGAAAGAAAACGTGTTCAATAGAAAAGTTCCATTGACCAACATTTTTTCCTTCCGGTGAAATAGTTTATTTTCTGGTTAAAAAGTGTATTTTAGACGTGAGGTGGGGGGCTCCCAGTCTTCCCACTAAGGAAAGTAGGATTTCAACATCTTAAACCCGTCTTTGTTTTGGTGAGTAGGGAAAGTGTATTATTTATTTTGACTACAGACGAGAGGCTGCGCAGCCTGTTCTACCGCGGGTGTGCAAGAAACGGCCCGAAATGTTGTCATTGTTTTGTTTAGAGCAGTGGTTCTCAACCAGTGGACTGGGGACCACCAGTGGTCCTTGAGGGGGTTCCAGGGGGTCCCCAGCCAAATTAATAGTTAGGAACCAAATTGACCCATATGGGTCTGTAACTCATTTAACTCAGAGTTAAATGAATGATGATACAGTGTAGATTGGGGACTCCCAAGAAATTAAAATGGTTGAGTCCCCTGGCATATCTTTTCAAATGGGGTTCCGTGGGCTAATATGTGTCAATTTGGGGTTCCTTGATGTGAAAAAGGTTGAAAACCACTGGTTTAGAGCAGTGGTTTTAATTTCAACCCTTTTTATATCAAGGTCCATTATTTGTTCGGCATTTGAGCCACGGAACGACCATTTGATGAGATTTAGACTCTCAGACCCAAGACCAGTGGTAGAAAAAGTAGCCTACTCAAATATTTTACGTAAGTAAAAGTATCAATATTGCAGTTTAGAAATACTCTTACAATAAAAGTCTGGTAATTATAATGAATTTACTTGAGTAAAAGTACAAAAGTATTGGCATGAAAATATAAGCCTACTTAAAGTACCAAAAGTAAAAGTGCTCATTGTGCAGAACGTCCCATTTTAACAAGGTCAAAATGTGTATAATAATCTTTTGAAAATAGCAGATCTACATACTGAAAATGCTTTGGAAATGGGAAATACTCCAGTAAAGTAATAATTCCTCAAAAGTGTACAGCACTTGAATAAATGTACTTTGTTACTTTATACCACCACTGCCCAAGACTTTTACACTCTCAAGAGTTAAAGATGGGGTCCATTTGGTTACCAACTCTCCACATTTAGCAGGGGACAACCTGCAAGGACCACTGGTGGTCCCCAGACCACTGATTGAGAACCACTTGTTTAGAGGAATAGCTATGAGATTATGAAATGATGTCATTGTATTATGGTGTCTAATATAGATTTTTCAATATTTATACCACACTGTGGATTTGTCATAATTAACATGCATAAAGCAAAGCTCCTCACATACTGTATGTTAAATGTATATATCCGCCTTCTGTCATTTATCTTTCCATTCCCACAACAAAATACAGAAAGAAATGGCATATTTTCGAATCGCGACATAGTTCGAATGGTGATTGATCATGATTAATTCATTCTTAAGCTGTGATCAATCTGTTTAAAATCGTTTCACAGACCTAATTTTTATACATTTGAAAACGTGAAATCGGACATTATGCATAATGAGAACTTTTACTTTTGGTACTTTAAGTACATTTTGATACCAATACTTTTGTACTTTTACTCAAGTACATTTTAATTCTGCACTAGTACTTCTACTGTAGAAGTACTCTGTTACAAGTAAAAGTACTTAAGTAAAAGTATCAATACTGCAATGTAGAAGTTCTACATTGCAGTATTGATACTTTTACTTGAGTAAAACATTTGAGTACTTTTTACACCACTGTAAGTGCATTAATTTGACCTTTTGACCAGCGTATACTCACAGTCCATGACCCTGTCTGTGGTTCTCACCACTCCTAGAACACACAGCGCTGTAAGGCACACTGCAGCTGCTATAAAGATGCTTCTCTCAATGATGACGGCTCTCTGGACACCTGGAAGATATTAGTACAATAGAGTTCAACTTTCATATGATCAGCTTCAAATGCTTCATTTCACAGAACGCAGAGTGAATATAAATATAATGTTTCTGGTGCAACGTGTGTGTAACATATCTTAACCTTACAACTTGCACATTTGACCAAAAATGTCACATTGTGAAATGAGAAAAGAAATAAAACACAAGGATGTTTCCCTTGTAAGCAAACTACTGTACTACTTTAACCCTTCTATTGTGTTAGGTTCATTTTTGACCCGTTTTCAAGTTTAAATAGGTAAGAAGTACCCTTTACATTTCTTTATTGGAACGAGGCTTCATGATATCCTCAGAAATAGCCATTTTAACGCAACAAAATGTTTTATCATCATTTTTAAAAAGAATTGAGGTCTCTATAAAAAAAAGTGACACTTGTGGTGTTAGGGTCCGAAATGACCCGGCAGAGAAGTGTGGCTCAATTCCCCCCCAAATTGTCAATATTCAATGTTTACATGTTTGAGAGTGAGAGAGACTTGTCCACAATTAGCATTTGCTATCAGGAGTAAAATAAAGTTTGAGTTTATGAAAAATAAATGACTTTACCTTCTATGGTATACGGGTCATTTCGGATCCTAACACCACAAGTGTCACTATTTGTAATAATATTAACATTTTTATTAACAAGTTAAAAAACTAAAACAAGTATTTTTTGTAATATTTTTTTTTTGGAAGTGTGTTATAATTATTATTCTTAATTATTCTATTATAGCTAGATAACATCTTTATCCATTGTCTTCATTAAAGGAAATATAATGAGTGAATTTTAACATTTTTATATTGAAAACGAGATACATTGAAAGATGAAACCCTAACCCTAACCCAACATAATATTTTTGTGTTTTACATGGATAAGAATGCATAACAAGTCAGCTATGAGGTGGGAGAAAAAAATGTATGAAAATAATATTTTTTTGAGTTTTTTTGTCAAATTTGACCCGCTAACACCACAAGTGGATGCAGTTTTCTAACACAATGCAAGGGTTAAATATTGGGTGACAAGCTGCTTTACACAGTGGTGAAGCATCATGAGGGCCACTGGGGCCATGGCCCGGTCAGTAAAGCCCCGGCCTGCACTTGGACCACTGCATAACAGTGGTCCAAGTGTGACCTGTTAAGTACTGTAGTCTGTAGGAGGCATTTAGATCATGTCCTAAGAGGAGTCCAAAAGAGAATGGATCCTGGGATTCATGAATTACATTACAGAGGTGAGTAAATAAGTACATGTACTCAAGTACTGTACTTAAGTAAAAAATTGAGGCATTTGTACTTGAGTATTTCATTTCCATTTTGATGCTGATCAAAACTGCCCTAAAGATACACCTTCAGGAGGCTGCAATTCGAAAATGGCCCCTGTCTAAGTCTTAACCTACCCCCCCAACCCACCCCCCTCCCCTTTTTTTCCCCTTCTCTTGTACATATTTTTCACTCTTCATACCAGTAACCTGTAAGCTGATTGTATGACGCTATGTATAGAAGTGTGTATATCTGTCTGTCTCTTATATGTCATCATGATTTGTGTGCATGGGGATCTCATCTTAAACAAGCTCAGTGCTTAATGAGTCTTCCAGTTTAGTAGACCTTGTATTGTGAATGTGTACTTCCATGTACTGATGTTCTCATGTCTTACTAAATAAAGTACAGTACATCAATCAATCAATCAATCCAAATACGTTTATACTTTACTCATGTACATTTTGAATTCCGGACTTTTTGTAACAGAGTATTTCTACATTGCAGTATTGATACTTTTACTTAAGTAAAATATTTGAGTAAGTTTTCCACCACTGAAGGATGGTAGAGTGTGTTGTTAATATTGCTTTATGGTTTAATTGATTCATTACTTAAAAAAAAATAAAAATGCAAGTATCCCGCAATGCAGGGGGGGGGGATACAGATCGTGCCCGGTCAACATTACAGTCCACCCTACGCCAGTGGCTGTGCTGTAGTGACGATGTGAGAGGAGAGGGAAACAGTGTAAGTGTGTTACTGTGTACCTTGATCTCCTGCAGCCTCCTGTGATCCGGAGCCTTGGTCTCTGGGACTGTCTATGTCGTCGTAGTCTTCGCTATCCTCCCCTTCTTCCACCCTATCCTCCCCGTCTCCTGCAACGGACCTCATCCTCCTTGATCTGCCTGACCTAGCAGCCATCTTAAGGAATGACACAGAAAAGTAACTCAAGTGAATTAGTACAAGTACACGGCTACAATGTACATATATTATGCATTAACCCTTTAAGACCGGGGGACGCATCTGTGTAACCACTTTATCCATATTTTATACTTTTGGCTATTCAAAAATAGCAGATCTACAAGCTCATAGCGCGGCACCAAGTGCCGCACTATGAGCTTGTAGATCTGCTATTTTCTTTTTAAATCGTGTTTTTTTTGTTGTTGAAAATCTTTGAATATATATCTATAAAGCAATTGTTTTTTACTCAAATCTTTGCTTCTGGGGGTCCCTGGAACATTTTTTTTTTAGATGGGGGTCCGCAGCCAAATACATATCGCTGTGGGGCTCCTTGTCACTGACACTAATATTATAGCAACATAAGTGTTTCAGAAAACAGTTTTAAACTGATTTAGAAGACATTTGTAGAATCCCGAGAAGCAATAACATTTTAGTTAGAAATGCTTGCTTTAAATATATATATATATTCAAAGATTTGCACAAAATTGTTCACGATTAAAAAAAATAGCAGATCTACAAGCTCATAGCGCGGCACTCGGTGCCGCGCTATGAGCTTGTATATCTGCTATTTTTGAATAGCCTAACGAAATCTAAAAATGACACACAGATGCGTTCTCAGGTCTTAAAGAGTTACGTGATTACAATATAATGTGCTATAGTCATTTGTTATGTTTAAATATCATGTTACTCACTTTGTCCAATAGCTGTGTTGTCCTACATTGGTCTTCACTGTTGCAGAACAAACTGAGCTGCTGTCTGTTCCTGTCTGACACCTGAGCAAGCGGTTTTGTACACACTTTTGAGTGCACGCACGTGCACGTGCACACACACGCACGCACACAGACACACGCACGTTTAGAATAGATCAAAGATGTGCACACATTTTCACGATTTTTCAAAGAATTGCAGATCTACAAGCTCATTGCGCGGCACAAAGTGACACTTATCACATATAAATGTAGTTCAAATTCCTACAATAAGTGTATCCATTTATCTGCACAGTGAACCTTTTAAATTGAACAGCATGTGCTGTTTAATGGGCCATCCCCCACCAAGCACGGTATAACTACAGTATTACTAACTATAACTGTAACTATGATTATCTATTCTATAAATTAAGTAATCTATGTGTGTTTGTGTATCTGTTGTGTTGTGTTGTGTTGTGTTGTCTTGTCATGTCAAGTCTAATTCCAGTAATGTATGTTCTTCACATATCTCCAGAACTGTTCATGTGATCAACTTCACACATGCTGTATACTGTATATATATATATTTGTTGCTCTCCCTCATGGAGCTACTTGCGGATTATACCAGGGTCAGTCCACCTTAGGTGGACACGCACTGACCTTTTGCACCTTAATCCCATGTATAACGCACTGACTTTTTTGTCTTTTTTATTGTGCTCTTTTTCTCTAAGCACCTTAACGTCCATAAGTATATCATGCACAGTATACATACATTGCTGCTATGCTCAGGCACCTTAGTTTTGTCTTTTTAACTCAGGTACCTTGTAGATATGTAGATAACTTGTTTGGCCTTTTGTTTTTCTCTTGTTTTATCTCCTTCCCACTTGCCCCCCACCCCTCTTCTTCCTCCCCCCTCTTCTTTCTATGGAAATTAACATTGCGATGGGAACGATGTACAAAAACGAATTTCACCCACTTTTTTTTACCTTGTAAACCTGTGATGTGAGAATAAACCTGATTCTGATTCTGACACTTGTTATTTTATAACCACATGAACCCTAGCTTCCCTATTCTGGTTAAGTTGACAACTTTTGCAACTTAGCCATACTTCTCTATTTTTTTTTATCTTTCGTCAACAGGTTCCTACCATAGTGTGAAAAAAGCAAGTAGTGTCAAAATATAAGCCTGTGCAATAGAATACTATATACATTGCAAAACAGACTGCAAGGTCTGGTCCAATAGTTATTTTTTTCTTCACAATATTTAATGTCTCCCTATTGTAAAAATGGTGTATTTGACCATTTTTGCACTCTGGGGATTCTTAAACAGTAATGGAATTGCATAAATTGGGTATGTCTTGACCAGTGGTTCTAAACCTTTTCAGGGTGTGACCTCCCAAAATAATCATATTTAAACTGGGGACCCCCACCCTGATAATCACTTGGAATTGTAGTAGTTGAGACTTTACACTTTGTTTGACTCTGTTCCACAGATAAACATTGTGAAAATAGCAGATATTCAAGCTCAGTTGTTGAGCTTGTAGATCGGCTATTTTCACAAATGTTGCCTCTTTCTTATATCATTTGACAATTTTGACCAGTTTTTATGGTATAGTTTGTTGATTACTTTTGATGCAGTAATGGTCTTATTTGTATTCATTTATTTATTTTTTGCAGGATTAAAAAGGTCTTAAAAGTCATTAAATTGTCACTTTTGAATTGTGCAGATACCCCGTATAAACTTAACTGCGCGTTGGTTTGTTTGCTCTTGAGTTAGAATTAAATGTTACACATTCAGCAAATCATCTGGGGACCCCCCAAAATAATTTGGGGACCCCCCCTGGGGAACACGACCCACAGGTTGAGAACCACTGTTCTAGACAACTGAGACCCTTCTGCATCCAATGAGCGCAGATGTAGGCTATTCATTAATGATCTTAGTCCCCATACTAGTGTAGTGGCAAAAAAAAGGTGCTTTTTGCTTGTCTCAAGCACAAGATCTTGTGTTGTGAAGTTGTTGTGAAGTACACAAGATGTACTTCACAACAGAAGTACATCTTGTGTAATGTATAGTCACTATGTTGTCACTGCCAGTCATAGAGAACATAGCCTGAGCTATGCCCACCGTTTTTCAAAAAGAGAGGGTCAAATGTGTATTTTTGGCATGGGAATATGAATGGATTGATAACAGACAGAAAGCTACTACCGCAACAATATTATCACATATTTTCTAGCACTAGTGTTGTATACCTTCCCAAAAATCTATATGAGAATGATTCCCCTTAGATGGTAAAAATGGGGTCCTAGCTTACGGACTACATGAACTGAGGGTGGAACCTGCATGATATCTGATTTGTCCCACTTACTGTAGGTCAAAAAATGAATGAATTAGTGATTCTGTAAGCCATAGTGGTGCTTCACATGTATGAATAGAACTTTATTGTCACATCACATGAATTACAAGTAAAACAGTGGGTGAAAAACATTGTAGTGCAGCTTAAAACAACAACAACAGTTGAGAGTGCAAAAAGTGCAAAAAACTTTAAGATCGTTTAACATAAAAAAATTAAAAAAATAAAAAAAAATACCGATACACTCATATTAATAAATAGATCAGAAAAACAATAATTAAGTCCAGTGTGTCCAGAGTGTACAGCCAGTCCTACACCACTGCTTATTTAGCAGTCTCACTACCGTGGGGAAAAAGCTATTTAGCGTCCTGTTGGTGGTACTTGGGATGCTAAGAAATCGTTTTCCAGGGCGGGGGTTTCTGCAGGCCTTGAAGAGTTTATGGCTGGGGTGGTAAGTGTCTTTGATAATCCGAGCCGCTTTGGCAGTGCATCTGTTTTCGTAGAGTTGTTGGAGGGATGGCAGTTCACCTCCTATGATGCGCTGGGCCGCTTTCACCACCCTCTGCAAGGCCCCCCTGTCGAGTGCGGTGCAACTGCCATACCAAGCAGTACAGCAGTACAATAGCACGCTCTCGACCGTGCTGTTGTAGAAGGACCTGAGGATGGTGGGGCTGACACTGAACTTTTTCAACTGCCGGAGGCAGTGGAGGCGTTGTTGGGCCTTCTTTGTCACGTTTGTGGTGTGTGTTGACCATTTAAGGTCTTGAGTGATGTGTACCCCGAGAAACTTAAATTCAATGACCCTCTCCACCGCTACTCCATCGATGTAAATAGGGGCGTGCTCTCTCCTTGGTACCCTGTAGTCCACAATCAACTCCTTGGTCTTCTTAAAACAACTGTTGTGGAAAAAACACCTGCTGCAAAGGTGATATTCATGTATGTAATGGTAAAGTAAAAAGTTCTCCTATGCATTACACACACTAAATTGTGTTTATTGATTTTCATTTAATACTTTCCTTAGAATCATGGAGGCTAAACATGGTATTAAATCTTAAGGTTATTTACAGTGGAAACCTTTGTGTAAGCCACTCCAATGATTCGCAACGCAATAATGCAACTGCAATACTTGCAACTACTTGCAACCATTTCCCCAAAGGCACAGGCCTGCAACCGGTCAGTCCAGACCACTGAAATGTCTTGCAACTGGTTGCAAGTTGCGACGTTGCATTGGTGTGTTGCCTCAACATCTTTCATGAAAACAGAAATACACCGTGTGTAATGTAGTCAATATGTTGCAACTGCCAGTAATAGATGACATTTATAGAGTTGCTAAGTAAGTGACATGCCTCATTCGGTTCTATCTATAATTTTGAAACGTGTTTTGGCATGGGGTTATGATTGGAGTGATAACACACAGAAAGCTACGAGAATGAGAATTATTCCCCCCAGATGGTACCCATGGCCTAAACTTTGGGTCCTGGCTCAAAGACTATAACAGTCATGACAAAAACGTATAATAATGCAATGCGAGACCCATAAAATAGTTAAGACCGACATTAATTTATTTAGATAATTATGCCGAAATAGGACAATATTGGTACAACTCCTGGAAGTCCTCTTTAAAATTTCGGCCATGTTGAATGTTTTGAGTGGCCAGCGCCATTTTTCACACAAGTGGACCTTACAGTATTAGTGCCAAATGTCATCCTTGTATCACAACGCTGAAAGATTATATCACTAGGTGGGGGCCATCTTAAAAATACGGTCACCATCCTGGATTTTTGAGGAGAGAGAGAGAGAGAGAGAGAGAGAGAGAGAGAGAGAGAGAGAGAGAGAGAGAGAGAGAGAGAGAGAGAGACCATGGTCCATGGGTGTAGGAGCGGGGCCCCTCCACCCCCGGGCACTGATGTGACTGCATCCCCTGCCTCCCCTATCCACAAGTTTCCAGCGGAGAGTGGGCGTCAGTTCCTGTTGTAGCTATATAGGCCTACATATGCAGTGCCTCCACCGGATATGTCCCCCACCAGGCCTGTGCATAGGGCCTGTGCATAGGGCCTGTGCCCCTGTGAATTCCCACAGAAACAGGTGGATAGCTATACGCCGCCCTCTGCGTAGACACACACACACACGCACACACGCACGCACGCACGCGCGTGCACACACACACACACACACACACACACACACACACACACACACACACACACACACACACACACACACACACACACACACACACACACACACACACACACACACACACTACAGTACATTTGCATTGTATACTTGTATACTACCCTCTCTTTTTAGCTTTGTTTCATCCTATAGACTAGACTAGAGTATAGTGTTAAGATATGAAATAGTTTCATAAGACTGTACAGAAGAATGTTCATCATTTCAGACCATCAAGTTGGGCCCTTAACTTCAGTTTGTATTTATTAGAGTAAGTAATTTTAACTCACAGGCTGAGTTTTGTTTCCAGTCTGCCTCTCAGTGGGTCTCAATTCTGCCCAGTTTAAGAGGCCTTTTACAACACAGCCTGATCAAAGGCCTTCCAGCTGATTACAGTTGGCTGTACTGTGGGTAAAACTGAGATGGACATGATAACAGGACGCAGGAATAGCAATAACTAATAATTAATTTGAGTTCAAATAGAAAATGTTGAAACCCCCTTGTTAACAGTATAGATGCAAGCATATAAACCACAACCAGACTATAAAAGAATGATGGACTAAGGCAGGGGTCTTCAACGTTTTTCAGGCCAAGGACCCCTTAGCTGAGAGAGATGAAGCAGGGACCCCCACTACATACTGGATTCATGTTAAATGTGTGTTTTCAGACATTAACATCTAAAACCCTCAATACTTTGTAAACTTGACCTTTGGCTTGGTACTTGGTCTCGTCTGCTCTTTTTTCCCTGTAAACCAAACCTTTTAAAAAATCCTTTTTACAAGCTCACAGCGCGTCGCAGATGTGTTGTGAGCTTGTAGATCTTCTATTTTCGGCTAATGTTCCATTTTGTTGTGCCACAGATCGAAAGCCCATACATTTTTCCCGTAGAGATTTCCGAAAATATTATTAATAATAATTAAGTGCATATGAAGATGATCTGCAAGATGGTCGAAGAGGACGAGTCCCTCTGGGCTAAGTCAAACGTATGGGCCTTGGACGTCTCCCACCACCACCGCAGTGCTGTCTCTCCACCCATCTTGATCGCTGCAACCATAGAGTGGTTTATAAGCTGCTCTTTTTCTTAATACTCACTAGTTTCTGATTATTATTCACTCCATTATAATAAGCTTTCCTCCACCTACTGAATTGTGCTCTGACAAGAAAACTAATCGTTTTCTAATTGAATCTGCAACCCCAAAAACACAAAAACTTTATTTCTATGTTTTATAGATCACATCATCGCAACTCGTTTTCCAGCCGCCATCTTACACGGCACCTTTGAGTTATCTTTGATAATATGTGATAGCATTGCACCAGTGGTAGCTATATGTGTGCTGTCTTGTATTTACCAGAAAATGAGACGGGTCAATAGCCTATATGAAAATAATATTATTTACTGGTTTGGGATAGTGGGGATTAGGGATGGAGCTCGTTAATTTGTATTGATAATGAGCACCTTATTGATCCGAGCTTTTATCGAGCCCACTATTGATCTTGTTTCTATTATTTTGTGTAAAGACGTGAGACGACAAATTCTGAACAGAACCGGTATGTTTTTTTATTGGCCAGTTGTGACTGAGTTTGTGGCTGACCACTATCTAAAATTAAATGACACATTTTTTTTTAAAAATGTGCCTATCATTAAAACAACCATTCATTAATGTGCAATAAGTGTTGAATGGCTTTAAATCAGGGTTCTTCAACGTTTTCTGGCCAAGGACCCTGATAACTTAGAAGATATTACATTGTGAAAGATTTTTGTATTTGTATACCTTTCCAAAAATCACCATGACCGCTGGTGGTCCCAAATTTGGGGTCCTGGCTTACATGAACTGGGGCTGGAACCTGCTGGATAATCAATTCTTACTATTTACTACTTTACTGTCAAGAATGAATGAATGAATGAATGAGTTTGTGATTTTGCCAGCCGTAGAGGTGAAAAAAGAACCTGCTGCAAAGGTGATATTCATGTACAGTATATGTAATGTTAACCCATTCAATCTGGGAAAGCATCAGTGATCAGTCATTTTAGACTTTAGCTATATATATATATAGCAACATGTTTTTTTCAGAGAACTGTTAGGATTTAGAAGGCATTTATAGAATTCATTACTTACACACTTACAATAGGCTGTGTTTAGTTTATTGAATGTCATAAGCTCCTTAGAATCTATGTATCTAATCATAGGCTATTTGCATCTTTAGGTTATTTACAGAAGAACCTTTGCGTCTTGAAAACAGAAGTACATCTTGTGTAATGTATAGTCACTATGTTGTCACTGCCAGTCATAGAGAACATAGTCTGAGCTATGCCCACCGTTTTTCAAAAAGAGAGGGTCAAATGTGTATTTTGGCATGGGGTTATGAATGGATTGATAACACACAGAAAGCTACTCGCCCTACAATATTATCACATCCTGTATTGGGGCGTCCGGTGGCCTAGCGGTCCAGGCGCATATCATATATGCTGGTAATCCAGCTTGACAGCGTGTCGTGGGTTCGTCTCCCGATCCCGACGACCTTTGCTGTATGTCAACCCCCCATTTCTCTCCCCATTTCCTGTCAGCCTACTATCCTATCAATTAAAGGCAGAAAAAGCCCCAAAAATATCTTTAAAAAACAATATTATCACATATTTTCTAGCACTAGGGTTGTATACCGTCCCAAAAATCACTATGAGAATTATTCCCCTTAGATGGTAAATTTGGGGTCCTAGTTTACGGACTACATGAACTGAGGGTGGAACCTGCATGATATCTGATTTGTCCCACTTACTGTAGGTCAAAAAATGAATGAATTAGTGATTCTGTAAGCCATAGTGGTGCTTCACATGTAAACAACTGTTGTGGAAAAAGCACCTGCTGCAAAGGTGATATTCATGTATGTAATGGTAAAGTAAAAAGATATCCTATGCATTACACAAACTAAATTGTGTTTATTGAATTGAATTCCATAATTTCCTTAGAATCATGGAGACTAAACATGGTATTAAATCTTAAGATTATTTACAGTGGAAACCTTTGTGTAAGCCAGGCCACTCCAATGATTCGCAACGCAATTATGCAACTGCAATACTTGCAACTACTTGCAACCATTTCCGCAAAGGCACAGGCCTGCAACCGGTCAGTCCAGACCACTGAAATGTCTTGCAACTGGTTGCAAGTTGCGACTAGTTGCATTGGTGTGTTGCCTCAACATCTTTCATGAAAACAGAAATACACCGTGTGTAATGTAGTCAATATGTTGCAACTGCCAGTAATAGATGACATTTCTAGAGTTGCTAATTTTAACAACTTTTAAAACATATCGTCTGAGCTATGCCCACCATTTTCCAAAGAGAGAGGGTGCAAACCATCAGTTTGAATTTGAATGCCTCATTAGGTTCTATCTATACTTTTGAAAAGTGTTTTGGCATGGGGTTATGAATTGAGTGATAACACACAGAAAGCCACGAGAATGAGAATGAGAATTATTCCCCCCAGATGGTACCCATGGCCCAAATTGTGGGTCCTGGCTCAAAGACTATAACAGTCATGACAAAAACAACACTTATAACAATGCAATGTGAGACCCATAAAATAATTAAGACCAACATTAATTTATTTCAATAATTATGCTGAATTAGGACAATATTGGTACAACTCCTGGAAGCCATCTTTTCATCCTTGTATCACAATGCTGAAAGATTATATCACTAGGTGGGGCCATCTTTTAAAAATATTTTTGAGTGGCCAGCGCATTTTCCATAAGAGTGCCCCTTACAGAGTATTTATGCCACATTTACACTGGATATTATTAACCAGAAATAGGTGTAACCGTGTGTGAGAGAGAGAGAGAGAGAGAGAGAGAGAGAGAGAGAGACACACCATGGGTCTTACCATGGGTTATCTTTGATATTTACTGGTTTGGAATAGTGGGGATTAGGGATGGAACTCGTTAATTTTCATTGATAATGAGCACCTTATCGATCCTGCTTATTGATCCGAGCTTTTATCGAGGCCACTATTGATCTTTTTTCTATTATTTTGTGGACAGACGTGAGACGACAAATTCTGAACAGAACCGGTATCTTTTTTTATTGGCCAGTTGTGACTGAGTTTGTGGCTGACAATCATCTAAAATTAAATAACAAAAATTACAAATATTTTGCCTATCATTAAAACCACATTCATTAATGTGCAATAAGTGTTGAATGGCTTTAAATCAGGGGTCTTCGACGTTTTCTGGCCAAGGACCCTGATAACTTAGAAAATATTATTATTGTATAAAGCCATATTGTATTAGGTTTTAACATTAACAGCCATGTTACGTGCATAAAAGGCCACCAAGTGATTTTCCAGACTGCACCCAGCCCCAGTATGCAGCCGTGAACTTGACCCAGAACACAGTAAGTAAGTAAGTAAGTAAGTAAATTTTATTTGTATAGCACTTTTCACAGAGAGGACTCACAAAGTGCTTAACATGCAGCAGAAATAAAAATAAAAAACATTCAATGATTAGAAACAGAAACAAAAACAAAAACACAATGCATCTCAGAGAAAAAGTATACAGCAGACATATATCACCATTGGAGGAGAAGCACAATGACATTACTCAAAAGCATGTTGAAACAGTAATGTTTTTAGCTGATTCTTAAAAATATCCACAGACGCTGCAGCTCTCAGGCCACAGGGAAGGGCATTCCAGAGTCTAGGTGCAACAGATTGAAAGGCTCTGTCACCTTTGGTGATTAACCTGGTACGAGGAATGACCAATAGACCCTGGTCCGCTGACCTCAGGGTCCTGCTGGGCACATATGGTTTCAGTAAGTCAGTTAAATATTCAGGTGCCTGGCTGTGCAGAGCTCTAAAAGTGAGCACCAGGACCTTAAACTGAACTCTAAAATGAATAGGAAGCCAGTGCAAAGATGCCAAAACTGGAGTAATGTGACACCTTCTGCTTGATCTTGTTAGCAAGAGTAGTTGAAATGTTGTTGATAAGTCTCGCTGGCCATGCACCTGGAGTTTTGACTAACATCAGTGATAACCGTGGAAGGCTGTGGATTCCGGAAAACTACAATCTACGTTGCCTGGGTCCCCGGCGGTGGGCTCCTGAAGAACACCAGACCGAGGTCATCATGGCTCCTTGAACTGAAGTGATAACAATTCAGCTACAGTACTTTGTGTATCAGACTGTAAACAAACCACTTAATATCATGAACATTCTGAGCTATCGAAGGCAGAAGAGAATTTTTATTACAGACGAACAGTCGCTTAGATCTAACCGTTTGTAACTGCCTCAATCTTTTCTGTTTAGTGCTAAGTAATTGAAATACAAATAACCTATTTTTAAAACGTTGTTGTGTGTCCTTTTTATATCTTTTTAAGGAATTTGATTATTGGTAAAGATCCTGGTTTTCACACGATAGGTTGGTTAATTATTGAATATAATTCCCTAACTTTCCGAGCCGGATTTCTGAACAGCGATTAACTAGGGAATATATTCTTTTTGTAACATTTGGCGGAATCAGGATCTGACACCAACCGGACATGGGTATGGGTTTTATTGACTTTGCACAAAACGAGGCATTGTGACAATTTGGAATTATATCATTATAACTCTGAATTACCATAATTGAACTGTTCACTTATCATTGCTCTAAATTGTCATAATTTAAACTGTTAACTTTAACCATTCCAAAGCTAATCTTATTTTCATAATTAAAATCATTGATCTTATTAGATTCAGAATTAGACTTCCCAGGGTCTCTCTTTAATTTTATACAAATTGATTAAGATAAGAGCCTCATGGCCCAAAAGCAGCTAGACGATCACACAGGGACAGCCCAATTCATAGCTCCACTGGGAGAAATCTTAATGGCCTGTGGATACAGAAGGTGGTATCCAGAGGACATTAATAAAACTGTAAACACGCTCCCTGATATATCAAGGGAGCCCGACAGATGGGAGATCGCTCTTAAAGCGACGATCGAAGAACTAAGACTCAAAACTCAAGAATGCAGAGATTTAATTACCAATAATTAACAATATTATCACATATTTTCTAGCACTAGGGTTGTACTACTTACCTTCCCAAAAATCACTATGAGAATTATTCCCCATATAGATGGTAAATTTGGGGTCCTAGTTTAGGGATTACATGAACTGAGGGTGGAACCTGCATGATATCTGATTTGTCCCACTTACTGTAGGTCAAAAAATGAATGAATTAGTGATTCTGTAAGCCATAGTGGTGCTTCACATGTAAACAACTGTTGTGGAAAAAGCACCTGCCGCAAAGGTGATATTCATGTATGTAATGGTAAAGTAAAAAGTTATCCTATGCATTACACAAACTAAATTGTGTTTATTGAATTGAATTTCATAATTTCCTTAGAATCATGGAGGCTAAACATGGTATTAAATTTTAAGGTTATTTACAGTGGAAACCTTTGTGTAAGCCAGGCCACTCCAATGATTCGCAACGCAATTATGCAACTGCAATACTTGCAACTACTTGCAACCATTTCCCCAAAGGCACAGGCCTGCAACCGGTCAGTCCAAACCACTGAAATGTCTTGCAACTTGTTGCAAGTTGCGGCAAGTTGCATTGGTGTGTTGCCTCAACATCTTTCATGAAAAAAACAGAAATACACCTTGTGTAATGTAGTCAATATGTTGCAACTGCCAGTAATAGATGACATTTCTAGAGTTGCTAAGTGGAATGCCTCATGCGGTTCTATCTATACTTTTGACAAGTTTTTTGGCATGGGGTTATGAATGGAGTGATAACACACAGAAAGCTACGAGAATGAGAATTATTCCCCCCAGATGGTACCCATGGCCCAAATTGTGGGTCCTGGCTCAAAGACTATAACAGTCATGACAAAAACTACACTTATAACAATGCAATGTGAGACCCATAAAATAGTTAAGACCAACATTAATTTATTTAGATAATTATGCTGAAATAGGACAATATTGGTACTGCTATGGCCTATAGGCCTAGACATTATGAGGGCCATATTGATTTATTTATTTATTGATTGAATACTTTATTAGTCAGAAATGTAAACAGCACGTGGTAGCTACATTCAGAATTGAAGTCCTGGGAACTTGTTTCCATTGTGGTCCTATGTATTCAATTAATCAACATAGCATAAAAAAATACAAATACAAAACAGAATGTGTACAAAAGAGATCAAGGAAAAACAGTGAATGACACCTCATCTCTACAGGAATTTGCATTTACCTCCCATTGTGGGCTCCTGGCAGATGCTTTTTTCAGACTAGTTTTGAACAAAACAATGATATAGAATTTTCATGAGAATTGTCCCATGTCTGTACTATATTTGGGTGGTACCAGATCGTTGTCTCTCCCTCTAGTATTGTGGCTGTGGGTGTCACTCACTTTGGAGAAGTAGTTAGTCAGGTATGAGGGTATTGAGGGCACTGGCCCTTTGACTATCTTAAATAACACTCCCATTGATATTTACTTAATCCTGTCTTCTACCCTGAGCCATCCCAGACTAGCAAAGTGTGTTGGAATTGGGTCGGTCATGGGCTTAAGGCTGAGAAGTAGTCGAATCAGTTTGTTACAGGCTAGCTAGGTTTAGGGGTTACGGCTGGAGTTATGCCTGATTATACTTGTTTGCACGTCGCTGTCACACACACAAAAAAGCCAATCTACAAGCTCACATTTTTAAATGGCATTCATAAAGTCAGCATGCAAAAATGTTGATGTCCTCACAAGTAATATGTGTGTGTCTGTGTGTGTGTGTTTGTGTGTGTGTGTGTGTGTGTGTGTGTGTGTGTGTGTGTGTGTGTGTGTGTGTGTGTGTGTGTGTGCGTGTGTGTGTGTGTGTGCGTGTGCGTGTGCGCGTGCGTGTGCGCGTGTGCGTCTGTGTCTGTGTGTGTGGCGCTGATGCAGAGACACTGTGTGCTCCAGGGAGGTAACCTGGCATCAGTCCACAGCCCAGAGGAGTACGTTTCCATCCAGAGGATGTGTAAATGACCACCGACCAAAGGGTTTTCGATATTTACTATACAGTTACAGTTGTTCATCCCCATTGATTGATGGTTGTTTATCTACCTTTGTGATGCCATGGGTTGTGTTTTATTGTTACATTTTGAGTGTTTTGTGTATGTGTGGTTTACAAAAGGTCCACTAGATGGCAGAGTTTCCCCATTGCTTTTCTGTGCTTTCAGTCACTACATAGTCACGTTGTGGAAATCTCGCGAGAGTTTCTATAAAACCAAGATGGCGACAGCCAGTACCAAACGAACCTTTGTCAGAGAGATATAATTAAATAATACGTTCTAATTAATGTTTAACACCCCTTGGAAGGCGGATTGAGGTTTGTGAGATGAACATTTCATAGAGTGACAAGAGTGTGTGTTTATTTTTAGGTTAAAAAGATCGTTTTTGTTGCTCTAATGTAACCACGTGTGATGCCTTGAATGCAACAGTCTGATGTCTTAAGTCTTAAGTCTACCTAAGGCATAGGATTTGTATACAAAGGTTATTTTCATGCCTACTGATGTGTTATTGTCCTAAGACTGCCTTTGCCCCATTTAAGATGTATATTATTTGTTTATTGTCAATTTCATGCTTATTTGGATAACTTTAGTGTTATTTTGGTCAACTGTCTGTGTATTGACTATTGTATTTTGTGATATTTTAGACTTGACATTCATGTATATTTTTGTGTCATATTTTCATAGTTTTCACGGTGCTACGGAGAGAATAAAACAGCATCAGTATGAAACTCTACTGTCTCATCATTACCCATAAATACAAGGCCGAGGGGCAGTTACAGTGAAAACTCACGCTGAATGTGAGACCAGTGAACGCCGGAGACATCCATCCTGTGCTGTCTTCCCTTCCTGTGAGTCCTCATCGGAGCACCCTTAAGTGAAAAAGATGTCAATCCTCGGAGAAGGAGCGAGCAACGTAGTAGAGATAGAAGAGGAGGACAAGAGGACAAGTTCTAGACGAAAAACACTCACAGAGAAAGGAAGAGAGATGCATGACAAGGATGCCAAGAAAAGAGAGAAATCATTTAAGAAGGCTTATGACACGTGGAAGAAAATCGCACGGGAAAATAGGATAAAATTAAAGACCTTCTGCTCAATAGAAGACCTTGATAAAGTAAACCAAGACATTCAGACAAGTCGTGATGTAGTCTGCCTTGAGTATCAGCCAATTCTACTCAACCAGACCCCAACGCAAGAGATTCTCAAGAGGATGGAAGCATGTGTCACTCTGACCACAGAGATAAGTGACCTTGTGTACGGGTCTGTCTTCGGTCACACCAAGACTGAAACAATTTCAGAACTTTCAAAGAATTCAAACGACTCAAACAAAAGAGCAGATGCAGAAGCAGAACTCGCAGCTAAAGTGGAGGAGGCAAAAGCCATGAAAGAAATCCAGGCTCAACAAGAACATCTCCACGCACTAGAGAGTGAAGAGGCAAACATGTTGGCGGGAATGAAGCGGAAGGAGGCAGAGTTTCGAATTAAGCTGGAGAAGGAGAGGACAAAGCTACAGAAGTTAAAGGCAGTAACAGGAGTCAAGGTAGCAGCAGCCCGTGTGAGGGCCTACGACAGTTCTGGAAGCGATTACGAAGAAGAGAATAACCCAGAAACAAACACTGCTCACCAAAAGACTGAACCTGATATTATGCTGAATCCGAATGCTACATCATTCCAACCTCAAGCATCTCCTGGGGCGTCAGCCAATCAAGAGGCTGTCAGTCTAGCCCAAGCACTCGCAAGCTCATTAAGCATGAACCGCCTGCCTGCACCAGAACCGACAACATTCAGTGGAGACCCGATGACATTCGTTGACTGGAAAATGACATTCATGGCCCTTATCGATTGTAAGCCCCTTCCACCAAGTGAGAAGATGTTCTATCTGAAAATGTACCTTAATGGAGAAGCACGCAGGGCTGTGGAAGGATTCTTCTACAGAGACTCAGAGGATGCATACAGAGGGGCATGGACAGTCTTGCAAGAGAGGTATGGGAACCCTTTCATTATACAGAAAGCCTTTCGAGACAAGCTCATGAGATGGCCTAAGATCAACGCAAACGATCCGCTGGCACTTCGAGAGTTCGCTGACTTCTTACAGGGATGCACAGAGGCAATTCCCCACGTCAAAGGACTGTCCATTCTAAACGACTGTGAAGAAAATCATAAACTGCTCAATAAACTCCCTGAGTGGATCGTACGAAAGTGGAGCAGAATCGTAGTAGATGCACTGGACTTGTCCGGAAGTTATCCAAGTCTAGCAAGTTTCACAGCATTCCTGAACAAAGAGGCCCGGATCGCCTGTAACCCCCTCGCCTCCCCATTACTGTTTAACTTCAAAACAACAGAAGAGAAGTTTCCCAAGAGAGCCAGAGCCTTCAACACAAACACGGAAGAGGAGGATGAGGAGACGGACACCTCAGAGACTGAAGACTCATCCAGTAAGGCGAAACCACCATGCTCTGTCTGCAAAGAAGAAACGCATAGCATTGCTAGGTGCCCCACCTTTGCTTCAAAAACCATTGGAGATAAAAAGGCATTCATCCACCAAAACTATCTTTGCTTTGGATGCTTAAGGAAGGGACACAACAGTAAAGATTGTAAAAGGCGACACACCTGTAACACCTGCAGCCGTCGTCATCCAACATGTTTTCACGAAGAGAGAACACAAAGGCCGGTGGAAGCAACAAAGAGTGACTCAGCTACAGTGAACGACCAAAGTAAAGAAGCCCACAAGGTTGTGTCACATACAACGACAAGATGTGCTCCTGCCACCTCTAGCATCGTCCCAGTATTCGTGTCTTCAGTACAAGAGCCACAGAGAGAGGTTCTCACTTATGCACTGCTGGACACACAGAGCGATTCAACATTCATCCTAGAAGATTTGCTTGACAAGCTAAATGTTGAAAGTCAACCAGTGAAGCTGAGACTCAGTACAATGACAGCTGTTGACACAGTCATAACAAGTAAGTGTGTCAGCGGCCTACAAGTTCGAGCACTCCATTCTGGAGACAACGTCAGTATACCACAAGCCTACACTCGTGGCTTCATCCCAGTGGACAAGTCTTACATCCCAACCTGGAAAACAGCACTACAGTGGCCTCACCTCAAACACCTAGCAGACAAGTTACCAGCACTTCAAGACTGTGAGGTGGGACTGTTAATCGGCTGCGACTGTTCATCAGCGCTAGCTCCTATTGAAGTCGTCATAGACAGCAAAAACGAACCCTTTGCACAACAAACTGAGCTTGGCTGGAGCATAATAGGATCATCTAATCGGCATCCAGATCGACAAGGAAGCCAGACTATGGTGCATCGAGTTGCAGTAAAGGAAATGGCCCCATCGACCACTGACATCCTGAAAACCCTGGAGTCAGACTTCACTGAAAGGACCTACAAAGGCAAGTCACAGGAGGATGTTCGCTTCATACAATTTCCCAGTGATAACATTCGACAGAAAGAGTTAGCCAGCGTCTCATCATGTGAAGAGGCCAAACAACAAATCGAAGCACGGGATTTGTGCAAAGGAGAAAGCCCAAGTCTGCACAAATTCAACTTGAACCACAAGGTAGCCCTTGACTACGTAGACCCCTCTGAAAAAGCTACAGCCACTGAACCTGTCAAGCTCAAACCAGGTGCAATTGAAACAGAGAATGCACTTGGCCTTCAGCGGCCTATAGAAGCCGACACCTTCAGCATCGACGTCGACATGAGAGACCAGCCTTCAACCCGTCAGGATGATCCACAGCTAGACGACTTAAAGCCACGGTGGGAGAAGTGGAAAGCTGGAGTTCAGAATCTCAGAGAAGTTGCAATCCCTAGATGCTACAATTCACATGACTATGACTATAGCGACACTCAACCTCCTTGAGAGTGATGAGTAGAGACGTCACGTTCATTTCATTATTGTTGATAAAAAGGAAAGAAAAAAAAAGGAGAAAATTGTATTGTACTACACATTGTTTTACAGTTCTAACATGAGAGTGGTCAATTGTTGATCTAAAAATCCTGTATGATTCATCCATGTTTTTCTAACTGTTTATTCATCATAGCAGGATTTGGTGGGAGTGTAAATGACCACCGACCAAAGGGTTTTCGATATTTACTATACAGTTACAGTTGTTCATCCCCATTGATTGATGGTTGTTTATCTACCTTTGTGATGCCATGGGTTGTGTTTTATTGTTACATTTTGAGTGTTTTGTGTATGTGTGGTTTACAAAAGGTCCACTAGATGGCAGAGTTTCCCCATTGCTTTTCTGTGCTTTCAGTCACTACATAGTCACGTTGTGGAAATCTCGCGAGAGTTTCTATAAAACCAAGATGGCGACAGCCAGTACCAAACGAACCTTTGTCAGAGAGATATAAATAAATAATACGTTCTAATTAATGTTTAACACCCCTTGGAAGGCGGATTGAGGTTTGTGAGATGAACATTTCATAGAGTGACAAGAGTGTGTGTTTATTTTTAGGTTAAAAAGATCGTTTTTGTTGCTCTAATGTAACCACGTTTGATGCCTTGAATGCAACAGTCTGATGTCTTAAGTCTTAAGTCTACCTAAGGCATAGGATTTGTATACAAAGGTTATTTTCATGCCTACTGATGTGTTATTGTCCTAAGACTGCCTTTGCCCCATTTAAGATGTATATTATTTGTTTATTGTCAATTTCATGCTTATTTGGATAACTTTAGTGTTATTTTGGTCAACTGTCTGTGTATTGACTATTGTATTTTGTGATATTTTAGACTTGACATTCATGTATATTTTTGTGTCATATTTTCATAGTTTTCACGGTGCTACGGAGAGAATAAAACAGCATCAGTATGAAACTCTACTGTCTCATCATTACCCATAAATACAAGGCCGAGGGGCAGTTACAGGATGACCACTGATTACACCTGGATAGGAGGCTCTGATAAAGTACTGATAAAGTGAACAATGGCCGGTGACCCTCCTGAACGGGAAGGGACGAGACCGGGGCCCCGGGGGCGAGCGCGAAAAAAATAAAAATAAAATAACTATACCGACGACAAGCGGGAAGCTGACGGGTTAATCGGGTCCGCTAACAGCCGCTAAGCGCTGCCCTGGCGAATGATATAGCATTATATAATTTCATTATTTGACCTTTTATTGATGCTCACTATTTTGTGTCACTATTATGTAAACATTCTCAAAGGTGTTCAGATAAAGCGGATCCACAAGCTCAGCTTTTTTTATTTTGGTAAGAATTGATTTGATTGACTTACAATATATGTTTTCCTCCAATTCTATTCCTCTCCAGGACGGTCTGTGGCTCATCTGGAGCGATGGGACAGCATTTGAGTATGACAACTGGGCTGATGGAGAACCAAGAGGACAACCACACAGGACTGTTTGGCAATGAACGTGGGAGGTAAATGACACACCATGCGTCATTTTGGGGTTCCAGGGGGTGATAATAGGCTCTTTACACAGCAGCCATATTGGAAAGAAATTGGGCCTCTTCCTTACTTCCTTCAAGGAAGGTAAATTAAGGAAAGGACACCAACGTCATCTTCTCTATCCTTCAATTCCAGCTCGCAGATTTGTCGCACTGGGTGCAAACTGCAGCCGGGAGTTGGATAGAATACACTGCAGTCAATGAGGGCCAGGTGCCTCACAGCTAGAAGGTCCTGGGTTCAATTCCCGCAGGGGACGCTGTGGGCGCTGGGGGCGTGTTCTCTCCTCCGTGTCATTAGTGCCCATACCCTAGGGGGAGGCATGCGTTAATCCGACAGACCTTTTCTCCGACTATGTGGCATCCGCGTGCGGTTAGGGTTAGGGTTAGGGTTTGGTTCGGGTTTAGTATTGGAAACGTCGGAGCGCTGCGCTGTCGGAGGAATGCGCTGTCGGACTAACATACTGCACCCACCCTAGGTGGGGTTGGCGAAAGGGCCTCTCTGTGTGGAGTTTGCATGTTCTCCCTGTGTCCCCTAGGGTAGGTACCCTCACAAAAACATTAATCCTGGTCAGTAATCCTGGTCACTATACTGCCTCCCCCTGGCCAGCCGGGGCGCCTAAAGGAGGGGAAAGGAACTGGTTGGAATAACGTGTTCCTTCCACGCGCTACGTCCAACCAGGGAAACTCTCCCCTGTCAGGTGATAAGTTGGCTCTCATGCATTGAAGGAGGCATGAGCTCGGCCCTGGCCTCCCTATAGGTTGGCAGAGGGAAGGTAGTGCCCAGGATTACATAGACAATTGGCACTAGGTGTAAAAAATGGGGTTACAAAATCGTGGGATAAAAATTTTAAAAAATAAATGAGGGCCAGGTGGAACAGCTTATAATCACTATTTCTGAACGGCTGTGACCTTTGTAAAATACTGGGAATGAGACATGAGTTGTTTTCTGCTGTGTAACGTTTTTTTAAAGACGCACTGAAGTGACATTTTCGGTCATTTTATTTTGAAGGTTCAGCCCGAAACGTTGGCTCAACGACTCTAAACCAATCAGAAGGTCCCATCCCTTCAGGCTATGGGACGTTGGATCTCAATCACTTCAGCCGTGCTGGCACACGGCTAGTGTTTGTTTACAAGTGAGAGAGAGACGGCCAGTGAAGCACGTTTGCTACTACCTGGCTTGTTTCGAACCTATAATGTTTTCAGATACATATTTTAGTGTGCAGATGAAGTTTAAAATGAGTAATACACTCATCTTCAATGAGATTCAAAACGGAGTATCTCTGTAATTAAAATCAGCTGTGTTTGAAGAACGTGCAGCTATGGGAATCAAACAGGTGCATGTAATCAAGATTCATTTATATTCGTGAAGGCTGTATTATGTCATCACGCAGCACGTTTTCGTTTACAGGAAGTAATTAAGATTGGCTTTTTAGGGACTTTAGATGTAAAAATTCACAAAAATTGTTTTTTTTTCATTTTTTTTGGCATCTATTGTTAGGTATGCCCATATGATGACCACGGATATGCTCTAAAAGTGTGAAAAACATATTTTTCATTTCACTACACCTTTAAAGATATTTTTTAGGCCTTTAATGATAGTTCAGGAGGTAGACAGGAAACACGGAGAGAGATGGGGAGTGACAACCAGCAAAGGTCGTCAGGATCGGGATTCAAACCTGCGATGCGCTGTCAGGCTGCATTAAAGCCCATATGTGGTATGTGCCCAGACCGCTAGGCCAGCGGGCGCCCACTGTCTTGCTTTTTGATGTGTACACTGTATAATCGTATTGAGGTGTCCAAAGAGCATAAAGTACGTTTCTGAACATGCCAAAGCATACTACCGAGCCAGAGACGATACCTGGTGCATAATTCACTGCATTCGCTGCAATGTATATTTCATCAAACTTACGGTTGGAGTTTGCCACCCATGGGTGTCATGGCGCATATCTGGTGTCCAGATCTTCCCTTCCTTCTTATTTAAGTTCCTTGACTTCCTTCACAGGTCTTACCAATTATGCCAAGTAAGGCTCTGTTCCATTTAGTGTAGCACAGCACAGTGGTTCTTGAACCTTTTAATTTCAAGGATCCCCATAACTCTGTGAGTGCACACCCGTAAGGGGCCATTTGGAACCCCCTCAAGGAACCATGAGGGTCCCTAGACCACACTTTGAGACCCACTGGTGTAGCAGAGTGTTTCCTGTGAGTCAGCATGCACAATATCAGCACCATGACTCTGTTTGACCAGAATTGAACAGAGCCTTAATCAATATAATTGGTAAGACCTGTGAAGGAAGTAAGAAAGAGGCCCAATTTCTTTCCAATATGGCTGCTGCGCATAGAGCCTATTGCCACCCTCTAGCTTTCGCATTTAACCTACAAAATGAATACTAGATTATCAGTGCCACATGAAGGCCCTGGTAATTTTTCAGCCTTTTACACAATTGAGAGAACACGATGATTTTAAATGATGTGTCATACATTGAAATCAGAAAACATGCTTATTTGAATGTTGTTAAACCGTATTCACAAAGCTGAGTAAAAGGCTCTCAAAGCTTGTGAATGTTTGTATTTTTTCTGTCACTTTGCCAGTCAGGTGATGGTGTGTGTGAACAGTAGACCCAATCATCATGACATCACCACAACCACAACATGTATGTGTGTTTGTCCAGCGCTCTGTGTCTCTGTGCTCAACAGACGGGCTGGGACCATGGAGATCGCTCACAGAGGAACCTCTTCATCTGAACCCGGAGGCTCTGAGCCCTGGCATTCAGCTGCCCTGTTAACCCATTAAGACCGGGAAAGCATATTTTAAACCACTTTAACCATTATTTTATACTTTGGCTATTCAAAAATAGCAGATCTACAAGCTCATGAGCTTGTAGATCTGCTATGAAGATTTTTATAAATCTTTGAATATTATGTTTTTTAAAGCGAACATCTTTAACTCAAATCTTTGCTTCTGGGGGGATTCTAATGTCTTCTAAATCCTAACAGGTTTTTTTTTGGAAAAAAAACGTATGTTGCTATAATATCAGTGGTTCTCAAACTTTTTCATGTCAAGGACCACCCGAAATGATATGTATTTGGCCGCTGACCCCCATCTCAAAATATTTCGTTCATGG
The DNA here is from genome assembly GCF_963454915.1 of Gymnoscopelus microlampas. Taxonomy (NCBI): domain Eukaryota; kingdom Metazoa; phylum Chordata; class Actinopteri; order Myctophiformes; family Myctophidae; genus Gymnoscopelus; species Gymnoscopelus microlampas. The sequence continues at coordinate 7,053,357 of NC_139940.1, forward strand.
GACCCCCCTGCAGAAGCAAAGATTTTGAGTAAAAAATGTATATGAGCGCTCGGGGGGTGCAGTGGTGAAGTCACTGCCCACCACCACGTAGGCTGTGGGTTCAAATCCAGCGTGGTGCATCCGGCTTTGTCCAGCGTCTACATGAACACAATTGGCCCGTGTTCGGGGGAGGGAAGCCAGGCGGGGAGGAGGGTGATACTGTTCATTGTGGCCGCGTGCATTTTCAGAGATGCATATCAATGGCCCATTGTGTGATCTGTAGTGTAGGTGTTCAGCCTGCGGTGAAAGATGGGCACTGACTCTGCTGTCCTGACATCAGTGGGGAGTTCATTCCAGCACTGTGGGGCCAGAACAGAAAAAAGCTGTGACCGTGTAGATCGTCCAGAAGTACCACTGAGCGACGAGGCAACCAGTTTACTCACTTTACCCACTTTACTCATCTCCGAGGAGGAAAAGCTTGGTCATGACCTATAACGGACTTCCCGGAAACAATCTTTGTGATCGACCAATCACAACCGGTGGTGTAAAGTAACTAACTACATGTACTAAAGTACTGTACTTAAGTACACTTTTGAGTTTGAGTTTTTTGTTTTACTTTACTGGAGTATTTCCCATTTTCAGTACTTTTACTTCATACTCCACTACACTACATCTCAGAGTCAAACATTGTACTTTTACTCCACTACAATTATTTGAAAACTTTAGTTACTAGTTACTTTTCAGATATAAATTATGAGATTATGAAACATAAATTAACCACTTTAGCCCTATTTTATACCTATAGGCTATTTGAAAATAGCCGATCTACAAGCTCACAACGTGTTGCATCGTGACGTGCTTGTAGATCTACTATTTTCAGACATTTTTGTACTTTTTTTTGCAATTTTCGCGATCTTTTTTACAGTGGGCGGGGGCATTCGGGCAGGTGGCTAAATATGTCTTTTTTTTTACACAATAAAAAAGGTCCCGTGGTCACATCTGATGGCCAGATGTGAGTTATTGGGGGCTAGAAGAGCTACTGTAAATAATAATAAAGATATCACTGGGTTATTTTGTAAAAAAATACATATTTAGCCACCTGCCCGAATGCCCTAGCCTGGTAAACCCTCCCTCCAGAAATCTCATTACGGGGCCAGAGCTCAGCTCTGGACCTGTTTTGTTATTGGCAGTATTCTGTCACTTCTTCTTTTTCTTCTGCCACTTTTCGCAGTTCTGGCTGAACCGTGCTGTCGCTTTTTACGAAACTCGGTCATATGGTAGATGGTCATGAAAAACGATCAAAAAATAATTCTCACAATCTTTCGTCAAAAGGTGGCGCTATAGCACTCAATTGAAAATGCCAACTTTGAACAGGTACAACTCATGCCCTGTTTGACCTACAGCCATGAAACTTCGATACACACATGCGTCTCTTCATGCCCGACAACTTTCGTGGTTTGACTTTTGACCTCTGACCTTTAGATCTCCCACCATTTTGAATTATATGAAAAACAGTCATTGGCTCCTAACTTCTGCATTTTTTCACTTATGGAAAATCCGCTCCCTATTTTATGTCGGCATAGGTCCAAAGTTCATGAGTAAAAGGTTTCGTGCAAATTGCTCAAAAATCCCAGGATTCCATAGATTTTTACTATTGCAGTTTTATGAAAATTATTCATCTGCGCTTAAAACATACATGCAGACTCACATTTCTTTGAAACTTTGCAGAAAGGTTGAGGGTCATTCCAAATATCACTGAAACCAATCTTACTCCAATTGGCCAAAGGGGGGCGCTATAGCAATTTTTTGAAAATGCAAACTTTAAACAGGCATAAGTCATGCCTCGTTTGGCCGAAAGTCGTGAAACTTGCTTACACTTGTGCCTTGACTCATGAGGAACACATGTATCGCTTTGACCAGTAAGCTCCGCCCTCAGATTGTCCGCAATTTTGAGCAGTTTGAAAAACACTTAAACCCAGGATTTTTCAGCTATTTGCGTGAAACTGTATCATCTGTGTGATCTCCTTTTTCACAGTTCCTTGTCTGTTGGTCCAATGGCGTCTCCCTTAAATGAGTGCCTCACAATCTCAAGGTCGCCAGTTCAAGCCTCACTTGATGCAGACTTCATTTAAGTTGAATTGCAAACAACATGACTGTATCAGTGAATACATGTGCAAATGGTAAAGATAACCTGAAATGCTTATTTGAGAGTACGTTTTTTTCAATGTATGACATACTTCATTCTGAAAATAGACGATCTACAATCTCAAAACTTTTCAGATAGCAACGTGTTTCTGAGCTTGTAGATCAGCTGCTTTCACTGTTTTCGGTTGCGAGGAGACATACAATTTCTCTATTGGTAAATGGTTTGTGCACGAGTGATCTTAGTGTTGGATTGGTTCATGACAGAAGGCAAGAGTTTATGATCTTCAACAGACAACATCAGCCTGGACAAAGCTATAGCACTATAGGTAGTGTTGCAGCCTATTAGTCCGAAGGTTGAGAGTTCGATTCCTGTTAATGGCAATAGGTTGAGATGTCCAATCAATCCATTATGTTTCCATCTCTCTCTCTCATCAATCTATTCCGTTTCCATGTCTCTCTTCAAATTATTCCGTTTCCATGTCTCTCTCTCTCCTCAATCTATTCCGTTTCCATGTCTCTCTCTCTCTCCAATCTATTCCGTTTCTATCTCTCTCTCTCTCTCTCTCTCCAGTTTCCATGTCTCTCTCTCTCTCTCCAGTTTCCATGTGTGTCTCTCTCTCTCTCTCTCTCTCTCTCTCTCTCTCTCTCTCTCTCTCTCTCCTGGCCCCGTATTATCGCTGCTTGCAGCTATATTTTCCATTTGATTTCTGGAAATGAGATTTCTGGAGGGAGGGTTTACCAGGCTACGAATGCCCCCGCCCACTGCAAAATAGATCACGAAAATTGCTTTAAGTATAGAAAGCAGTAAATGAAAACAATGTAACATATTTTATTTACTTTAATTACAAGCTAAAACTTGTTATCTATCTATCTTAATTTGACTTTCTATATTATGAATTTGTGATAGTAATAATCAGTGGTGGAAAAAGTACTCAAATGTTTTACTTAATTAAAGGTATCAATACTGCAATGTAGAAATACTGTTACGAGTAAAAGTCCGGAATTCAACATTTCCTGAGTAAAAGTATTGGTATCAAAGTGTACTTAAGGTACCAAAAGTGGAAAGTAGTCATTGTGCAGAATGTCCCATTTCACAAGTTTTCAAATATACAAAATGTATAAAAATCTTTTGAAAATAGCAGATTTACAAGCTCACAAAGCGTCGCATCGCGAGTGTGTAGATCGGCTATTTTCAAATGGCCAAAATGTATATAGGGCTGAAGTGATTAATTTATGTTTTGTAATGATAATCAAAAGTAACTAGTAATTAAAGTTTTCAAATAATTGTAATTGTAAATTGTAAAGTAAAAGCATCTTGGCAATACTCCAGTAAAGTAAAAGTACCTCAAAATTGTACTTAAGTGCAGTACTTGAGAGTAAGTTTAGTTACTTTCCACCACTGCTAATCATTGTTTTGTGTAACATAATGTATGTTAGTGTAACCCTTTGGGTCATAGGCAGTGGTGGAAAGTAACTAAGTACATTTACTTAAGTACTATACTTAAGTACAATTTTGACGTATTTGTACTTCACTTGAGTATTTCCAATGTCCAATACTTTTACTTCTACTCCACTACATCTCAGAGGCAAATATTGTACTTTTACTCCTAGATGTACTTGAAAACTTTAGTTACTAGTTACTTTTCAGATATAAATTATGATATAATGAAACATACATTAACCACCTTAAAGCTATTTTATACCTAGGCTATTTGAAAATAGCAGATCCACAAGCTCATTGTGAGCTTGTAGATCGCCTATTTTCAAATATTTAGTACTTTTACTTGTGGTACTTTAAGTACATTCTGATGCCAATACTTTTGTACTTTTACTCAAATACATTTTTAATTCTGGACTTTTACTTGTAACAGATTATTTTTATATTGCAGTATTGGTACTTTTACTTAAGTAAAGCATTTGAGTACTTTTTCCACCACTGGTCATAGGGTTACTAGAGATGTGATTGAGAGGTGTAGTTGCATGTTGTTTCCACTGGAGGCAATACACAGACAATACACTGATACACTCTCTATATATTCAGGAACTGATTCCTGTTCTGTAAGCTTCACTTCCTGCCAGGTGGTTTTGTTTGGTTGCTGTGAAGAAGAACTACTGGTATGAAAACACACAGAATCATTTATTGTACATTATTTACTGGTATGAAAACTAGATTATTTCCATAACACATCAGAGCTAATGAGACATTCTCTTATTAGAGTCCACAGACCAAAGAGAATTCAGTTTAGTGTTGTTGTGAAACCACTAGGCATTCGCCTGTTGCTAATGCTGACATAACACGCTTTATTTGCTTGTTTGAGCCCAGATAAAACCAACCAGTGGTTGTGTTAATGTTTTAAATGTACTTTAGTGAAACACTGTATGGTTGTAGTGATGTTTATGAACAGTGGTGAGCTGTGGATTTTTGAACTAAGGGTGCTGTATTTTATGACGTCACGTGCGCGCGCAGGCATGTGCACATAGCCACTCAGCTCAGTGCTAGTTGAAATACTGTATTCAACATGTGATTATTATTTAGGAGGGCCATTCCATTCCAGCGTACCGCAAGCGGAGCTAATACCATTAGACGGCCCAATCTAGTGGTATCGGCCCAAGGAACCATCACGCCAGAAGGAAATGTTTGGATCGGGGCGGTTAATCTGATCTGGCGCAGCGCTCAGGTCCTGGACCTGGTGAGACGAAGGAGGAGCCCGGCCAGGAGACAACCCACAGTGCCTAGTCCCTCCACGTGCCAGAGCCTCCCCGAGTCCCGGCAGAGTACTTCCGGAGAAGCGGACTGAGTGGCCCTGTCTTTCCCTATAGGACTGACCGTGGGTGCTACTGGGACGTAAGTCGGGGCTTGATCAACCCTGGCTGGGTCACCTGGGCGAGGGTGTATGTTGTATGTTGCGAGACCCGAAACACCCTATGACCCCAGGCTACAACACTGATGATGCGTCCCAGTTGCATCCATGTGATGTATTTATTTATTATTTATTAATGTATTTATATTTCTTATTATTTTGTTTCATTGTTAATTTGTTGTTTTTATTTGTTTCAATTAATCAATTATTTTATTTTCCTTTACATAGACTCATAGACTTAAGATAATCATTCAACTTGTCTTTACTTGAATTACTTATTTTAAAGACTTACATTGCTTTCAAAACTGTGTTTTTTATAACAAGTAAAAAAAAAAATACCCTTTTGCTACTCACCAAAACAAAGACGGTTTAATGGAGTTGAAAGCCTACTCTACTAAATGGGAACACTGTGAGCCCCCACCTCACGTCTAAAATACACTTTTTGGCCAGAAAAGAAAATATTTCACGGGAATTAAAACATGTTTTTGGTTACTCCACAGTGCCCTACAGATCTGGTCAATGGAATTTTCCTATACCAGATTCTTCCTTCCAGTGAAATATTTTCTTTTCTGGCCAAAAAGTGTATTTTAGACGTGAGGTGGGGGCTCAGAGTGTTCCTACTTAGTAGAATAGGCTTTCAACTCCATAAAACCGTCTTTGTTTTGGTGAGTACCAAAAGTGTATTTTTTAATTTTTACTACAGACGAGAGGCTGCGCTACCGCGGTGCGAGGGGAAAGAATGGAAAGTACCATAGTGTTAAGGAGAACTCCTTCTAACGCTATGGATCAGAGCTAGATAACTTCGTGAGTTTCTTGTAGGCTACTCGAGGCTACAAGCTCTTGTGTTCTCTGCTAAGCGATTAACCCTTTCACACTCCATGGCTTTTCTCTAATGTTATGCAAAGCAGCCAGGTTGAGGCCATTATTTAAGGTGTTACAGACGGCTCGCCACTGACGGTGCGTGCTCGCGCGTGCATGTGGAGTTCCCAGCCCCATAGTAGCTTCAGAACTAAGGGTGGAAACATTAAAGACTGAGGGTTTAACCCTAAAAGGACTGTTCATTATATTTCCCTTATTTTCTCCCCCTTTTATATTTAAAATACTTCCAAAACATTCCACATTTGTCACATTTTCTTTAAGGTGTTTAAAAGATGTTAAAACTTGTCACTTTAGAAATGTGCAGAAAGTCTGATTGCACTTTATCGGTAGCACTTTACAATAATGACCCGTTATAAAGCATTTATAAACGTTTATAAGTAGTTTGTAGTCTATTAACAAATCATTAACAACCTGTTTGTTGACATTCGTAAATGATTACTAAAACCTTTATAACTACAGTTACAAATCATTTGTAAAGTATTAGTAAGTAGTGAACTATTCATGAATAAGCCATTTATATACATCTGTAAAAGATTATTAAATCATTTGTAACGACCCATTCTCATTTATAAACGTTTATAAGCAGTTTGTAGACTATTAACAAATCATTAACAACCTGTTTATTGACATTCGTAAATGATTACTAAAACCTTTATAACTACGGTTACAAATCATCTATAAAGGTATTAGTAACTATTCATGAATAAGCCATGTATAATACATCTGTAAATGATTATTAAATCATTTGTAACTGATGTTACATAATATATACAAGCTATTGGTAGCTTGTTCATGTTTAACATATGCTTTGTTAAACATTTCTAAAGTATCTATAAATCCTTTGTACATGTTATTATGTGCCCTACAGTAAAGTGAAGACAGTTCATAATTTATGACTGTCTGTTAATGTGGACTTTCTCCTTACCTGTTGCAAACTACCTGGCTTTCATGAATGCAGACACCAAACAATTACTAGAATTATCATTCATGTTAAGCAAATGATGCGTAAGACATTCGTAAAGAGTATGTAAACCATTTGCAGACGTTATCATGAGCCTGAGCCTAGTTGCTTCTTTTGGGCTTGTTTTCATAGACCTGTCCGCTTGTTTCTTTTGCAAAATCTGGCAACACACTGATTACCTGCATTACACCTGCAGTAGCCTACTAGGGAGGAAGTGAACAGTGATGCAGTTGCAGACTGGACAGAAATATGTCTAATTCATGTTTTATGTGTTTTAACTGTCTTGTTGCAGGTGATCGAGGTAAGATAAAATGGCTAATCTTACACACATGAAGTAGCATTATGACTAGGGGGTATTTTGATGGTGGCTGTTTGTATCCACAATGTTTGTTTTGATGTGTAGGCTAGTAATGTCCTCCATGCTTAGCAGTTTAGCTTAGCAGCTAAAGCTAACTTGCACTGGGAGGTGGTGACTGCAGAGGCTCCAAGCTGCTACTCTGTGATTCTGTTGTGATTAATTTCTTTGTTTAAATGTCAGTGTGTGTGCTGTGGCCAAGAGTTGCTACATTTTATATCTTAATAAATTGTTGTATATATACTATATAACGTTACTTTTGCCACTTTTTGCCAGGAGCCAGAGAGGAAGGGGTGGAGCTAGAGAGAGGAAGGGGTGGAGCTAGAGAGGCGGAGCTAGAGGGGGAAAGGGCGGAGCCAGAGAGGAAGGGGCGGAGCTAGAGAGAGGAAGGGGTGGAGCTAGAGGGGAAGGGGCGGTGCTAGAGAGACACTACAATATAGACACTGACACTATATATAATATAGACACTATATTATAGTGACACTAACACTATAATATAGAGACACTATAATATAGTGACACTAATACTATAATATTGACACACTAGCACTATAATCTATAATATAGACACTATTAGTAAGTATATTAGTTAGTTATATATTAGTATTAGTAAGTATATTAGTTATGCGATAGTAGTTAGTTATATATTAGTATTAGTAAGTATATTAGTTAGTTATATATTAGTATTAGTAAGTATATTAGTTAGTTTTATATTAGTAAGTATGTTAGTTAGTTATATATTAGTATTAGTAAGTATATAGAAAAACAAGTTAAAACCGTTTCGGTGAAATAAATTTTACCGAAACGAAAATTACCAATCGACTCTAAATTGCCTGAAACGTACTCCTAACAGTTTTTTGGGGGGACGATTTTGGCCTCCACACTTAGTGATTTTTTCGGATTTAACTTTCGTTTCTGTAAAATAAATTTTACCGAAACGAAAATAACCAATCAACTCTAAATTGCCTGAAACGTACTCCTAACAGGTTTTTGGAGGGAGTATTTTGGCCTCCACACTCGGATTTAACTTTCGTTTCGGTAGTGACAAACTTTCGTTTCGGTAGTGACACAATGGTGAAAAAATAAATTGACTAAGTCCAGAGCTCGATGAATGTTAGGGACCAAAAAAGTCACTACAAAGTACTACCAATCAACTCTAAATTGCCTGAAACGTACTCCTAACAGGTTTTTGGGGGGACGATTTTGGCCTCCACACTTAGTGATTTTATCGGATTTAACTTTCGTTTCGGTGGTGACCAACTTTCGTTTCGGTAGTTTGATTACAAAATGTAAGTTGTGTAAAAAATAATCTGACTATACTAAGTTGTTATTTGTTTGTTTAAGTCAGGCTATACTCTACTCAGAGTCATAAGTTTACAAAATGTACTAAAGTACAGTGAACGTCTGTGCGGTTTGTCTTCATCACTGAAAATAACGTACATGTAAACTGATATAAAACTGCTGTCATGTGCAGTTGGGGTGAAGAAACACAACCATTTCACTCCTAATAATACCTATTTGATTTGACATCCTGACTTGCTGCTGTAGCTGAGGCTTGAACCTGTTACCTGCGGCTCACTAGTCAGTGACTCTATCCATTCACCTACAGCTGTTTCCTTGGAATCGGTGGTTCTGAAACCTTTTGTTGTCAACCCCCCAAATTGACATGTATTTGGGCAGTGGACCCCAATGTGAAAAGATGTAGTGTCAGGGTCCCCCATGAAAAAGATTTATATTTATGCTGTAACACATTTTTTTAAAGTTATTTGTCTTGTTTGTTGTTCAAGTCAAAGCACCAGGAAGGCTGTACTTGTCAGCCATCTGTTAGCTCAATGGGTTGAGACGCAGTATTCATGATCCAGAGGCCATGAGTTCAAATCCCATTGATGTCTTTCCTATGATTCTTTCCTTTGCAGACTGGCTTCCAGAAGATCAAGTGAAAACTACCAGGAAGGCTATATTTGTCATCCAACTGTTAGCTCAATGGGTTGAGACGCAGTATACATGATCCAGAGGCCATGAGTTCAAATCCCATTGATGTCTTTCCTATGATTCTTTCCTTTGCAGACTGGCTTCCAGAAGATCAACTGAAAACTACCAGGAAGGCTGTACTTGGCAGCCATCTGTTAGCTCAATGGGTTGAGACGCAGTATTCGTGATCCAGAGGCCATGAGTTCAAATCCCATTGATGTCTTTCCTATGATTCTTTCCTTTGCAGACTGGCTTCCAGAAGATCAACTGAAAACTACCAGGAAGGCTGTACTTGTCAGCCATCTGTTAGCTCAATGGGTTGAGACGCAGTATTCATGATCCAGAGGCCATGAGTTCAAATCCCATTGATGTCTTTCCTATGATTCTTTCCTTTGCAGACTGGCTTCCAGAAGATCAACTGAAAACTACCAGGAAGGCTATATTTGTCATCCAACTGTTAGCTCAATGGGTTGAGATGCAGTATACATGATCCAGAGGCCATGAGTTCAAATCCCATTGATGTCTTTCCTATGATTCTTTCCTTTGCATACTGGCTTCCAGAAGATCAACTGAAAACTACCAGGAAGGCTGTACTTGTCAGCCATCTGTTAGCTCAATGGGTTGAGACGCAGTATTCATGATCCAGAGGCCATGAGTTCAAATCCCATTGATGTCTTTCCTATGATTCTTTCCTTTGCAGACTGGCTTCCAGAAGATCAACTGAAAACTACCAGGAAGGCTGTACTTGTCAGCCATCTGTTAGCTCAAAGGGTTGAGACGCAGTATACATGATCCAGAGGCCATGAGTTCAAATCCCACTGGTGTCTTTACTGTGATGCTTCCCTTTGCAGACTAACTTCTAGAAAACAAGTTAAAACCACCAGGAAACCTGTAACTCTCAGCCAACAGCATAGCTCGACTGGTAGAGCGTCTGTCCAATAACATGACTTGACCTGACTGGGTTCGATTCCCACTCGAGTCAAGTGTCCCCGGTAACTTGGGGCAACGGATAAATTGACTGATATCCTTAGTGATGCTTCCCTTTGCAGACTAACTTCTAGAAAAACAAGTTAATTCTATAAAAATAAAAAAAACAAGTTATAACCACCAGGAAACCTGTAACTCTCAGCCAACAGCATAGCTCAACTGGTAGAGCGTCTGTCCAATAACATGACTTGACTTGACTGGGTTCGATTCCCACTCGAGTCAAGTGTCCCCGGTAACTTGGGGCAACGGATAAATTGACTGATATCCTTAGTGATGCTTCCCTTTGCAGACTAACTTCTAGAAAAACAAGTTAATTCCCCCCCCAAAAAAAAACAAGTTATAACCACCAGGAAACCTGTAACTCTCAGCCAACAGCATAGCTCAACTGGTAGAGCGTCTATAACATGACTTGACTTGACTGGGTTTGATTCCCACTCGAGTCAAGTGTCCCCGGTAACTTGGGGCAACGGATAAATTGACTGATATCCTTAGTGATGCTTCCCTTTGCAGAATAACTTCTAGAAAAACAAGTTAATTCTAAAAAAACCCAAAACAAGTTATAACCACCAGGAAACCTGTAACTCTCAGTCAACAGCATAGCTCAACTGGTAGAACGTCTGTCCAATAACATGACTTGACTTGACTTGACTGGGATCGATTCCCACTCGAGTCAAGTGTCCCCGGTAACTTGGGGCAACGGATAAATTGACTGATATCCTTAGTGATGCTTCCCTTTGCAGAATAACTTCTAGAAAAACAAGTTAATTCTAAAAAAAAAAAAAACAAGTTATAACCACCAGGAAACCTGTAACTCTCAGTCAACAGCATAGCTCAACTGGTACAACGTCTGTCCAATAACATGACTTGACTTGACTTGACTGGGATCGATTCCCACTCGAGTCAAGTGTCCCCGGTAACTTGGGGCAATGGATAAATTGACAGATATCCGTAGAATAACTTGTAGGAGTGTGCTGGTTCAAATCCAGTTCAACCCAGGACTGAGTGGTCCTGGGTTCGATTCCCACTAACGTCAAGTTCCCGGTAAATTGGGGCAATTTATCCGTTGCCCCAAGTTACCGGGGACACTTGACTCGAGTGGGAATCGAACCCAGTCAAGTCAAGTCAAGTCATGTTATTGGACAGACGCTCTACCAGTTGAGCTATGCTGTTGGCTGAGAGTTACAGGTTTCCTGGTGGTTATAACTTTTTTTTTCTTTTTTCTTAGAATTAACTTGTTTTTCTAGAAGTTAGTCTGCAAAGGGAAGCATCACTAAGGATATCAGTCAATTTATCTGTTGCCCCAAGTTACCGGGGACACTTGACTCGAGTGGGAATCGAACCCAGTCAAGTCAAGTCAAGTCATGTTATTGGACAGACGCTCTACCAGTTGAGCTATGCTGTTGGCTGAGAGTTACAGGTTTCCTGGTGGTTATAACTTGTTTTTGTTTTTTTTGGGAATTAACTTGTTTTTCTAGAAGTTAGTCTGCAAAGGGAAGCATCACTAAGGATATCAGTCAATTTATCCGTTGCCCCAAGTTACCGGGGACACTTGACTCGAGTGGGAATCGAACCCAGTCAAGTCAAGTCATGTTATTGGACAGACGCTCTACCAGTTGAGCTATGCTGTTGGCTGAGAGTTACAGGTTTCCTGGTGGTTATGACTTGTTTTTCTAGAAGTTAGTCTGCAAAAGGAAGCATCACTAAGGATATCAGTCAATATATCCGTTGCCCCAAGTTACCGGGGACACTTGACTCGAGTGGGAATCGAACCCAGTCAAGTCAAGTCAAGTCATGTTATTGGACAGACGCTCTACCAGTCGAGCTATGCTGTTGGCTGAGAGTTACAGGTTTCCTGGTGGTTTTAACTTGTTTTCTAGAAGTTAGTCTGCAAAGGGAAGCATCACAGTAAAGACACCAGTGGGATTTGAACTCATGGCCTCTGGATCATGTATACTGCGTCTCAACCCATTGAGCTAACAGATGGCTGACAAGTACAGCCTTCCTGGTAGTTTTCAGTTGATCTTCTGGAAGCCAGTCTGCAAAGGAAAGAATCATAGGAAAGACATCAATGGGATTTGAACTCATGGCCTCTGGATCATGAATACTGCGTCTCAACCCATTGAGCTAACAGATGGCTGACAAGTAAAGCCTTCCTGGTAGTTTTCAGTTGATCTTCTGGAAGCCAGTCTGCAAAGGAAAGAATCATAGGAAAGACATCAATGGGATTTGAACTCATGGCCTCTGGATCATGAATACTGCGTCTCAACCCATTGAGCTAACAGATGGCTGACAAGTACAGCCTTCCGGGTAGTTTTCAGTTGATCTTCTGGAAGCCAGTCTGCAAAGGAAAGACATCAATGGGATTTGAACTCATGGCCTCTGGATCATGTATACTGCGTCTCAACCCATTGAGCTAACAGTTGGATGACAAATATAGCCTTCCTGGTAGTTTTCAGTTGATCTTCTGGAAGCCAGTCTGCAAAGGAAAGAATCATACGAAAGACATCAATGGGATTTGAACTCATGGCCTCTGGATCATGAATACTGCGTCTCAACCCATTGAGCTAACAGATGGCTGACAAGTACAGCCTTCCTGGTGCTTTGACTTGAACAACAAACAAGACAAATAACTTTTAAAAAAATGTGTTACAGCATAAATATAAATCTTTTTCATGGGGGGCCCTGACACTACATCTTTTCACATTGGGGTCCACTGCCCAAATACATGTCAATTTGGGGGGTTGACAACAAAGCGTTTCAGAACCACATATGCCAAGGAAACAGCTGTAGGTGAATGGATAGAGTCACTGACTAGTGAGCCGCAGGTAACAGGTTCAAGCCTCTGCTACAGCAGCAAGTCAGGATGTCAAATCAAATAGGTATTATTAGGAGTGAAATGGTTGTGTTTCTTCACCCCAACTGCACATGACAGCAGTTTTATATCAGTTTACATGTACGTTATTTTCAGTGATGAAGACAAACCGCACAGACGTTCACTGTACTTTAGTACATTTTGTAAACTTATGACTCTGAGTAGAGTATAGCCTGACTTAAACAAACAAATAACAACTTAGTATAGTCAGATTATTTTTTACACAACTTACATTTTGTAATCAAACTGCCGAAACGAAAGTCCAGAGCTCGATGAATTTTAAGGACCAAAAAAAAAGTCACTACAAAGTACTACCAATCAACTCTAAATTGCCTGAAACGTACTCCTAAGAGTACGTTTCAGGCAATTTGATCCAGTCAAATCAAATAGGTATTATTAGGAGTGAAATGGTTGTGTTTCTTCACCCCAACTGCACATGACAGCAGTTTTATATCAGTTTACATGTACGTTATTTTCAGTGATGAAGACAAACCGCACAGACGTTCACTGTACTTTAGTACATTTTGTAAACTTATGACTCTGAGTAGAGTATAGCCTGACTTAAACAAACAAATAACAACTTAGTATAGTCAGATTATTTTTTACACAACTTACATTTTGTAATCAAACTACCGAAACGAAAGTCCAGAGCTCGATGAATTTTAAGGACCAAAAAAAAAGTCACTACAAAGTACTACCAATCAACTCTAAATTGCCTGAAACGTACTCCTAAGAGGTTTTTGGGGGGACGATTTTGCCCTCCACACTTCGTGATTTTTTCGGATTTAACTTTCATTTCGGTAGGGACCAACTTTCGTTTCGGTAGTGAGTGACCCAATGGTGAATTTACTAAGTCCAGAGCTCGATGAATGTTAGGGACCAAAAAAAAAGTCACTAACAATCAACTTTAAATTGCCTGAAACGTACTCCTAACAGGTTTTTGGGGGAACATTTTTTTTTTCCGTTTCGGTAGTGTCACTACCGAAACGGGAAAAAAATTCCTAAGTCCAGAGCTCGATGAATGTTAGGGACCAAAAAAAAGTCACTACCAATCAACTTTAAATTGCCTGAAATGTACTCCTAACAGGTTTTTGGGGGAACATTTTTTTTTCCGTTTCGGTAGTGACACCATTGTGTCACTACCGAAACGGAAAAAAAATTACTAAGTCCAGAGCTCGATGAATGTTAGGGACCCAAAAAAAAAGTCACTACCAATCAACTTTAAATTGCCTGAAACGTACTCCTAAAAGTTTTTTTGGGGAACCATTTTTTTTTCGTTTCGGTAGTGACACAATGGTGTCACTACCGAAACGAAAAAAAAATTGAACTTTTTTTTTTTCGTTTCGGTAGTGTCACTACCGAAACGGAAAAAAAAAATTGGAACAATTTTGGCCTCCACACTTTGTGAGTTTTTCGGATTTAACTTTCGTTTCTGTAAAATAAATTTTACCAAAACGAAAATAACCAATCAACTCTAAATTGCCTGAAACGTACTCCTAACAGGTTTTTGGGGGGAGTATTTTGGCCTCCGCACTTAGTGATTTTTTCGGATTTAACTTTCGTTTCGGTGGTGACCAACTTTCGTTTCGGCAGTTTGATTACAAAATGTAAGTTGTGTAAAAAATAATCTGACTATACTAAGTTGTTATTTGTTTGTTTAAGTCAGGCTATACTCTACTCAGAGTCATAAGTTTACAAAATGTACTAAAGTACAGTGAACGTCTGTGCGGTTTGTCTTCATCACTGAAAATAACGTACATGTAAACTGATATAAAACTGCTGTCATGTGCAGTTGGGGTGAAGAAACACAACCATTTCACTCCTAATAATACCTATTTGATTTGACTTTTTTTTTTCCGTTTCGGTAGTGTCACTACCGAAACGGAGAAAAAAATGACTAAGTCCAGAACTCGATGAATGTTAGGGACCAAAAAAAAAGTCACTACCAATCAACTTTAAATTGCCTGAAACGTACTCCTAAAAGTTTTTTTGGGGAACCTTTTTTTTTTCGTTTCGGTAGTGACACAATGGTGTCACTACCGAAACGAAAAAAAAATTGAATTTTTTTTTTTTCGTTTCGGTAGTGTCACTACCGAAACGGAAAAAAAAATTTGGAACAATTTTGGCCTCCACACTTTGTGAGTTTTTCGGATTTAACTTTCGTTTCTGTAAAATAAATTTTACCAAAACGAAAATAACCAATCAACTCTAAATTGCCTGAAACGTACTCCTAACAGGTTTTTGGGGGGAGTATTTTGGCCTCCACACTTAGTGATTTTTTCGGATTTAACTTTCGTTTCGGTGGTGACCAACTTTCGTTTCGGCAGTTTGATTACAAAATGTAAGTTGTGTAAAAAATAATCTGACTATACTAAGTTGTTATTTGTTTTTTTAAGTCAGGCTATACTCTACTCAGAGTCATAAGTTTACAAAATGTACTAAAGTACAGTGAACGTCTGTGCGGTTTGTCTTCATCACTGAAAATAACGTACATGTAAACTGATATAAAACTGCTGTCATGTGCAGTTGGGGTGAAGAAACACAACCATTTCACTCCTAATAATACCTATTTGATTTGACTTTTTTTTTCCCGTTTCGGTAGTGTCACTACCGAAACGGAAAAAAAATGACTAAGTCCAGAACTCGATGAATGTTAGGGACCAAAAAAAAAGTCACTACCAATCAACTTTAAATTGCCTGAAACGTACTCCTAACAGGTTTTTGGGGGAACATTTTTTTTTCCCGTTTCGGTAGTGTCACTACCGAAACGGAAAAAAAATGACTAAGTCCAGAGCTCGATGAATGTTAGGGACCAAAAAAAAAGTCACTATGGTGAAAAAATAAATATACTAAGTCCAGAGCGATCACTGGTAGACGGCTTTTTGGACTGTCCACAGCCCTCCTATGAGATTTACCACAGACCAAGTAGAAAAAAATGGTACCATATTATCATGAGTGTGTGAAGTCGTCCTTTAAGAACAAAATACTTCTTGGCCAGCCTTTCACGCACATGTGTCCTTTACACTGACATGTGACAATTTTCTTTAACCTCTATAAAACTGTAGTCTCACACAAGCTCATATTATTACATCGTATTAGCTTCAAAATTAGCCCAAACATGTATGTGAATGATTTAGACAAACATATTTGTGTATTTATGTAAAAAGAACATGCAAACTATATGTTCCACCTGGGTCTATAGCTTTAAGGATTTGGTAAGAGAGGAAGAGAGGGAGGAAACAGATGCATACACTTCATTGATCACCCTTGCATAAAGACAATAGTAACTGTAATCAGCCTGCTTTGAGCAGACTGCAGTTAAATGTGTGTTTGTGACACAGAGAGAAACCTGTGAACTTTGAGTGTGACTGTCATAGACTGGCCGCTCCTGAAGGAAGAAAATAGGATTGAACATTGATGTGATAATTAACTCAAAGAGAACAATGGTCTCAGCCTTAATCAATGCGTCTACAGGAGAACAATAGGTTTGACTTGGAGCTCTCTGGGGACTTGTTGTGATTCGCACCTAGACCTGAGCTCTTCAACTTAACACAATGGTCAGGACACTTAAAGTGTTTGACTGATCAACACATCAATAGCAGAGACATCAGTCAACCCAATGAACCTGTTTGGTTGCTATCTTCCATGGCTCTCAGGCTGATCCAGATATTTTAGTGTTGACAGAATCCTGGTTAAAACAGACAGATAGTGACTCTGATCTAGCTTTAGACAATTCTAATGTTTTTTAGAATAGATAGAATTGGTCGAGCAGGTGGCGTTGTTATATATACAAAAACCTGGCTCTCTGCTACGATTGTGACTGCTAGTTCTGTTCCAAAATATTTTGAATATCTTGACTTGCACTGAAGGTGGAATTGGGCCCAAATGATTCATTCATTGTTGTTGGGATCTATAGACCTCCATCTGCTGATGTTGGCTCTATAGATACGGTAACAGTCTTCCACGCCGACATCTCGCCACTCCGACTAGTGGCTTCCGCGTGCGGTTAGGGTTAGGGTGAGGGTTAGGTATAGGGTTCGTTAACGTCGGAAAGGCGACATGTCGGAAAGCCGCCATGTAACCATAGATACATTAGCATGCTTACTCTCTAAACACTCAAATACTGAAACTATTGTATTGTCTGATCTGATCAATCAATCAAACCTCGACTGGTTGACTGATGCCTCCAAATATCTTAAGGAGGTTAGTGGAAACCTCAACCTATCTCAGTTGGTTACAGAACCCACCAGACCAAACCTGAACAATAGCTCTAGATCTACATTAATTGATTTGATTTTCTCAAATAGGAGGGAAAAAAATAGTTTCCTGCAGTGTTTTCGATGTCGGCATCAGCGATCACTGTCCTACAGCATGCATTAGACATACCAATTTAAAGAAAACACAACCTCATATGATTATCAAAAGGAAAACACTTTGATGATCAAGCTTTCTTAACTGAACTCCACCACAGTGATATTCGTTATACATCAGAAATCCCAGATGTTGAATTGGCACTGGATTTTTTAAACAAAGCCCTTATTGCCATTATTGACTAGCATGCCCCATGGAAGAAAATGAGAATAAAAAATAGGTCTTCACCTTGGTTTACACCAGAGTTATCTTCTCTATTCAAAGAGAAAAACAGAACCTGGTTACATGCCAGGAAAACTAAAGATCCATCACATTGGGCCTCATTTAGACGAATCAGAAACAAATGCACTTCTGCAGTGAAAAGTGCTAAGTCAAATTATTATTTAGACCTGGTCACTAGTTCATACTCTGACCACTCAAAATTCTGGAAAGCTGTGAATTCTGACAAAAGGCAAGGCAACTACAACCTTACCCATACAAATAAAAATACAATGATAATAACTTATTAACTGAACAGAAGGAGATCCACCAAGCTTTTAACAAGCATTTTGTAAATGCAGGCAACTTATTTGACACTAACTACTCGGGGGCCCCTGCTGGTGGAAATCATCAGGTGCAGGAGGTAAGACATGACCTCAAATTCCACTTTCAGCCTTTGTCCTGTAATGCTGTTCTTGAAGCACTACAATGGATTGACACCAGGAAAGCAACTGGAGAGGATGGACTGGATCCTGTTTTTCTCAAACTAGCTGCACCATTAATATTTGAACAAATAACACATATATTTAATCTTTCTCTACTTTCAGGCACATTCCCCATTTCCTGGAAAACAGCCCATGTAACCCCCCTACACAAAAATGGAAATACAATTTAAAATTAATAATATTAAAACCCCTAATCTAAACACATTTCTCGCGCTCGTGCTCATATACGCACAATGAGCTTTTCCCCGGAGCGCTGCATTGCTGTGTGGAAATAGCTAGCCGATCTACAGATCGGCTATTCTCAAATAGGTTTGAAGTGCTATGTGAACTATATAGTCGCTTCTAATCCACCATGTAAATGGAAATGCAACGCAAACCATGAGCAGGGCACCACAGGGATTTGAACCCTGTCTTAGTAAAACCAGGAGAACCAGACCAGTGCCTTTTGTTTTGGTTTGTTGCGTTTGTTTTTTTATGGCGCAACACAAGTGACCTAGTCGTCGGATATTAGCTAATAGTGGGCAAGGGTGGATTTAGCATAGCTTTGACCTAACCAAATACAGTTTATCATGACATCATCGGCACTACTAAAACAAGACAGGTCTCGACATTAACTTTTCTATTTTCATTTGATTTTATTATTATTATTAGCTTTTGTATTATTATTTATGCATGTAGAATTTCTTTTTACTATTTATTGCATAGCAATAAAAGACAATATGTCTCAAAAACACTGGCTTACACTTGAATTATTGGCAATAAAATAAATAGGAACTCAAGAAATTAAGACAAATACTGACAATGCCTCTGAACATTGGCTTGCAGTTATTCCACATGCAATAATAGTAGGCTCGTCATCGAGGATGGAAAATAAAGTTGTCCTTTTGAGGAGCAGTGGAACTTCTCTTAAAGGAGTAGTTCACCCAAAAAATGACTTATTTTCTATCAATTGCACACCCCATGAAGCCTTGAATCCATGGATTTCTTTTTGTGGCATTCCTAAGCCAATAATTTGATTCCCGTCTCCTACCGGCTAATGTATCCGGTAGGAGACACAAAGTAGATTATTTGCGTCTCCTACCGGATACACACCCGGTCATCAAGAGTATTGGCTTAGGAATGCCACAAAAACAAAAATAAATCCATGAATTCAAGGCTTCATGGGGTGTGCCGTCAACAAACAGTATAGTGCTTTCTCACAGTCAACAAACAGTATAGTGCTTTCTCACTGTCAACAAACAGTATAGTGCTTTCTCACCGTCAACAAACAGTATAGTGCTTTCTCACCGTCAACAAACAGTATACCTCTATGTAATAATCAGAAATCTGCTATGTCTGAACTATATACTCACCCCTGCATTGCTGTACTTGATTCATATTTACCACGCCTGCCTCGACATATATCAAGGCCACATGGGTTATAGCAAATCATCTTATAAATATCACTTCACAACCACCTACTGTACTTTACCTCTACCACCTGCCGTGGTAGGCCTACCCACACCAATTCTAAATGACCCATACAGCTTCAAAAACAGGAAGGGCCTGGGTCTAAGTCATTTAAACATCAGAAGCATATTAAAGCGCCATAAATGAGATCACTTGAAAATTCTGGTCTCTCAGGCTGATCCAGATATTTTAGTGTTGACAGAATCCTGGTTAAAACAGACAGATAGTGACTCTGATCTAGCTTTAGACAATTATGTTTTTAGAATAGATAGAATTGGTCGAGCAGGTGGCGTTGTTATATATACAAAAACCTGGCTCTCTGCTACGATTGTGACTGCTAGTTCTGAATATCTTGCACTGAAGGTGGAATTGGACCCCTGATGTTGGCTCTATAGATACATTAGCATGCTTACTCTCTAAACACTCAAATACTGAAACTATTGTAATGTCTGATCTGAACCTCGGCTGGTTGACTGATGCCTCCAAATATCTTAAGGAGGTTAGTGGAAACCTCAACCTATCTCAGTTGGTTACAGAACCCACCAGACCAAACCTGAAAAATAGCTCTAGATCTACATTAATTGATTTGATTTTCTCAAATAGAAGGGAAAAAATAGTTTCCTGCAGTGTTTTCGATGTCGGCATCAGCGACCACTGTCCTACAGCATGCATTAGACATACCAATTTAAAGAAAACACAACCTCATATGATTATCAAAAGGAATTTAAAACACTTTGATGATCAAGCTTTCTTAGCTGAACTCCACCACAGTGATATTCGCTATACATCAGAAATCCCAGATGTTGAATTGGCACTGGATCTTTTTAAACAAAACCCTTATTGCCATTATTGACTAGCATGCCCCATGGAAGAAACTAAGAATACAAAATAGGTCTTCACCTTGGTTTACACCAGTTATCTTCTCTATTCAAAGAGAAAAACAGAACCTGGTTACATGCAAGGAAAACTAAAGATCCATCACATTGGGCCTCATTTAGACGAATCAGAAACAAATGCAATTCTGCAGTGAAAAGTGCTAAGTCAAATTATTATTTAGACCTGGTCACTAGTTCATACTCTGACCCCTCAAAATTCTGGAAAGCTGTGAATTCTGACAAAAGGCAAGGCAACTACAACCTTACCCATACAAATTAAATACAATAACTTATTAACTGAACAGAAGGAGATCCACCAAGCTTTTAACAAGCATTTTGTAAATGCAGGCAACTTATTTGACACTAACTACTCGGGGGCCCCTGCTGGTGGAAATCATCAGGTGCAGGAGGTAAGACATGACCTCAAATTCCACTTTCAGCCTTTGTCCTGTAATGCTGTTCTTGAAGCACTACAATCGATTGACACCAGGAAAGCAACTGGAGAGGATGGACTGGATCCTGTTTTTCTCAAACTAGCTGCACCATTAATATTTGAACAAATAACACGTACATTTAATCTTTCTCTACTTTCAGGCACATTCCCCATTTCCTGGAAAACAGCCCATGTAACCCCCCCTACACAAAGGAAGGGATAGAAGCGATTTAAATAATTACAGACCGATTTCCAAGCTATCCTGCTTAGCAAAAATGATGGAATCCATGGTAAATAATCAGGTAAAAATATTTCTCTCAAAACACTCTGTTCTAAGCCCACATCAATCCGGTTTTAGAGAAAAACACAGCACCATCTCAGCCACCATCGTAGTAGTAAATGACTTAGTATCAGCCCTAGATAAGAAAAAGCACTGTGCTGCCCTGTTTATAGACTTATCAAAAGCTTTTGACACTGTTCATCATCCCCTTCTGTTGCAGAGATTATATAGTATTGGTTTTGACACAAATGTCTGCAATTGGTTTCAAAGCTACTTGTCTGAAAGACGTCAGTGTATAAAAACGGGAAATACCCAGTCTGAGTTTTTAACAGTCAAAAAAGGTGTCCCACAAGGATCAATACTGGGCCCAATCCCGTTTAGTATATATATATTAATAATATCACCTAATTTTTAAGAAACTGTAGCTGTCATCTCTATGCGGATGACACAGTCATTTATTGTACTGCAGACTCTATCCAAGTCGCAATGGAAAATGTACAACTTTCTTTTAATGTCTTACAGGATGCTCTCATTGATCTCAGATTGATGCTGAACATAGGTAAAACTAAATTTATGCTGTTCTCCAGAGCCAAAAATATTTCATATAATGACCTTCACATATTGTCTATGAATGGAGCTGACATTGAAAGAGTCACAGAGTATAAATACCTTGGTGTTTGGATAGATGAGAGAATTACTTTTAAACACCATGTAGAGGTTCTTGCTGGCAAGTTGCGACAGAAAATTGGTTTCTTATATCGAAACAGAGCCAGCCTTCCTATCATCAGCAGGAAGAGAGTTGTTGAGGCAGTGTTCCTGTCTGTCTTGGATTATGGAGACATAATCTATAGACATGCAGCAGCATCCACTCTTACATCCTTAGACTCTGTCTACCACTCAATCAGATTCTTCACGGGTGATAGTTATGGTACTCACATTGTATTTTATATAACAAGGTTGGATGGCTCTCCTTGGCAGAGAGACGAGAACTGCATTGGCATCTGTTCTTATATAAAGCCATACTTGGAGATTGTCCTAGCTACATCTCATCATTTTTGGAATGGGCCCCCGCTGGACCCTATCACACCCGTTCAAGTAGTTTTCTCACATTTAAGGTGCCCAAGGTCAACTCTGAATTTGATTAGATCTACTTTTAGCTTCTGTGGTCCTACCACATGGAATGACCTGCAGACTACATTGAAATTAACCACTCTAGTACCCTTCAGTCGTTTTAGAACTCTGGTGACCAAACAGGTCACCACAATGTGTAATTGTTTTTAGAACTCTGAAAAATACTGTCTTGATTTCTTTTTGTAACCTTTATCTCAGATGTACTGTAAGCCTTTTTTTCTTTTCCAATTCCCAGATGTAATGTATTTTTAGACTGTGATGTTGTTGAATTTGCACTGCATTGTATTACTCGACGACACTGCAATTTTGAGAATAAAAAAATCTTGAATGAATGAGTATAGTGCTTTCTCACCGTCAACAAACAGTATAGTGCTTTCTCACGGTCAACAAACAGTATAGTGCTTTCTCACGGTCAACAAACAGTATAGTGCTTTCTCACGGTCAACAAACAGTATAGTGCTTTCTCACGGTCAACAAACAGTATAGTGCTTTCTCACCGTCAACAAACAGTATAGTGCTTTCTAATTGTCAACAAACAGTATAGTGCTTTCTCACCGTCAACAAACAGTATAGTGCTTTCTCATTGTCAACAAACAGTATAGTGCTTTCTCACCGTCAACAAACAGTATAGTGCTTTCTCACCGTCAACAAACAGTATAGTGCTTTCTCACCGTCAACAAACAGTATAGTGCTTTCTCACCGTCAACAAACAGTATAGTGCTTTCTCACCGTCAACAAACAGTATAGTGCTTTCTCACCGTCAACAAACAGTATAGTGCTTTCTCACCGTAAACAAACAGTATAGTGCTTTCTCACCGTAAACAAAGGGAGACAGAATGGAATATACATTTTTAATAAAAAATTAGGGACACAAGAAAAGAAATGAGCAAAGTAAATACAGCATATAGAAATACAATTTAAAAATATAGCTGCAAGCAGCGATAATACGGGGCCAGTGAATGAATGGAGAGAGAGAGAGAGAGAGAGAGAGAGAGAGAGAGAGAGAGAGAGAGAGAGAGAGAGAGAGAGAGAGAGAGAGAGAGAGAGAGAGAGAGAGAGAGAGAGAGAGAGAGAGAGAGAGAGAGAGAGAGAGAGAGAGAGAGAGAGAGAGAGAGAGAGAGAGAGAGAGAGAGAGAGAGAGAGAGAGAGAGAGAGAGAGAGAGAGAGAGAGAGAGAGAGAGAGAGAGAGAGAGAGAGAGAGAGAGAGAGAGAAACTGGCGAGAGCTGGAAACGGAATAGATTGAAGAGAGAGAGTGACATGGAAACAATAGATTGATGAGAGAGAGAGATGGAAACAGAATGGTTTGATTGGACATCTCAACCTATTGCCATTAACAGGATTCGAACTCTCAACCTTCAGACTAATAGGCTGCAACACTACCTATAGTGCTATAGCTTTGTCCAGGCCGATATTGTCTGTTGAAGATCATAAACTCTTGCTTTCTTTCATGAACCAAGCCCATGTTTCACTAACACTAAGATCACTCGTTCACAAACCATTTACCAATGAAGAAATTGTACATCTCCTCAGAACCAAAACTAGTGAAAGTAGCCGATCTACAAGCTCACAAACCATGAAAAGTTGTGAGATTGTAGATCAGCTATTTTCAGAATGAAGTATGTCATACATTGAAAAAACGTACTCTCAAATAAGCATTTCAGGTTATCTTCACCATTTGCACATGTATTCATTGATACAGTCATGTTGTTTGCAATTCAACTTAAATTAAGTCTGCATCAAGTGAGGCTTGAACTGGCGACCTTGAAATTGTGAGGCATTCATTTAAGGGAGACGCCATTGGACCAACAGACAAGTAACGTGAAAAAGGAGATCACACAGATGATACAGTTTCACGCAAATAGCTGAAAAATCCTGGGTTTAAGTGTTTTTCAAACTGCTCAAAATTGCGGACAATCTAAGGGCGGAGCTTACTGGTCAAAGCGATAGATGTGTTCCTCATGAGTCAAGGCACAAGTGTAAGCAAGTTTCACGACTTTCGGCCAAACGAGGCATGACTTTTGCCTGTTTAAAGTTTGCATTTTCAAAAAATTGCTATAGTGCCCCCCTTTGGCCAATTGGAGTGAGATTGGTTTCAGTGATATTTGGAATGACTCTCTACATTACTGCAACGTTTCAAAGAAATGTGAGTCTGCATGTATGTGTTAGGGGCAGATGAATAATTTTCATAAAACTGCAATAGTTAAAATCTATGGAATCCTGGGATTTTTGAGCAATTTGCACGAAACGTTTAACACTTAAACTTTGGACCTCTGCCGACAAAAAATAGGGAGCGGATTTTCCATAAGTGAAAAAATGCAGAAGTTAGGAGCCAATGACTGTTTTTCATATAATTCAAAATGGTGGGAGATCTAAAGGTCAGAGGTCAAAAGTCAGTGAAGTCAGTGAAAGTCAAAAGTCAGTGAAAGTTGTTCAGCATGAGGAGACGCATATGTGTATCCAAGTTTCATGGCTGTAGGTCAAACAGGGCATGAGTTGTACCTGTTCAAAGTTGGCATTTTCAATTGAGTGCTATAGCGCCACCTTTTGACGAAAGATTGTGAGAATTATTTTTTGATTGTTTTTCATGACCATCTACCATATGGCCGAGTTTCGTAAAAAGCGACTGCGCGGTTCAGCCAGAACTGCGAAAAGTGGAAGAAGAAGAAGTGACAGAATACTGCCAATAACAAAACAGGTCCAGAGCTGAGCTCTGGCCCCGTAATTAATAATATTACAACCCCTAATCTAAACACATTTCTCGCGCTCGTGCTCATATACGCACAATGAGCTTTTCCCCGGAGCGCTGCATTGCTGTGTAAAAAATAGCTAGCCGATCTACAGATCGGCTATTCTCAAATAGGTTTGAAGTGCTATGTGAACTATAGTTGCTTCTAATCCACCATGGAAATGGAAATGCAACGCAAACCATGAGCAGGGCACCACAGGGATTTGAACCCCGTCTTAGTAAAACCAGGAGAACCAGACCAGTGCCTTTTGTTTTGGTTTGTTGCGTTTGTTTTTTTATAATAGTGGGCAAGGGTGGATTTAGCATAGCTTTGACCTAACCAAATACAGTTTATCATGACATCATCAGCACTACTAAAACAAGACAGGTCTCGACATTAACTTTTCTATTTTCATTTGATTTTATTATTATTAGATTTTGTATTATTATTTATGCATGTAGAATTTCTTTTTACTATTTATTGCATAGCAATAAAAGACAATATGTCTCAAAAACACTGGCTTAGAGTTGAATTATTGGCAATAAAATAAATAGGAACTCAAGAAATTAAGACAAATACTGACAATGCCTCTGAACATTGGCTTGCAGTTATTCCACATGCAATAATAGTAGGCTTGTCATCGAGGATGGAAAATAAAGTTGTCCTTTTGAGGACACCCGGTCATCAAAGTATTGGCTTAGGAATGCCACAAAAACAAAAATAAATCCATGAATTCAAGGCTTCATGGGGTGTGCAATTGATAGAAAATAAGTCATTTATTTGGGTGAACTCCTCCTTTAAGTAGGCCTACAATGTTTAGGTATTTTTTACTTGTGGAGTATTTCCAATTTTCAATACTTTTACTTCTATTCCCTACATCTCAGAGGCAAATATTATACTTTTACTCTACTGCAATTATTTGAAAACTTTAGTTACTAGTTACTTTGTAGATTTTGATTATCATTGTAGATTTTGATAAACATTACAAAACATACATTATCCACTTCAGCTCTATTTGGCTATAGCTACAAGCTTGCGACACGTGAGCTCGTAGTGAGCTCCACCCAGAAGAGATGTGTTAAAAAGCTCAAAATTATTGAAAATATTTCAAACACTTTAAAGATTTTTTTTTTTAAATCTTCAAAAATAGCAGATGTGTGCGAGCTTGTATATCTGCCATTTTTGAGAACCACCGTTCTAAATCCTAAGAGTTTTCTGGTGGTGGTGGAAGGAGGTGGTGGTCTATCAATCTATCATCAAAATGACGCAGACACTTTCTGGGTTTTAATGGGTTAAGTGCCCATTGCTCACATTGTTTACTGAAATAAAAGTATCAATACTGCAATGCAGAAATACTGTTACAAGTAAAAGTCCCGGAATTCAACATTTACTTGAGTAAAAGTAGAAAAGTATTGGTATAAAAATCTACTTAAAGTACCAAAAATAGAAATTATTGAAAATATTTATGCAGAATGTCACAAGTTTTCAAATGTATGAAATATATAAAATCATTATGGAAATAGTGGATCTACAAGCTCACAATGCATATTGTGAGCGTGTAGATCGTCTATTTTCAAATGGCCAAAATGTATATAGGGCTGAAGTGGTTAATGTATGTTTTGTAATGGATCAAAATCTACAAATTAAAAAGTATCTAAAGCTTTCAAATAATTGCAGTGGAGTAAAAATATAATATTTACATTTGAGATGTAGTGGAGTAGAAGAAAAACTAGTGAAAACCTTACAACTGTGGTTAAATGGCCTGTCTTGGTTTAAAGCCCACTCACCACGACAAGGTGCAGGCCGAGAGTGGGGACCCCCCTCCCCCCCCCGTTGTGGGGGGGGAGGGGGGCGATCCACAATTGGGACGAGACAACATGAAACATTTATTACAAACATATCAAACAGATATTTCATAATTGTATGAGACTTGGGCGTCTTCTTTCGTGTATCATCATCAGATGTCCAGCTCAATGACGTGCAGCAACGCTCTCGTCTCAGGTCCCACATCAAAGAGACCGGCCTCAGATGGTGATCTGTAGAGGACACAGAGAGGTGATTATGTGATCAGCAGTCTGCTCAAGCATACTGTGCTGTCTGCCGGCCCAACTTCTTCATGCACGTTTTGAAGTGTCGAACCCCAGTACGCAGTCGGTTCAGCTAGGTCAATTGCCGGCGTGGCAGATCTTCCTCCTTTGATGCCGTCTCCTGGGTCCCAGATCTAGCGGTGACAACGTGTGGGCCCATGCAGAAGACTCCCCACTCCTGCTTCCAGGATGCCTCCATCCATGCCTTTGTAGACAGGTCCTCAGGGATAGAACTGAGCATCTCTTGTTGAATGGGCGGCGGGACTTGAGTCTGTTTGGAGGCAACGCTGTCATAGAGGTGTAATGCAAGATATGCCAATCATGTTTCTGGGCTTTCCTTGGGGCAAGGATGTGAGGGTAGCAGCCTCTCGTTAGAGTCCGGTTGAGGCAATTCCTGCTAGGATTGGGAAGTAGAACATTCAGGCGGGATTCAGGCAACCAGTTATGATCCGGAGAACATAGCTAAATGGCAGCATTAACCTTTTTGGCATGTGGGCTCCTACACCAGGCTGAGGCACAGTGTTTGGCTGCAGCGAAGACCAGGGCTTGGGTGGGGATTCGTAGTACCTTGCCAGAGGAATCTCAGGACGTACCAGCGAGACATCAGATTGGCGAGACCCTTGATGAGACTTTGGCCTCTGGGTGTTGCTTAAAAGACAGTGTCCTACCCAGATACCTTAGGGCTTGCTGGAACTCCAGCTGGTTGTTGTCCATGAACACATCCGGTTCCCTTTCTGCTTCACTGTTGTTGAGGTGATATGCTGCCAACACCGTTTTGCCAATGCTGAGCTGCAGGCGCCACCAGCAAAAGTAGGCTGCCAAGATGTCCATGTGGACATGATGGAGGTCATTGGGGTAGAGCGGCTTAGTTGGATTTTACAGACCAGGAGTGTTAGTATAGGGAGAGGCATGGCTGAAGAGCTTTGCACATCACTCACTTCTTGCTGATGCCGAAGTCAAAACACAGTATATACCTCATTGTGATAGCTGTATGTCTGCAGTACACCTGACTGGTGGCAATTGCCTGGTTGTGATGCGTAGATGTGATCAATCAGGGTAAGCTCTTTGGCCGTTGCAGTGGATATAAGCTAATTTGTTGTTGTATTTTTTTTTAATCTGATTTAAATTTTTGGAGATATTTCACTTTGAATTTCGCCATTGAAAGGAATGGAATTTTTCACCCGTTCCATCCGTTTTTTGACGGCAAACTAGCCCTTAATTATTTTAGCTACAAACTCTGTTCCAACTCTACAACGTTTGGCCTACTTAGGACATGTCGGCTACCATTTGAATTTTTTTAATCATTTGTACTTTTAAACCTTTTGAACCTTTCAAACCTGTCAAACCTTTACATGTTTCAAACCTTTAGAACCTCTTAAACCTTTTACATGTTTCAAACCTTTAGAACCTCTAAAACCTTTA
This sequence comes from Gymnoscopelus microlampas, assembly GCF_963454915.1. Taxonomy (NCBI): domain Eukaryota; kingdom Metazoa; phylum Chordata; class Actinopteri; order Myctophiformes; family Myctophidae; genus Gymnoscopelus; species Gymnoscopelus microlampas. The sequence goes on from NC_139940.1 coordinate 7,081,846, forward strand.
AAACCTTAAACCTTTCAAACCTGTCAAACCTTTACATGTTTCAAACCTTTAGAACCTCTTAAACCTTTTACATGTTTCAAACCTTTAGAACCTCTAAAACCTTTAAAACCTTAAACCTTTTAAAACCTTAAACCTTTTAAAACCTTAAACCTTTAAACCTTTAAAAACCTTAAACCTTTAAAAACCTTAAACCTTTAAAAACCTTAAACCTTTAAAAACCTTAAACCCTTTAAAACCTCACCACAGTTGAGATATTTGTTGCGGCATTTGTGGTCTTTTTAAATAATTTTGAGGCATTTTGTGGCACTTGTGGTGATTTATTTGTGAACGACCAAAGAGCTTACCCTGATTGATCACATATACGCATCACAACCAGGCTATTGCCACCAGTCAGGTTTACTGCAGACTTAGAGCTATCACAATGAGGGAAATACTGTGTTTTGACTTCGGCATCAGCAAGAAGTGAGTGATGGGCAAAGCTCTTCGGCCATGCCTCGACCTATACCAACACTCCTGGTCTGTCAAATCCAACTCAGCCGCTCTACCCCTAATGACTTCCATCATGTCCACATGGACATCTTAGGAGCCTACCTTCGTAGGTGGCGCCTGCAGCTCAGCATTGGGAGGACAGTGTTGGCAGCATATCACGTCAACAACACGAAGCAAAACGGGAACTGGACGTGTTCATGGACCACAATCACTTGGAGTTCCAGCAAGCCCCAAGGTACCTGGATAGGACACTGTCTTCTAAGCAACACCCAGAGGCCAAAGTGTCATCAAAGGTCTCGCCAATCTGATGTCTCGCTGGTACGTCCTGAGATTCCTCTGCCAAAGTACTACGAATCCCCACGCAAGCCCTGGTCTTTGCTGCAGCCAAACACTGTGCCTCAGCTTGGTGTAGAAGCCCACATGCCAAAAAAGTTGATGCTGCCATTAACAATGTTCTCCGGATTATAACTGGTTGCCTGAATCCCACCCCTATATTCTACTTCCCAATCCTAGCAGGAATTGCCTCAACCGGCCTCAAACGAGAGGCTGCTACCCTCACATCCTCGCCCCAAGGATAGCCAGAAACATGACTGGCATATCCTGCATGACAACACTATGACAGCATTGCCTTCAAAACAGACTCAAGTCCCGCCACCCATACAACAAGAGATGCTCAGTTCTATCCCTGAGGACCTGTCTACAAAGGCATGGATGGAGGCATCCTGGAAGCAGGAGTGGGACTCTTCTGCATGGGCCCACACGTTGTCACCACTACATCTGGGACCCAGGAGACGGCATCAAAGGAGGGAGATCTGCTATGCTGGAAATTGACCTAGCTGAACGGACTGCGTACTGGGGTTGGACACTTCAAAACATACAGTGGGCCTGGTAGACAGCACAGTATGCTTGAGCAAACTGCTGATCACTTGTATAGCTATTGGATTGTATAGCTACCTTGCAATGATGCAACTCCAAAGGTGGGCAAGAAATACAAAATAGTTGCTCCATTGGTTAGACATTTGTCATTCAAAATGTACATCTCGTTGACTCAGTTCAGGTATGTTGGGACACATCGACATGATGTTCTTGATCTTGATCTTGTTCTTCTTCGGGCAAGAAATTAAACTTTTAAATGGAAAAACGTAGATCATCTTGATTAAAATGTAGCAGCTTCATGTGATTCTTGTTCTTCTTTGGGCAAGAAATTAGACAGTTCCCCCCACCCGACTTAACACCCAAAAAAAGTGACTTTTCAAATGACCAGGTCTTTTGGACCTTTTCAAATGACCAGGTAGGGGCCCGGATTTACAAAGGCCTATGTCTAAAAACCTGGAAAAAAAACCCAGCAGGTTAGGGTTAGGGTTAGAACAGCATACGCCACAAGTAGCATCCAACACAAACACTTCATCCTTTGCTGTATGCTGCAGCATGAAGCAACTGCAGCATACAGCAAAGGAAAAGGAAAATTAGGACCGTCACAATTATTACATAATCGCAAGTATTTCAGATAATCGCAATACTTTTTTGGGGATAATAGTTATAATTGTCATAATCGTTTCCATGTTGAAAAATATTTTGATATATTTTCAAAATATTGTGGAAATAGCCAAACTACACGCTCAAAACGCATCACCACGTGATGCGTTTTGAGCTTGTAGTTCGGCTTTTGTTTACGAATTCAGAAAATAGTTCAAAATGTTACCACAACGCAATTAAAAACGCTAATCGCAACTATTTGAGCGACAATTAATCAAGCGTCAAGTTAATCATAATCATGACAGCCCTAAAGAGGTTCCTACTTTTAGCAGTCTTCAGAGGAAACCCCCGGCGGGCCGAGGTCTTTGGCGGAGCCAGCGGTAGTTTCACAGGAGCGTGCAGCCTGGGTCGGTTCACAGGAGGGTGCAGCCTGGGTCGGTTCACAGGAGGGTGCAGTCTGGGTCGGTTCACAGGAGGGTGCAGCCTGGGTCGGTTCACAGTGTGATGAATACATCCAAGGATGTGCCTTCTATTTTTTGCCGAAGTGTACCGGAATGGCTTCTTCTCGTCTGAAAGAAAGCTACCAAACATAAAAAAGAAAAATGCTCATTATTAGATTGTGTGTGTGTGTGTGTGTGTGTGTGTGTGTGTGTGTGTGTGTGTGTGTGTGTGTGTCGTATAGTTACCTTGCTGTGATGTCACTCCACGGGTGGGCGAGTGGCATTGGTTACAAATTGAACAACGTGATCTTTAAGATGACCAGGTCCAGGCCCGGATTTATACAGTTCCCCCCCATCCCAGCCAGAAAAAGGTGACCTTTGGTACCGACCAAAAAGTGACTTTTGGGACCTACCAAACAGTGTCCTTTTGGTACCTACCAAAAAGTGACCTTTGGTCTTATGGACCACCAGGTCCAAATCCTGGATTTGCCACATCAAAATAAATATTGAATGCAAACTAAACAAACTACACTACCAACATAGTCTTAGATTCAACGTCAGCCTTGAAATCTGAAAAAAAGAGCACACATCTTTAACCACATCAACAGACAGCCGACAATTCGTATTTCATACATCCAACCAGTATGAAATACACCACAAGCATCCATTACAAACTGCAGCATGAAGCAACTGCAGCATCCACCACAAGCATCCATTACAAACTGCAGCATGAAGCAACTGCAGCATCCAGCAAAGGAAAAGGAAAATTGTCATTGTCTTTAGGATCGTCACAATTATTACATAATCGCAAGTATTTGAGATAATCGCAATACTTTTTTGGGGATAAGTCATAATCGTTTCCATGTTGAAAAATGTTCATACAATTTCAAACATTTTCCAATCATAGTGGAAATAGCCAACCTACACGCTCAAAGCTTGTAGTTTTGAGCTTGTAGTTCGGCTTTTGTTTACGAAGCCTAAAAAAGCCGGACAAAGCTTTATTCAAAATGTTACTACGACGCAATTAAAATAGTTAATCGCAACTATTTGAGCGACAATCAATCAAGCGTCAAGTTAAATGTCATAATCGTGACAGTCCTAAAGAGGTTCCTACCTTAAGGCGTCGAAATCCATGGACTTTGTAGACAGCTAAATCCAAAGACTTTGTAGACAGCGGTTCTTCGAAAGACAACGTAGACAGCGGCTCTTCGAAAGACTTTGTAGACAGCGGCTCCTCCTCGAAAGACTTTGTAGACAGCGGCTCCTCCTCGAAAGATTTTGTAGACAGCGGCTCCTCCTCGAAATATTTTGTAGACAGCGGCTCTTCGAAAGACAACGTAGACAGCGGCTCTTCGAAAGACTTTGATGACAGTGGCTCCTCCTCGAAAGACTTTGTAGACAGCGGCTCCTCCTCGAAAGATTTTGTAGACAGCGGCTCCTCCTCGAAAGATTTTGTAGACAGCGGCTCTTCACAAGACTTACCTTAGTGTAGAGTCTACACTAAGGTAAGTCTTGTGAAGAGCCGCTGTCTACAAAGTCTTGTGAAGAGCCTCTGTCTACACTGTAGACAGAGGCTCTTCACAAGACTTTTTTGAAGAGGATCCTCTGTCTACAAAGTCTTTTGAAGAGGATCCTCTGTCTACAGACAGTAGCTCCTCTTCAAAAGACTTTGCAGACTGAAGCTCCTCTTCAAAAGACTTTGTAGGCTGGGTCGGTTCACAGGAGGGTGCAGCCTGGGTCGGTTCACAGGAGGGTGCAGCCTGGGTCGGTTCACAGGAGGGTGCAGCCTGGGTCGGTTCACAGGAGGGTGCAGCCTGGGTAGTTTCACAGGAGGGTGCAGGCAAGAACAACCTCGGCAAAACTCTCTCCACTCCAGTTTCTAGCTTATAAGGAAGAGGAAGGGGGTGCCCCCCCCCCCCCTGCAACACCTCTGCCAGGATGTATTCTTGAGTATCTGAAAGAAAACAAACAAAGAAATAAAGATTTATTCAAGTGACCTAGAGCCACATTTAGGATACGTATACTGTATCCTGGTTTTAACATCAGGGGATCGATCATACTGGAGATAAATATTCTGTGACTACTTGAAACGGTAACAAAATTGAAAAATCGCTGGCAGTGGGCAAACACAGCCAGAAATAAGTCTGGCACTGAAAGGGTTAACTTAATGGCAATATGGCCGATGTTTGAAAATGGTCTATTGACGGTTTAAGTGGTTAAATGTCTGCCACTAATTTACAAAACACTGAGAGTCAATGAATCTATGAAATGTATGGAGAAACTTTAATCTGCAACACAATTTTACACAATATGTAGTGGGGGGTCCCTGCTGTGGGGGTCCCTGCTTCATCTCTCAGCCTGAAAAACGTTGAAGACCCCTGGCGTAGGCTATGCCTCGGGCTGTGACAATTAAAACATTTAAGTTGACGACTGTCATACAAATACATGTGATTAACCATTTAGTTGTGTTTTTTGGCATTGGAACATATGGACAGTGGTGTAAAGTAAGTAAGTACATTTACTCAAGTAGGCAAGGCAACTTTATTTATATAGCACTTTTCATACACAGGGCAATTCAAAGTGCTTTACAGAATAAAAGTATTGTACTTAAGTACAGTTGCGAGGTATTTTTTACTTTATTGTATTTTCAATTTTCAGTACTTTTACTTCTACTCCAGTACATCTCAGAGGAAAATATTGTACTTTAACCCCACAACAATTATTTGAAAACTTTAGTTTACTAGTTACTTTACATATATAAATTATTATGTCATAAAACATACATTAACTGCTTTATCCATATTTTATACCTAGAATATTAAAAAAAATCACACCATGTGTGAAGGTAGCGGCGTCTTTGATACATTTTGTCATCGATATGTGTTTATAGCCACGTGTCACGTGAGGCTTGACCAATCACTTTGTTGACGTGTCTGACCAATCAGAGCGTTGACGTGTCTGACCAATCAGAGCGTTGACGGTGAACACGGACAAAGTCAGGTATAGAGCAGGATCGGCTAGCGCCGCTAAAAATAGCCGATCTACAAGCTGTAGTGAGCTTGTAGACCTGCTATTTTCAAACATTTTAGTACTTTTACTTTTGGTACTTTAAGAATATTTTGATGCCAATACTGTTGTACTTTTACTCAAGTACATTTTGAATTCCAGGACTTTTACTTGTAACAGTATTTCTATACTGCAGTATTGATACTTTTCCTTAAGTAAAACATTTGAGTACTTTTTTCCCACCACTGCATATGGATAAAAATATCATTTCTGTTTGGCTTTCAGGCTTCGTAATAAAACAAATTGCACATGACAAATAACCGTAAGGGGATATTTCACTTACAAACTTCTTTGAGCTCATCTTAACGTCCACTCTGCTTTTGTGATTCACCCCAGACACTTTAAATTGCTTGATTCGGTATTTAGATATTAATGATATTCATTGTATCAGACACACCCCCTTCCTGTACAAACCCATTGTAACTTCAATTAAAACTGCATTTTAACCATGATAGATTCATTGAAAACACCCGTCCTTGGTTCTGGTGACTGAAGTGGACCTTCTAATGTGTGGGACCGTGTTTTTTCAATTACTTTTTTTATGTATTTACAAAATCTTTTCTCAAAAATAACAAAACGGTTAAAAAAAAAAAGTAAATACATGAAAAAACGTATTGCAAAAACCCGGTCTACTCGCACACTAGATGGTCAATATCAGTCACCAGGACCAAGGACGGGTGTTGAACCATGAATCTATCATGGTTGAAATGGAGTTTGAAGTTACAATGGGTTTGTATAGGAAGGGGCGTGTCTGATTAAATGAATATCAATATCTAAATACTGAATCAAGCAACTTACAAACTGTCGGAGACCACTGAAGACCCAGGCCAGCAGGGGGCAGTAGCAAATGCTTGGTCTCAGAGAGCATACAGAACAAAGGGGGCCTTGGAAACAAAATCATTGCATCCCCCGCTATGCATGATGGGATTGATAGCCCAGTAGTGCTACTCTGAATGAGAGCCATTGAAATGGTGTTTTCTCTACTTAAGAGTTTTAACTTGATTTCAGTTCCAAAACTATTCACTCAATCTTATTTATTAACCAATATATCATTGTTTTGCTATGATTCCCTGCTTTCATACATGAAAAAGAAAAAATGCTAGATGACCGTCTCCCAGTCAAATTTGGTCACACACATAAAAAATAATAATAATAATTATATATATATATATATATATATATTTGTTTATTTGGGGTGTCACAATACGCCTAATCCACAATTAGATTTTAAGCTCACGATTCGATATTCAAAATGAGAATCTAGAATAACAAATTTGTTAACATATTAATAATATTGTAACGTTGCGGGGCAGCTGGAAAGACGAGGCGAGGAGACGATGTGCAAGTTGCCAGCCCAGATTTATTCCCTTGCCGCGGCACAAAGTTAACCCGAGGTTGAGGGTCACTGGACATAAAACAATAAAGAGGGTGGCTAGCCCAAGGCTAGTAATAATGAGGACGTGTGCCGTCTCTCAGTTCACTCAGTCCCGCTTAAAGCACCCCAGAACAGCCCAACTTAACTCTTTTCCCTCCCCGGCACACATGTAGCCAAAACCCAAATCAGTGACACCTCCCTCGATCAAAGCAAAAGGACACGCATGTGTAATAGTACCCCAGCGTTACAATATAAACTTTGGGTTTTATCAACTGTCATTTTCTGATTATTCCTTAAGAAGATTAGTTAACATTCTTTGAAAAGTTAAGATTTATTCCCATTCCAAAGTTTGTGGGCCCTGGGTAGACAACCCGGCCTGGCGGAGATTGGCGGAGATCTCTGCTCTGAGGAGGAGCATTCTAGTTAAGACAGTCCATTAATTCTACATGGCTCAGCCCTTTAGTAACTCTTGCCTTAATTTCTCATACATCGCAGGGAACACACTTTTGCTGAAATGTGAACTGCTGCCATGGCCCTTTGTAACATTCTAGATACACTGTTTGAATATTCAAATCCAGCGTTCTCCACCACTGAAAAGGTTTGCATGTCACGAGACTGCGCTCGTTTCGTTATTTCTTGAGTAAGATCCGCGGGTCGAACTATGTGAGAGTTTGGGAAGAAACACACGGTTTCTCTCTCTGTCAACCCGGCTGTGAGGCTTCCCTTTGCTCCGTCGGAAGGAGGAATGTACAGAAAAAACAACAGCGAACGCATGGCTTCCCTTGAACCAGCGTTGCAAGATATTGTGAGAGAAACAAGCAACCAGGTCTATAAAAAGAAGTCCAAAATAAGCGAGCCCAAAGTAGCTTATAATAAGCAGACTTGGCAACACTGCCTTGGACGCGGGACAGTGAGAATTGCGATACGGCTTTCAATTTCGGTACGTATCGTGAAACCCTTAAAAAAATAAAAATGATATATATATATATATATATATATATATATATATATATATATATATATATATATATATATATATATATATATATATATATATATACACACACACATAATTTCCTCAGGTAGTCACAAAGATCTCACCTGCACATTGTAGCTTCACCAGATAGTGAGTCATTAGAGGTGGATGTTCTGGGAGGGTGTTATACTGTAGGCGAGAACCTCAGTCTTCTGGTGTCTGGGAGGTTGTTGTACTGTAGGCGAGAACCTCAGTCTCCTGGTGTCTGGGAGGGTGTTATACTGTAGGTGAGAGCCTCAGTCTTCTAGGCATTTATGGCACAAGGACAACCTCGGCACAGTCCGTCTCCACTCTGAGAAAGAAAGAAACAAATATTAATTCAAGAGAGACGAGAACCAGATATATACGTAGATTGTATCCTGTCACAACATACACAGCCTAGTATATGGAATCAAACTTTATTTATAGAGCACATTTAATAAACAACAGAAGCTGAGAAAAGTGCCGTACAAGGTTGAGACAAACACAGCATCAACACACATTTGTGCATAGTTAACACATTAGAGCAGAGGTCTTCAACAGGGGGTCCGGGACCCCTAGGGGGGGGTCCTCAGAGTTACTACAGGGGGTCCGCCAAATCTTTGTGATAGGATTTTTGTTTTTACATTAACCACTTCAACCCTATTCTGAGGGGAACATTAGCCGAAAATAGCCAATCTACAAGCTCACAACGCCTCGCACTGCGAGGCGTTGTGAGCTTGTAGACCGGAAGAGGGGAAAAGAGCAGACTAAGTACAGAGTGAAAGTTTAGTGTTGATGGTTTAAGTTGTTAAATGTCTGAAAATACACATTGACATGAAACATCTATGAAAAGCTTTAATCTGCAACACAAGTTTATGCTATATATAGAGGGGGTCCCTGCTCCATCTCTCTCTCTCTCTCTCTCTCAGAGAGGGGGTGCTTGGCCTGAAAATGTTGAAGACCCCTGCGTTAGAAGATCTAGTGACATTAAAATCCAAAGAGAATAGGTGGGTTTTCACCCATTAAGACCGGGAAAGCATCTGTGTCATTTTAGATTTCTTTGGCTATTCAAAAATAGCAGATATACAAGCTCATAGTGCGGCCACCACTGGTCCTTTTGCTAGTCTTTGCCAACGCCCAGTAACGACTGAGCGGCAAGACCTCAGAGCCCTGGCTAAGGGTGTAATGGTTCCAGGAGCTCAGCAGAGCTATTACTACTAACCCGTTTAAAGATTTAAAAGCAAATAAAAAGGACCTTAAAATCAATTCTAAAATTGACAGGGAGCCAGTGAAGTGAGGCAATACATATACTGTATCCTGTCACAACTTGGTTCTCAGCCGAGGTCGCACAAACTGGCCTCACCTAGTATCACTCTTGGGGCCTGTCCTTTCCAGCTTTCCAACCCTCAGTCAGCTACCTTAGTTGTCAGCTAGATCGCAGGCTGGGTGGTGAAACCATGGCTCTTAAGACCATCAGTAAGGTGAATGGCAGAACCAAATTCTTAGCCAGGAAAGCGCAGTTTCTGGACTCGGCCAGTCTTCGCATATTAGCAAACTCACTGGTTTTACGTTGTTTCGACTATGCTATTGGCTCATGGTACAGTGGCCTAACCAAAGCCCTAAAAGAGAAGTTGCAGGTTTCTCAAAATAGGTTGGTCAGGCTTGTCTTGGGGCTGTCTGCAAGGGACCATGTTGGAAAACATAATTTCCAGCAGTTGGGTTGGCTCCCTCTGGTAGCCAGGTCAGTTCAACTACAGCTGAACCTGGTGCATAACATCTACATAAACAGCGCCCCTGTGTACCTATGTAAGCTCTTTCAGAAGCGTAGCGAAGCCCATTCCAACCTAACCAAAGCCAGCATAGCAGACCTGATCATGCCCACGTTCACCACTGAAATGGGAAAACGCTCATTTAGATTTGGAGGAGCAGTCAACTGGAACCCTCTACCCCTGACTATAACGAGCACCAGCAGCCATCTCATTACATTACAGTCATTTAGCAGACACTTTTATCCAAAGCGACTTACAATAAGTGCAATCAACAAAGGTAGGGAACGAAAGCTACTAATCACCAGAGGTTATAAGTGCATTTTCTGCAATAACAAGCAACCAAGAGCATACCTAGCGCCAAGGTAAAAGTGCAATATATCAGCTACCTATTTCCTTAAACAGATGAGACAAAATAGCTAAATCAAATGAGCAGGAGCTAAAACAAATAATTGTATTGACTAAACAAGATCCAATAAACAATTCAACAATAAAACAAGCATTCGTACAACTAATTAACAACAAGTAGGCCAGGCAAAGAGGAAGGGTAGTGTTTCCTGAAGAGGTGGGTTTTCAGCCTGCGGCAAAAGATGGGCAGTGACTCTGCTGTCCTGACATCAGTGGGAAGTTCATTCCACCACTGTGGGGCCAGAACAGAAAAAAGTCGTGACCGTGTCGATCGACCAGAAGGACCGTTGAGTGGCGAGGGAGTCGCTTTGACCCTTTTTAAGAAAAGGGTCAAAGCATGGCTTTTAGAAAATGTTGCCGAATAGTAGGGTCACCTATGTGTTAGCAATGCGATTATATGTATTTATGCTGTAGGTAGTGTAGCTTTTGATCGTTTTATTTATTACTGTACTGTCTAACTGTATGTATTCTGTTGCAGTGCTGTCTGTTTGTCTCAGACCAAGGACCACAATGAAAATACTTTTATGTGTCTGTATCCTTGACGTTTCTACGATGAACATGATGTAACATGTGTTTTTTCCTGTATAACGTCTAATAAAATCAAATCAAAGCATGGGGCGATAATCGTTATCATTAAAAACGCTCACAATAGTCGTAGAGATTTGAATTTATTGTGAAATTGTCCTCTGTCATACACAAGGATGAATTCGCTTTTGTTGAGCATCAAATCCAGTACCACTTAAACCCTCTGTACTTGATAACACAGACCTGTAAAGACTGCATTTTATTTGGTATGCTCTTCTTGCACTCTACACAAATCGATTCGCCAAAAATGGCCGATCTACAAGCTCACAACACACTGTGTGCATTGTGAGCTTGTACTTAGTTTACACCAGGGGTCTTCAACAGGGGGTCCGGGACCCCTAGGGGGTCCTCAGAGTTACTACAGGGGGTCCGCCAAATCTTTGTGATATGATTTTTTTTTTCACCATAACCGTTTGAACCCTAACATCCCTTTTCTGAGGAGAACTTTAGCCAAAAATAGCAGATCTACAAGCTCACAACACCTCGCAGTATTTTTGGCAAAGAGTTGTTTGGTGTAGAGGGAAAAAAGAACAGTAAACGTAAACAAAAAAAGTTGACTCTAAAACACAATTTTATACAATGTAGAGTAGGGGGTCCCTGCTTCATCTCTCTCTCAGCTAGGGGGTCCTTGGCCTGAAAACGTTGAAGACCCATGGTTTACACCACTGCACACTTTGTCCTTCAACGGTCAAGTGACAGGTGTTTGTACAATCATGTTTCTTCCAGCTCAGGAACGTTGCTAAAATCAAGTCAAATTTGCATTCATGCCTTCATGTCATCCCACTTCAATACTGCAATTAGTCCATGAGCCAGATTTCATTATTGAAAGAGTGGGCAAAACCATACCTATATAAATTGTTTATAGGGTCAATATAAGTAAATACATATACGATAACCTTTCCACAGGAGCAGCTTTTTCATATTTATCACACATTTTGTTATTGTCCCCATACGTACATGACAGGTGAAAAAAATGTCAAAATTTAAAACATAGTTATCATAATGAAACTTCCCCAGTTGATCACTTACATGAAGACAATGATTTATCGTATTACAAGTTATGCATTAGGAAAACATGCCCGAATTTGCATAACCTTCCAGAATCAACATTGGACAAAGCCAGAGTCAACATTCTTATTTAATTTTGTTAAGATGTTGGAGTCAAAGGTTTTTAACGAGGGAATATTCAATATCTGGCAAAATTTTGGGGCTCTGGGTCATGGACTAAATGCCCAATTTGCATATTTAAATATACAAATTCAGAAAACTTGTAGTACAATAAATCATTGTCTTCATGTAAGTAATCAACTGGGGAAGTTTCATTATGATAACTATTTTTTAAATGTTGTCATTTTTTCTCCTGTTATGTACGTATGGGGAAAATAACAAAATGTGTGATAAATATGAAAAAGCTGCTCCTGTGGAAAGGTTATCATATATTTATTTACTTATATTGACCCTATAAACAATTTAATATAGGTATGGTTTTGCCCACTCTTTCGATAATCATTGCTCAATTTTGGGGCTCTGGCTCATGGACTAAATGTACAAGTTACAAGTAATGTCATTTCCAAACTTAGGACCAAGTTCTGTGAGACTGGTGAAGTCAACAAGGAAGACAACAACCAAAGACCCCTTAATTGCTTCACTGAGGAACCATAGATTTACAGGCAAGATTTGCACAACGGTACCAAAGACAGATGTCAAAGTTGCAGGACCCATGCTCAGGTGCCAGTCACACACACACACCTGTGCCTAGCACAGACCTGTGACTGGCACAGACCTGTGCCTGGCACACACCTGCCTGCAACTGGTACCAGGGCTGACACCAAATAATGCGTAATCTGCATAACGGAACACCAGCATCACTTGCCCTTACACACAGCACATCTAACCCATTGAAGCCTGAGGTTCCGATTCTGCAAAAGTGCCGTACAAGGCACAATTCAATTTTGACCCCTCTGTCACATGGTACTATTTTTTGTGTCATATATTTTGTGCATGAGTTGGCTCAGGCGCAGTGATTCTGGACACAAACATTAGTACCATGTGACAGAGGGGTCGAAGTTGAACGAAACATGCTCTATATGGTAGAAATAGGTCAACAATACAAATGACGCTAGTTTTTTAAATTAATTTATTTTTAATGAGCGGCCCCCACCAAATCTACCGGAACTACTTCATATTTATCAGAACCGGACCATAACGCTGACCACGGGACTCAGGCAATCAATTAATACCTTTGCAACCACTACATTAATGGTAAGTATTTCCTACAGAAAATACTCAAAAAATCTGAACTAACCCTTTAACCACTTAAATATTATATCGCTATTCTGAGGGGAACATTAGCCGAAAATAGCCGATCTACTGAGCTTGTAGATATTTTCGTCAAAGAGAGGGGGAAAAGAGCACACTAAGTACAGAGTGAAAGTTTACTTAGTGTTGATGGTTTAAGTGGTTAAATGTCTGAAAATACACATTAACATGAAACCGATGAAAAGCAACACAAGTTTATGCAATATAAGGGTGAATTAGCTTTTGTTGAGCGTCAAATCCAGTACCACTGGACTTGTACTTTACTTGAGTATTTCCAATACTCCACTACATCTCATAGGCAAATATTGTACTTTTACTCCACAATTCCTACAATTATTTGAAAACATTAGTTACTAACTTTACTTTAGCTTTCATTTTGATTATTATTATTACAAAACATACATCCACTTCAGCCCTATATACATTTCGGACATTTGAAAATAGCCCATCTACAAGCTCACAATGTGTCGCATCATTACGAATTGTGAGCTTGTAGATCTGATATTTTCATATGTTATACATTTGAGGACATTGTGCACAATGAGTACTTTACTTTTGGTACTTTAATGCCAATACTTTTGTACTTTTTGCATAAGTACATTTTGAATTCTGGACTTTTACTTGTAACAGAATAAGTCTCAATACCACAATGTAGAAATACAAGTAAAAGTACTGTATTAAAAACATGCTTGAGTCAAAGTACAAAAGTATAAGTATCAAAAATATACTCAAAGTACCAAAGTAAAAGTACTCACTCTGCAGAAATGTCTCTTAAAGTTTTCAAAATGTATTCAAATATTTTGAAAATATCAAGAATGCAAGCTCACACCGTGTTGCTTTGCAACACGTTGTGAGCTTGTAGATCTGCTATTTTTACTCTCTCTCTCTCTCTCACTCTCTCACTCACTAATGTTTAGGGCTGAAGTGGTTAGTCCATGTTTTGTAATAATCAAAATCTACAAAATAACTACTGACTCAAGTTTTCATATCATTGTAGTGGAGTAAAAGTACAATATTTATCTCTGAGATATAGTGGAGTAGAAGTAAATGTATTGAAAATTGGAACTCCAGTTAAGTAAAAGTTTATCAAAATTGTACTCAAGTACAGTACTTGAGTACATGTACTTGATTACTTTACACCGTACTAGGCCTGCAAAGCCTGTGTCAGCATCACGACCGTCATGGATTAACTTCAACCTTGTGTTTGCACTTTCCCCATTTACGGCCTGTACATCTACATAAACATTCAAATTTCAAATATAAAGTGCTTACTTCATGGCCACGGATGTTGTAATTATGTACGGGCGCTCCAACGTACCTGTATCTTCCGTATTGTTCATTAAAAAGCATTTTAATCCGATCGGTGGCCATTTTCCTCATAGAGTTATAATGTAGCATAGTGCAATACACCTCCCAGCCGATAGGGTGGCGTAGTTTAAAGCATATAGTGAAAAGACGGAGAAAATGGCCACCAATCAGATTAAAATGCTTTGTATTGAAAAATACGGAGGATACAGGTACTTCCGAGGGCCCGTACACTAGAATAACATCCGTGTTCATGAAGTAAGCACTTTATATTTGAAATATGATCGTTTAAGTAGATGTACGGACCATAAATGTAGACATTGCAAACACCAGGTTGAAGTTAATCCATGACTGTCATGTTTCAGGACTAAAACAAAGACGGTTCATATTCACTTCACACAGCAATGCTTCATCCTCACTAGTTGTTGCTTTTTTACCAAGTCAAATAACAGTGAAATTACACACAATTCCATCAATTCCTTAATGCTAAGCAGTTAATTAGCTACGCTAACTAACACACACCTGCAGAACACTTACCTGTTTGGTGGTCTGGATGGAGATGTTTTCACAGTCTGGTCACAGTGTGTTTTAACAGCTTTTTTTCACCAGCCTGCTAAACACTGATACTGTAACTCTACTCGACGTCCATGTGGAGTAATGTTACTTTAGGAGTTGTTTATTTCACTAAGAGTCTTTTTCCTTACTAACAGAGTGGGTCCTTTTCACTCTTTGAGTGGGTCACAAACATTTGTGATTGCTGGAAGGTGTGAGGGGGAGGGGCAGACTATTAAAGGACTTTAATAGCCCCGCCCCTCCCTGCTTCCTAGAGGGTTCTCAACCTGTGGGTCTGGACACCCGAGGGGGGTCCCCACATGATTTTTTTTAAAGGGGGGGTTCCCTGACAGTGAAGTGACAAATAAAGGACTTTTAAGACCTTTTTAATACCAAAAACATAAGTACTACATCAAAAGTAATCAACAAACCCAACATCAACAAAATACTATAAAAACTGGTCAAACATTGGCCAAATTGTCAAATAATATAAAATAGCCAAAAAAAATAGCCAATCTGCAAGCCTCGCGTTGTGAGGCGTTGTGAGCTTGTACATCTGTTATTTTCACCATATTTATCTGTGGAGTCAAACTAAATAACGCCTCAACTCCTACTTTCCAAGTTCTTGTCAGGGTGGGGGGTCCCCAGTTCAAATATGATTATTTTGGGGGGTCCCCAGTTCAAATCTGATTATTTTGGGGGGTCCCCAGTTCAAATATGATTATTTTCGGGGGTCCCCAGTTCAAATATGATTATTTTGGAGGGTCACATCCAAAGGTTTTCAAAAGGTTGAGAACCACTGTCCAAGGGCAGGGTTTCTCAAAGTAGGTGCCCCGGCCCCCGGCCCCCGTTGCACCCTTGGGTGCCGTGACACAAGTCCAGGGCCCAGGGTGGGCGCAGAATACTTTGATAATGTTTGCAAATCATCAATATATCACTTCTGTTTAACCACTTCACCTCACTGCGTTATTTTTCCATCTACTGTACACCAAATCTCTTTGCTAAGAATAGCCGATCTACAAGCTCACAACACGTGATGTTCCCCCCACACGGTGGTGGAAAAAGTACTCAAATGTTTTACTTAAGTAAAGTATACTGCAATCTAGAAGTACTCTGTTACAAGTAAAAGTCCGGAATTCAAAATGTTACTTGAGTAAAAGTACAAAAGTATTGGCATCAAAATATACTTGAAGTACCAAAAGTAAAAGTACTCGAATGTTTGAAAATAGCCTATGTATAAAATAGAGCTAAAGTGGTTCATGTATGTTTCATAATATCATAATCTATGTCTGAAAAGTAACTAGTAACTAAAGTTTTCAAATAATTGTTGTGGAGTAAAAGTACAATATTTGCCTCTGAGATGTAGTGGAGTAGAAGTAAAAGAACAGAAAATTGGAAATACTCCAGTGAAGTAAAAAATCCTCAAAAGTGTACTTAAGTACAGTACTTGAGTAAATGTACTTAGTTACTTTACACCACTGCCCCCACAATAGGGATGCTGGGGTTCAGGTGGTTAAACGACGAGTATAAAGTCATTTTCAATCTGTCCTAATTTAAAGGAAACTGATATTCTGATATGAAGTTTTCCCCGTGACATGCTGTATCTTTGGGGGAAAGACTGTAAGAATGTAAAGGCGCAATAAAGTAACATTGTCATTCAGGTGGTGCCGTGGATGGAAAAGTTATTTACAGGATGCAAACAGAGATATAACTACAGTACAGTGGTGGAAACTCAAATGTTTTAATTAACCCATTGAGACCTGAAGCCGATTCTACATGTCTCCTAAATCTCAACAGTTTTCTGAAAAACGTATATCAGTGGTGCTCAATCTTTTTCATGTCAAGGACCCCCAAAATTATATGGATGTGGCCGCGGACCCCCATCAAAATATTTTGTTCCAGGGACCCCCAGAAGAAAGATTTGAGTTAAAAACTTTACGCTTTAAAAGAATATATATTCAAAGATTTGCTCACATTTTCACAATTTTTCAAAAATAGCAGATCTACAAGCTCGTAGCGCGGCACTCGGTGCCGCGCTATGAGCTTGTATATCTGCTATTTTTGAATAGCCCAAAGTGTAAAATAATGCTTTCTAGCTCAAATAAAAAAATGACACAGTTCCAGGTCTTAACAATAAAGTAAAGGTATCAATACTGCAATGTAGAAGTAGCCTACTCTGTTACAAGTAAAAGTCCAGAATTCAAAATTTGACTTGAGTAAAAGTACAAAAGTATTGGCATCAAAATATACTTAAAGTACCAAAAGTAAAAGTACTCGACGAATGTTTGAAAATAGCAGATCTACAAGCTCACAACGTGTCACACCGCAACGCGTTGTGAGCTTGTAGATCGGCTATTTTCAAATAGCCTTGGTATAAAGTGGTTCATGTATGTTTTATATCTGCAAAGTGACTAGTAACTTCAAATAATTGTACTGGAGTAAAAGTACAATATTTGCCTCTGAGATGTAGTGAAGTAGAAGTAAAAGTATAGACAACTGGAAATACTTTGGAAAAGTAACTAAAAAAATTACTTAATTACAGTACTTGAGTAAATGTACTTAGTCACTTTACACCACTGCAAACCAGGAAGTACAAAAATAAGCTTTGGAAAATGCTAATCACCACACAGGAAGGCACAGGAAGTCACCATCAAGTCAAGTAATCTTTATGTACAGTATATAGCATACTTGAGCATATTTAGAAACGATGGGAGTTGACCCAAAGTTCTTTCTAATCGAGGATGGCCAAATGAAACACACGATAAACATAATAAATTGTAAAATCCACAAAAGCAAGACTAAAATGTAAAACACATGCCAGTAAATCACAAGACTATTAAGAGTAAACAAAACAAACAACTGATTAAAACGCTGTAAGGTATTACAAATAAATTAAATTAAATACATTCAGTGGACTCGAGAAAACATCAAAGGTGGGGCAACCTCAAACTAAGCCAAAACCACGAGAAAAGGGTAGGTCTTTAGATTTGATTTAAAATCGTCAACGGGCAGAACTTAACAGTGGTACAGAATGTTATGTTTCTCAAAACAGATTCTCAATCATAGAGCCATGGAGAAGCATGCATTAAGAGATTTAAAGAGTCCCTAAAACTGGGGGATGTCACATGGCAGAGTATGACAAACAAGGTCCCTGATGTCAAAGTTTCAATCTTTAATGCGGGGGTCTTCAACAGGGGGTCCGGGACCCCTAGGGGGTCCTCAGAGTTACTACAGGGGGGGCCGCCAAATATTTGTGTGATATGTGATTTTTTTTTACATTAACCACTTGCATCCCTTTTCTGAGGAGAACTTTAGCCAAAAATAGCAGATCTACAAGCTCACAACGCCTCGCAGTGTGAGCTTCGGCTATTTTTGGCAAAGAGGTTTGGTGTGAAGGGAAAAAAAGAGCGGACCAAGATTGTATTATTTTTTTTAATCTGCAACACAATTGTATTCAATATAGAGGGGGTCCCTGCTTCATCTCTCTCTCAGCTAGGGGCTCCTTGGCCTGAAAACAGTTGAAGACCCCTGCTTTAATGTAAGAAGTGCACTGTTTTTAAAATGGTAGTTCCTGTTGCAGTTCCTCTGAAAGTCACTTCCGGACGGTTGGAGTTATCGTCAGAGGTCACTGAAGGGACAAGCCCGACATTCAAAAAATAAACGTCTTCCACTGTTGGTGGAGCAGTGGCAGCACCCAACCATCACCTCCATCCATCCATCCATCGCTCTGTCCATCGTGTCTTTTACGAACAGAGAGGTCTGTAAGGTGGATGGACATCCACCTCTGTGTTCATCGTGTGTCCTATTCTTCCACCACTCTCTTCACCATCATGTCTTCTTCAATTCCTCCACCTATCTCTTCACCATGTCTGCTATTAATCCACCTCTCTGTTCATGTCTTCCACTCACCTCTGTGTCTCCTCCTGTCTTTTCTCTGGGTGTGGTGGCGTTGCTTCACCTGTTCTGCTCCTCATCAAACCTGGAGCTAGAGGAGAGCAGAGAGACAACACAATGGATGTTAGTTTTGCATTTTTCCATTTTTATTTCTATTTTGCTTAGATTTTTTAGTTTTCAATTTAAGTTCAGGTCTAATTCCCTTTTAAAGCGGGGTTGCTAGTTTAGTATAGTTTTACATTTCTGAAAAGGCTTTTAATTTAGTTTTAATTAACCCGCTTAGACCGGGAACGCATGTCATTTTTAGATTTCTTTGGCTATTCAAAAATAGCAGATATACAAGCTTGTAGATCTGCTATTTTTGAAAAATCGTGAAAATGTGTGTAAATCTTTGAATATATATATTTTTCAATATATAATATCAGTGGTGCTCAAACCTTTTCATGTCAAGGACCCCCCAAAATGATATGCATTTGGCCGCGAACACCCCATCTCAAAATATTTATTTCCAGGGACCCCCAGAAGCAAAGATTTGAGTTAAAAATGTATATATATTAAAAGATTTGAACACATCTTCACGAATACAAAAATAAATAGCAGATCTACAAGCTCAAAGAGCGGCACCGAGTGCCACGCTATGAGCTTGTATATCTGCTATTTTTGAATAGCCCATATAAATCTTAAAATGACGCACAGATGCGTTCCCGGTCTTAATGGGTACTAGTGTAATAATAACCTTGAAGTGTGCGTGCGTGCGAAGTGGTGTGTGTGTGTGTGTGTGTGTGTGTGTGTGTGTGTGTGTGTGCGTGCGTGCGTGCGTGCGTGCGTGCGTGCGTGCGTGCGTGCGTGCGTGCGTGTGCCTTACTGTCTGATACATTCAGGGATCTGCAGGTGGTCCAGGGCCCAGGGGTAACATTTCTGACAACTCCTGCAGACTCCGCGCGAAACACAACTTCCTGCTGAACTTCTCACTGACGACAAAAGAACAACAATTGTCCTTACAATGCATCCAAGCATCTTTATTAAACAGAAAATGCATTTTCAGTGCTGTCTCCAGATTGGCTTAAATGTTGTCACCTACCTGAAAATGTACTATTCTGTTTACTAAAGAGCTGGAGAGACCCCTGTGACCGAACAAACGCTCTGTAGCAATGATTACTATCAGAATATGGTATTTTAACCTTTTAACAAAAATAAAACAAGCTCACGCAGTGTGAGGCGTTGTGAGCTTGTAGTTCGGCTATTTTCACAATATTTATCTGTGGAACTGCAGTCAAACTAAATGTAATTCCTACAATTCCAAGTGCTTGTCAGGATAGGGGGTCCCATGTTCAAATATGATTATTTTGTGTGGTCGCTGCCTGAAAGGTTTGGGAACCCTTCGTCTAATGTTTAGTCCACTGTCTGAATGGATGTTGTGTATAATGTACAGTAGACTGTATGTATGCATGGATGTTATGTCTAATGTACAGTCCAC
Source organism: Gymnoscopelus microlampas (assembly GCF_963454915.1). NCBI lineage: Eukaryota > Metazoa > Chordata > Actinopteri > Myctophiformes > Myctophidae > Gymnoscopelus > Gymnoscopelus microlampas. The sequence continues at coordinate 7,101,995 of NC_139940.1, forward strand.
TGTCTGAATGGATGATTTGTGTAACGTATAACATGTATGAAATGTGTTTTTTTTTTTACATGTTCTGTTTACTCTGTCCAGTAGCATCAAAGTCTTATGGGAAAACAGAACCCTGAAGAGGTCAGTACCTGATGAAAGGCTTGACCAGCATGATGAGAGCTTTGATGTACCAGGCAGGATGAACCACAAACAAACAGTCCCTTCAGGTCCTTCTTTAACCTGACACACACACACACACACACACACACACACACACACACACACACACACACACACACACACACACACACACACACACACACACACACACACACACACACACACACACACACACACGCCACATGGTTAGATTTTCATTATGCTCATTTATCATTCTATACCTAGAATGCATTTCAAAAATCACACTGTTATGTACAAATACAACATTCTATTAAAATCGTTCGTTAAAATTATTATTACAAAACGCTGATAATAATACGATTTTAAATTGAAGGAGAATTCCAGTAGACCCTATCATTAGGAGTCAAACCGAGTGATTATTAGCAAACGTTATACAGTTTTGGCCTTGTGCAACTGAACAACGTAAAGAGCTCATTTGTGGCACTAACAGGCTCAGAATATTGTGTAAGGAGTTAGGGCTGGACAGTATATCAATATTATATCGATTTTGTGATGTGAGACTAGATCTGGAATTTGGGAAATGGTAATAATGTTACAGGCTTAACAACAACATCAATCAACATGTGTTGTTGTACTGGGTATGCAGGTGCCAGTGTCTGACCTTCTGTCTATGGAGGTATAACACTGACCTTCTGTCTATGGAGGTATAACACTGACCTTCTGTCTATGGAGGTATAACACTGACCTTCTGTCTATGGAGGTATAACACTGACCTTCTGTCTATGGAGGTATAACACTGACGAAGCCATTTGATGGCGGGCATCTTGTTCCTGGGAGCCATTCCACACAGATACACCAGCACGTAGTCCTCTGATACCATGAGGTCCAGAGTCCCCACTATGTACCTGGTGAAAAACACACACACACACACACACACACACACACACACACACACACACACACACACACACACACACACACACACACACACACACACACACACACACACACACACACACACGCACGCACGCAAGCACACACACACAAAAACACAACACATCAGAACACAAAATCAACCAGGCATCCCTACTTAGGGCACCGGGAAATTATCTAAAAAAAGATTGTCCAAACATTTCTAAAATGTAAAAAAAGAAAATAGCCAATCTAACATCACAAACGTATAGATCAGCACCATCATACAACAAAGTATAAATCAGGCTTCATGTGGACACGTGCCATGGGCGTAGACAGAAATGGAAATACCGTTATGTTAACACCATATGCTGCTTTGTTTGGTGATTGATTGCAAATATTACCTTCACCTTCATGTCCACCTATTGGCATATACACACCTAACCAGTCCCGGTTCAGAAGACCAGGTAGGATGTGAAGTCTTAACCCATTAAGACTGGGAACGCATCTGTGTCGCCACTTTAACCACTATTATTTATACTTAGGCTATTCAAAAATAGCAGATATACAAGCTCATAGCGCGGCACCGAGTATTTTATTGTATTTTATTGTATAGTATTTTATAGCGCGGCACCGAGGCACCGAGTATATATATTTTAAAGTGATTTTTTTACTCAAATCTTTGCTTCTGGGGGGTCCCTGGAACAACATATTTTGAGAACCACTGATTATAGCAACAAAAGTTTTTTCAAAAAACTGTTTCTTAGAAGGATTTAGAAGACATTTGTAGAATCTCCCAGAAGCAAAGATTTGAGTTACAAATGTTCGCTTAAAGAATATGTATATTCCAAGATTTGCACACATATTCAGGATTAAAAAAAAATAGCAGATCTACAAGCTCATAGCGCGGCACTCAGTGCCGCGCTATGAGCTTGTAGATCTGCTATTTTTGAATAGCCAAAGAAATCTTTAAATGACACAGATTCACAGTCTTAAAGGGTTACGTCATCTTTATACTGATTTCATACCGTTTTTTATATGATTGTGTTGCTAGTGTTACTACGCACTCTGTATTGTTCTCTATGCATACCTGTATCTTTGTTTCACCCCTACTGCAGTGAACACACACATTGTAAACACACACACGTAATGTGGGTCAGAGGTCAGTTTTAAGGGTCAGGGTTCAGTGTTTTATGCTGACCTGAACAAGTTGTCCATATGCCTATTTTCCACCACAAGAACTAAGCAGTGTTGATTTTGTCGACTAAAACTATGACGAAAAATGTTCGTCGACCTTTTTTCACTGACGAAAACTAAATAAAAACTAAGCTATGATGACTAAAACTAAGACTAAATATTATTGACAATTTCGTCAACAAATAAAGTCATTTTATGTTTGGTTGCGCTCGGGTGTTGTGCTCTGAAAATAGCAGATCTACAAGCTCACAACGCGTTGTGAGATTGTAGATCTGCTATTTTCAGCAAGCAACCAAGTGTAAAATCACCCATTACGATGCCATCAAGGCACCGCCAAAATACATTTTAGTCGACTAAATCAATTGTAGATTTATAATCGACTATGCAAGGGATAATGCATGGGGAGGTAGTCATTATTGAAATTTAAAGCCCGACAGGGCGATTAACCACCGCTTATTACACGGCTACTTAATAAATACATAAATACATTTACCCAAAAGTAACAACAAAACGAAGTATTTCCTTGCTTACGGCAATGAAAGTATTCCATAAGTATTGGGCTGGGCGGACAAGTTCGCCTCGCAAAAACAAATGACGAAATGGAAAAAAACTCGCCCCAAAACACACTCGCCCCCCATTCTATTTACTGCCGATTTGCCTGTAATACCGCCGGATTTGCCCCGGGGCGACTGTGTTTTGGGGCGAGCGTTTTGGTATTCCCCCGTTGTTGTGCCACGATAAACAAGGAAGCGCAGTGGATCAAATAGAATGACTTCTCGGTTATTGCATCGTCTATTTCTCACTTCAAATGTTTTCAAAAACATTCTTGAGAGCAACGTTTAGTTGTAAATGACATGGTTTGTTTGTTTACATGGCTGTCATGTTGGATAAAGCATATAACCAAGCAGCACAGGTTGACATGAGCAGGTGTTCTGAGTCTCTGATTACACAGCGGTCCGTTATAGAGCTCATCGATCATTATCCAGAAATAATGACCGATGACTGACCAATCAGAATCGAGCATTCAACCAAGCCGTGTAATAAAATATGATATTTAGTTGACTAAAACTAGACTAACTGTAAAACATTTCAGATGACCAAAATATGACTAAAACTAAAAGGAATTTTATTCAAAAGACTAAAACCGAATAAAGATTTGCTGTCAAAATCAACACTAGAACTAAGTGAATAGTGTCGTGCCGTGCAATGTAAATCACAGGTGTGTTTGTCTCCTACAGCTCGGTTTCACATAAGGTTCTCAGAACCTAATTTGGGCCGTGGTGAGGAGGTGGTGCTAAGCCTGAATTCTGGGAACACAAAACTCAGAACGTGTACTTTGAAAACTGCGTTTTTAAAAACAATGTTTTTAAATAGCCGCACTGTGAGCTGTACGGCTATTTTCAAAATTGTATGAGTTTTATTTAAGTACCCGAGTTCTCACCTGAACAGGTTGTCCATCACATAGTCATACTGCTCCACTGAGTTCTCCGGCAGGAAGCATGAAGATACCAGGATGATAGCCGTCATGTTCCCATAGTAACCTTACAATCACATAGATGCAAGAGTTGTTATATTGTACATAACAACACATTTTCATAAAACTTAGACTTTCCCACATTAAATTAGGGCTGGGCTATATGGTCAAAATCAAATATCATGACTTTTTTGACCAAGCTGCCTCCATATCAATAATTGTGAACATAATATTGTAATGTGATGATTACATCATTTGTATTTCATTCTAATGAAAAATAGATCCCTGTGGGCCCACCGACCCCATGATTAGTACTAATTTAGGGCATGTTTCAGCCCTCTTTTACTTTTTGAGCGGTGTAGCCGCTCCTATAAGTGCGGTTGGGACACCTCATTAGTACACCCTTCGCTGTACTGTGATTGGCTGACTCTATTGGCTGACTCTATTCAGCACTGTGATTGGCTAGCGAGACACATGATGAAATTAATAACCTATAAATAGGACTATGCACTTTAAATTAAAAAAAACATTTTTTTTTTAAGACAGCTTCCATCACTGTGATGACCACACCGCTCACTTCACACTTTTTTTGGTTTGTTATCCAACTAGTAATTCCTTACAGGTTTTGGGCTAATTATTAAATTCTGTGCTAATTTACAGGGCTACTAAATCTGTCCCTGAGAATCAGCTCCACAGAAGACATGAGTGATTCTCATCTCAAGTAACCCTATTTAATTTCAAAGACCCCAGTTTGAAATGCATTACCATTTCAACCAAATGGACCCGTTACCGTTAGGGTCCATTTGGTTCCATTTGTACTGTCTCGGAGTTACATACCCTTAAGAGTCCATTTGGTTCCATTTGTACACTCTCGGAGTTACAGAGTCTTAAAGGACGACTTCACTCATTTTCAACCAGTATTCATATAATCGGTCCTCACTAATGCTCATGATAAAAATGGTGTCTCAGAGGAGGGCTGTGGACAGTTCAGAGTCCCGTCTACCAGTGACATCATGGATGGGGAATCTGAAACTATAGGAATAGAAACTGCAGGCTTTCTATTCCTGGAAAGTTACAATGCAATAATAGAAGCCATTGTTCTCGTTTTAATAAAAATCTAAATAAAAAATCTGTAATCTTGTTGTAAAAAAAACCCTTCCTAACGATGTTATCACTGGTAGACGGGTTTCTGGACTGTCCACAGATTTGAGGCAAGAAAATGCCTCAAATCATGAACACACTGTGCAATTTCCGTGAAATTTTGCACGCACATTCCCACTAGGCCGAGGAAGAAACGCCACTTGAAAATTTTGATTAATAATTTTACCTATAACTGCACCGATCTGTGTAAAACTTTGTTTGCGCACTCTCTAGAGGCCAAGGAAAAACGTTTGCCCTGCAGTTTCACATCTACCTTTTAATAGCGCCACCAGGAGGCCGACTTATGTAAAATAATTATTTTGATATTAAACGTTCAAATTTGATCTAAATTTTACGCTTTCACGGTATTCATGATCTCTATAGTCATGTGATCAAGACCGATCTGTTTGATTTTTCATATTCCATCCTGATTGGCTAAGATTGACATCTAAAGTTTGCAAGAGTGTCCCGTTTTGAACAAAATGCCGCAAATCATGAATGCAGCATCCGATTGTGGTGAAACTTTGCAAGCACATTCGCACTACACTGAGGAACAAATGCCACACTTTTAACATTGCCCTATTATTGCGCCACCTTCTTTTTTATATTACTTCTACAATTTCTGTCCCAGCATTATGTAAATCGGTACACATTATCTCTATAGTCAAGTGATCAAGATGGTTCCGTCCGATTTTTCATATTCCATCCTGATTGGCAAATTCGGAATATTGCTGGTCCACAATAACCTACCTGATCTGGTGGAGAACTGTGCTCCGAGGAGCACTTTTTCTAGTTTAATCCATCTCACTGATAGGATAAAATGAGTATCCCGACATATTCAAAATAAATGAAGTCACACGATATTGAGGTAAAATATAAAGTTGTGCCATGCTACACTATGTTCAAAAGGGCCCAATCTTAGCCAATCGGGATTGAATATGAAAATCTGACAGAGCTGCTTGGTTTAATGACTATAGAGATACTGTGCACTGATTTGCGACACAATCTGTAGGAGTAATATAAAACAATATAAAAATGTGTTTTGCAAAAATCGCCCTCCTGGTGGCGCTATAACAGACCCATGTGAAACATTTGGGGGAGAGGTTCTGCTCTGGTATCCGGGGAGTGTGTGTCCACAGTTTCACGTCAATTGGACCAACGGTGCCGGAGATTAGCTGTCCATAGACGGTCGGACAGACGAACGGACGGACAGGGTGCAAATCATAGTCTCGGCCACGCCTTAAGCTGGGTGGATACAATGATGAGTTATTCATAAAGAATAAAGATAACCATTACAAATGTCTCAGTTAGAAATCTTTTAGTTCATCTGTAGCCTTTAACTTCATAGTGATTTTCTGCACTGGTATGACACACTTGGGCAAGCTTGGACATTCATATGACATCATGATGATGTCACCGACAGGTATATTTAAACTTTCTCTCATATCACCGCCTAGATATTTGTATAGAACGCAGATAAAAGAGCCTTGGAATAAATCTTTAACCTGAAACAGGTTCACATAAAGCGGAACACCACCTAACCAAAGTTCAGTCATGGATGATGACGTCCTTGCACTGGTCATTGACAATGGCTCAGGAATGTGCAAAGCTGGTTTTGCTGGGGACGACACGCCTCGTGCTGTCTTCCCCTCTATCGTCGGTCGTGCCCGGCATCAGGGAGTGATGCTAGGTATGGCCCAGAAGGACAGCTATGTTGGTGATGAAGCCCAGAGCAAGAGAGGGATCCTAACACTGAAGTACCCCATAGAGCACGGAATTGTCACCAACTGGGATGACATGGAGAAGATCTGGCACCACACATTCTACAACGAGTTGAGGATTACCCCTGAAGACTACAGCATCCTGCTCACAGAGGCCCCCTTGAACCCCAAAGCGAACAGGGAGAAGATGACCCAGATCATGTTTGAGACCTTCAACACTCAAGCCATGTACGTTGCCATCCAGGCCGTGCTGTCCCTGTATGCCTCTGGTCGTAACACCGGTATCGTCATGGACTCTGGTGATGGTGTGACCCACACAGTGCCCATCTACGAGGGCCATGCCCTTCCACACGCCATCCTGCGTTTAGATCTTGCTGGACGCGACCTAACAAGCTACCTCATGAAGATCATGACAGAGCGTGGTTACTCCTTCACCACCACGGCCGAGAGGGAAATTGTGCGTGACATCAAGGAGAATCTGTGTTACGTTGCCCTGGACTTTGAGCAGGAGATGGGCACCGCTGCCTCCTCTTCCTCCATAGAGAAGAGCTATGAGCTGCCTGATGGAGTGGTCATCACAATTGGCAATGAAAGATTCCGATGTCCAGAGGCTCTCTTCCAGCCTAACTTCCTTGGTTTGGAGACCGCTGGTATCCACGAGACCACCTACAACAGCATCATGAAGTGTGATATTGATATCCGTAAGGACTTGTATGCCAACATCGTGCTGTCCGGAGGTACCACCATGTACCAAGGAATTTCTGACAGGATGCAGAAGGAGATTACAGCCCTGGCCCCATCCACCATGAAGATCAAGATCATTGCCCCACCAGAGCGTAAATTCTCTGTCTGGATCGGAGGTTCCATCCTGGCCTCCCTGTCCACCTTCCAGCAGATGTGGATCAGCAAACAGGAATACGATGAGTCCGGACCCTCTATTGTCCACCGAAAATGCTTCTAAATAGACTGTCTTTTTTCTTCCCTGAATCAACGCAGAAACAATGAGATCCTTGTGTTCCACTCCAGGCTTCTAAGCCAGTTCAGTGCGGCAGTAGACCTCAACGAGATTACCAGTTAACTGGATTTGATCACGTTGATTGGAGATGGGGCAAACAGTTAGCCTGACCCTGTACAGAATGTATGAACGGATGAAGGACTATCAATCACACAAATGAAACACTGAGCGTCTCCTGGTGGGTTGCAGCTGCACGGCACGGAGATTGGAGGGCATGTGATGTCAACTTCGTCAGGTGAAGGTGAAACTGACTGACGGCAGGCAGCCAGGACAGGCCTTCAGAATCTTTTTTTATTTATGTGTTCATAAGTTTTTTGTTGTAATTTTTTTTTACAAAGTGTACTTTGGACATCAGGGCAGGTGCTCAAGCCCCCTCAGACCCCCCCCCCCCCCCAACACCCCCACATGTGCTTGCTGCCGGGACAGTATATTATGCCAAACTCTGCAAAAGGGGAAAAGTCCAGCTAAGATGCCGATGGGTTTGTAGCTGACGATTCTACTGGATCCTGTGCATCTGGATGTTCACAATGTGACGTACATACTGTAAAGTAAGAGAAGCTGGCTGATAAGCACCAGCTGCTCTTGTAGACACTGTTTTTGCTCAAGTCCAAGATAACGGACCCAAACCCCTGTTATGAACCTGTGAAATTTGTTCTAAGACATGACATTTTTTTAAATGACGTACCTTTTTGGGTTAGGGTTAGGTTTTTTGTTTGGAATGATGGACCCGTGAAATTTGTTCTGAGATCCAATTGGGTCCAAACCCTAATTGAACCCATGAGATTCATTCCAAGATCCTTTTTGTTCCAAGATATTACAAAACCGACCCCAACTGTTGGGTACTATGGACGTGTCAAACCTTATAATTGCAATTGCTGGTGGAAATGCCGGTTCACCAGTAGCCTACATGCCAGTTATTGGCTACTCCATAATGGAATCTAGCAGCTACAGAATACCAAAGTCTTGACGTTAAACCCATGCCCCCTGGGTTACAGATGTGTTTTTCCCATTCAAAATCCCAGAAGTTTTTAAAATCACATTATACCATATAAGAACTGTGTTCCAAGAATTTATTAAAAAGAAAGTAAAGTCTGTGTTTTTGAAAATGTCATTAATTCTGTGGCGGTACCCGGAAGTAGCGTTAAAAGCTACATTGGGAAATCAAGCGATTAACTGTCCCCTTTGAAGCACTTCACGCTCCGTCAAAAACATTCTTGAGACTCCTTATATCTAATTTGTTATCAGTGTGTGCTATTATTTTGTTTGATTGAAACAACTGAGAACTAACAGCGCCACTATCCTACATAAAGAACAAAATCCATTGCAACACAACAACGCTGATTATTTCCGCCGGTGACGCAGGGAAGCGGCCACATGGTTAATGGTACGTCGTTTTTAAAGGGATATTTCACTTTCAAAAAAACTTTGGGTCATTTTATCATCTACTCAGGCTTTTGTGAACCCCCCAGACCGTTTTTACGTTTTTCCATTTTATCAGACACGCCCCCTTCCTATACAAACCCATTATAACTTCAAACTCCATTTTTAACATGTTAGATTCATCAAAAACACCCGTCCTTGGTTTTGGTGACTCACCCCGCCCTCCTAATATGCGAGGGGGCCGTGTTTTTTCGATAACTTTTTTCATTTATTTGTAATATTATTTTTGGAAAATGAAAAAAATTAAATACAATAAAATAATTAAATCAAATAAATGGTGTTTTTGATAAATCTAACATGGTTAAAATGGAGTTTGAAGTTATAATGGGTTTGTATAGGAAGGGGGCGTGTCTGATAAAATGAATATCATATATCTAAATACTGAATCAAGCAACTTAAAAATGGTCTGGGGGGCTCACAAAAGCCTGAGTAGATGATAAAATGACCCAAAGTTTTTTTGAAAGTGAAATATCCCTTTAAGTAATTTTTATTGTAGTTGTTTTGTAGTCGGCCCTTTATTTTCTTATTCTGGATAAACAAGTACCTTTTTACAAACAGAGGGTGCTTCATAGTCATATGAGCCGGACTAATTGTTTTTATTGGAACACAGTTCTTATATTGCGTGATGTTAAAAACGTCTATGGGATTTTGAATGGGAAAAACACTTCCGTGACCCCAGGCGGCATGGTTTTTGATGTCAGACTTCGGTACTCTATAGTAGTCTACAATAAGGAACAATGAAATTAAAAGACATCTTAATACATTATCACACATGCCACACGGTGTGCGTACCTTTGTTCCCATGGAACTATAGTTTGATGTGCTCTCCTCTAAGTCACTAAACTCAGCCGGCAGCTGCACTGCTGTCATCTGATCCTATGTCAGCCTAAATCATCATGAAGGTACTCATCACTTCATGCTTTTCTCTCCTGGGTCTTGGATGCACTCGGGTATTGGATCTGTGCATATATCCAGAAGTTAATGAAATGCCACCCCGTTTCTTCAATGAAAAATGCCAAAATGGCCGCTGTGTGAATATAGTCAATATAGGCCTATCTGGTTTTGAATTCTAGACATACACAATGTACATTTAAGCTAATATTACACAGTACCAGCGGTACTGTCATTGCACTATGTACTATCTAGCAGGTTCCTCCACTTGTGATGTCATCACTGCAATTCCATTGTGCTACCTGTACTGTCTGTCACCTTTTCAAAACTTCACATTTTAAGTTATTTCCATATAATTAAATTAAAAATAAACTGATGCTGTTTAGACTAGACCGGTGCCCGTTGGGAACAATGCAAATCAAGAACGAAGCAAGTCGGGAATGCATGCCCGCACGTTTATGCAATATCTGTTGTCAGAGAACCGGTGTCATATTGATGGACCCTTCCTGGATATGGGACAACTGGGAAATATTTAATAAGAATATCAGCCTGTATTTGGGGCAAAATATGGCATTGTTCGAAATGGACAATTTCCGCTTTAGACACAATGCGTCTGTAGACCATTTCCAAAAATGTTTTACATACACCCTTTGTTTGGGCTCCAAATCTAAAAAGAGGGCCCAGATTTAAAAGAACAAATTCCAACCTGGCAATGCTTTTTTCTCGTTTCTCATTTTAATTATGTTGAGGACATAATAAATATGATGTTGGAGTGTGTTTTGTGTTTTTTCTGTGTATTGTGCTTTTGAACATGATTTCCTCTACAATGACATAGAGGATGTCAGTTCTTCCTGGACTACAATGTACTACGGCCCATGTTTCCTGTAGTTTCAGTTGGACCAGCCCATCCAGATGATGTCCATCACCTTGTTAACACTGGTCTAAGGCATGATGAAATAGCCTACCTATAGCCTACCAAACAAAAGCCCTTCAACCACACCCCTCTCTTCCCTGACCACTGGTTCAGCCTGAAGAGGTAATCGCAAGAAGGTGATTTGACATCAACTGGAGCAGCCGGTCTGACTGGGAGGAAATGTGGGCTGTAGTCCATTGTAGTCCAGGAAGAACTTATACATTCTCTACTATGTCGTAGTAGAGGAAATTGTGTTAAAAATAACAAAACAGAAAAATAAAATAAAATACACTCCAACATCATGTTTATTATGTCCTCAACTTCATTAAAACAGGATTTGCATGCAAAACTGGTGAAGTGTCCCTTTAAGTTACCACTAAATTCCACATCAAGTCAGCGACATCAGAGGAAATGTCCTCTTTCTTTTATACAGTTTATCTGTCTGACAAGTATAGGACACTTTGTCAACCATTTTGCAGCCGTTTCATAGACTGATATTTATTTGCACATTTCTGATCTGTATGAGTCACATTTAGCAAATAGAACGCTATTACTGTAGTTGATTATCTGGTGTCTATGTACTGGTTAATTGCATGAACTCGTCCTTGTTTGTTTTTTGTTCATTTAATCATATTTGCAACACTATGATAAGTATTGGGTTGTTTGCCTTGGGGCTATAGCCAACCATTATTGTCATCCATATTGACTTGTTCAGTTATTACGTATTATGTATTTCAGTTTGTATTGTCTAGTTTAAGCTTTAACTTCATATTAGTACTGCACTGGTACTAACGATAAACTTGCCAAGCTTGGACAATCGCATGACGTCATGGTGATGTCACAATTCTGTGCATTTAAACTGATTCTCACTTAAGCAGAAGAACATTACTCTAGAACACCACAAACAAACAAGTTGTAATAGATTCTTTCCTGAAATTCACTTCAAAGACGACACCATGGAAGATGAAGTTCTTGCTCTCGTCGTTGACAATGGGTCTGGAATGTGTAAAGCTGGTTTTGCTGGGGACGACACGCCTCGTGCTGTCTTCCCCTCTATCGTCGGCCGTGCCCGGCATCAGGGAGTGATGGTCGGTATGGCCCAGAAGGACAGCTATGTTGGTGATGAAGCCCAGAGCAAGAGAGGGATCCTAACACTGAAGTACCCGATTGAGCACGGAATTGTCACCAACTGGGATGACATGGAGAAAATCTGGCACCACACATTTTACAATGAGTTGAGAATAACCCCTGAAGACTACAGCATCCTGCTCACAGAGGCCCCCTTGAACCCCAAAGCCAACAGAGAGAAGATGACCCAGATCATGTTCGAGACCTTCAACACTCTTGCCATGTACGTTGCCATCCAGGCCGTGCTGTCCCTGTACGCCTCTGGTCGTAACACCGGTATCGTCATGGACTCTGGTGATGGTGTGACGCACACAGTGCCCATCTACGAGGGCCACGCCCTTCCACACGCCATCCTGCGACTGGATCTTGCTGGACGCGACCTCACAGGCTACCTCATGAAGATCCTGACAGAGCGAGGTTACTCCTTCACCACCACGGCCGAGAGGGAAATTGTGCGTGACATCAAAGAGAGTCTGTGTTACGTTGCCCTCGACTTTGAGCAGGAGATGGGCACCGCTGCCTCCTCTTCCTCCATAGAGAAGAGCTATGAGCTGCCTGATGGAGTGGTCATCACCATTGGCAATGAAAGATTCCGCTGTCCAGAGGCTCTCTTCCAGCCTAACTTCCTTGGTTTGGAGTCCGCCGGTATCCACGAGACCACCTACAACAGCATCATGAAGTGTGATATTGATATCCGTAAGGATTTGTATGCCAACACTGTGCTGTCTGGAGGTACCACCATGTACCAAGGAATTGCCGACAGGATGCAGAAGGAGATTACAGCCCTGGCCCCATCCACCATGAAGATCAAGATCATTGCCCCACCAGAGCGCAAATTCTCTGTCTGGATCGGAGGTTCAATCCTGGCCTCCCTGTCCACCTTCCAGCAAATGTGGATCAGCAAGGTGGAATATGATGAGTCCGGACCTTCTATTGTCCACCGCAAATGCTTCTAGACAAACTGTTCCTCTTTTCTTCCCGTGAACAGATGCAGAAACGACAAGTTCCTCAAGCTCCACTCCAGGCTTCCGTCCTGAGCGAGGACTTTCTTAAAGGCCCAAAACCAAAAAACAGTAGAGCATGGCAGTAGACATCAGCCAGAGTACCCAACGAACCAAGGGGACATGCATACTAATCTGAAACACAAATATACATTTGTATTTGTAATTTTTCAGGTTATTGCCAGTAAGCTGTATTCCTCTTCTTTTTTTTTACCCTTATGAAGAACATTTAATAATCAAGGATTTTCTTTTTCATGTAATGGCCAGTGAGCTTTCTTTTTTCTATTCATTATTTTTTCCCTTCTTTTTTGGGCTGACCATGGCCCATATCAAGAACATTTTCAAAACATTTTTTGTAGTTACTGCCAGTGAGGTCTTATTTTTTACATTTTTATTTTATTTGTCATTGTTGTTGTTGTTGTGGTATTTGTCACTGTACATTTGCACATACAGGACATTCGTCCTCTGTTTTTTGTGAAGCCCTGCCCATGGCCATTGTCAAAGAAGATATTTTGTTAAATGATAGCCTTTATTCTGGTTACCGCCACTGAGCTCTATTATTTTTTCGTAAATGTTTCCCTTTTTTGTTAACAAGATTTGTCGATAGTAAAAAATAGCAATTGTGTTTTTTTAGGTATAACGGCCAGTGAGGTCTGACCTTTTTATTTTATTTTTTATTTTTTGAAAGCCTGCCTGCCCTTATCAATAAGAACACTTCAAGTAAGTACATTTTACTGCCAGTGTAAGAAGGAGATCTGTCATGATAAACGGTTCCCGCTGAAACCCTTGATTATTTTTGTTCTGACTCGAGATTCATATCATTTTTACTGTCGTTTACATCTGGCGAGAGCATTAAGAGAACTGCGTAGGATTATCAGTGATATATGATATCAGTGGCCATGATGCTGCCTTTATTGTATTGGAGAGTTTAACAAGGCTTTGTTAAACTTACAAGGCAACACAGTGAGGTAAGCAGGTCCCTAATCACTTAGTTTGTTCTTCACGGCGGGATTAGTTGCCTACCGGGAAAGCTACAGATCCTCCCTCAGTCTACCGTTTGCCAAATCTGATCACAGCTCTATTCAGCTGGTCCCTGCCTACAGGCAGAGACTGAAACAGGAGCAGGTCAATGAAAAGGAGGTTCAGGCCTTGTCTGAACAACCGGAATATATCACGTGGACTGGTTTTGCATGACCCTCTTGGAATAATGTCAATGAGTTCTGAGACACAGTCACTGGATCCATCAGTAAATGCATTGAGGACATTCCAAGAAAGACCGTTTTGATTTATCCCAACCAGAAACTGGGTTAACGGCGATGTTCGCACAGCACTCAGACGAGATGCACGAACGAGCACTCTTAAGGAACGACTGGAGACCTGTAGCCCTCACCTCAATTGTTGCCAAGTGCTTTAGAAGGTTGCTGCCTGCCCACACTGGACCCATGGCACTTTGCATAACATCAAAACAGAACCACTGACAATGCAATTGCCCTGGCTCCTTGAGCTGCCCTTTCTCATCTGGAGGGGAGTAACTGTTGGGTACCAATGCTGCTTGTGGATTGCAGCTCGGCATTTACCACAATAGGTTTGTGCTGAGCTCGACGAACGCTCGGATACGGGCCTGTATCCGACCATGAGTAGCTGTAGGGACATAGGGACCTGCATGGTGATGGCCTGTGGGGCCATCACCAGGTGGTGAGAATTGGCAACATCAGATTCACTGACATTCAACACAGAAGCCCGTCAGGGCTGTGTGCTGAGCCCTCCTCTACTCCCTGTACGCACTGTGTGGCTACACACAGCTCCAACGTTGTCATCAAGTATGCTGAGAATGCGATCGCGATAGACCTGATCATCAATGACAATGATAGGGCCTGCAGGGACATAGTCAGACAACTGTTACAATGGTGTCAGGAGAACAACCGCACACTAAACTCAGTCAAGGAGACGAAGGAGCTGATTGTCGACTACGGGAAGTAGTTTGGAGCATTCCCCCATCGAGGACAACGCAGTGTATCGCATCGGTTACTTCACGTTCCTCAGCATACACATCGCAGAGGCCACACACCTCTGTGATGTGTAGCGGTCACACACCACAGGCCTTATACATGTGGTGAAAGGGGCTCAACAATGCCTGTACTGCCTCAGATGGCTGAAGACATTCACCTCAGGAAGTTCTACAACAGCCCCATCTAGAACATTTTGATGGGCTCCATCGCCGCCTGGTAACTGCATCGCCCTCAACTGCAGAGCGCTACAGAGGGTGGTGCAGACAACCCAGTGTACCACAAGCGTTTGATTAAAAATTCAAGTAAGCTCGATTTTTTTTACAGGCCTGCCCTTTGCCCTTGTCAGGAACTAATAATCATTTTATTTCATGTTACTACCAGAGAGCTCTATTCATCTTTTTGTTTTCTTTTTTTCACATTGCCACAAATAAGGACATTTTGCCTTCAAATGACTGACTATGAATGCAGTCGTGCGCAATAGCAAAATTGCATGCTAAACAAAAAGATGGAGGACGTCCTCAGAGCAGCACCTGGAGTGGAGACAAACACAAGCCAAACACAAAGTGAAGTCTGGACTCGAGACCATGTGTGTCCCAATAGCCTGATCTTGGCCCTTATCAAGAACATTTTGTCAATAATAATGTGCAATTTCTTTCATGTTACTGCCAGTGAGCCTTATTCATCTTTTTGTTATTCTTTTTTAAATACTGCTACCAATAAAGGCATTCTCCAGAAGAGAGCGGTCATTATTTGGTTCCTGAAATTTCAAGACCGGGAGTTTGTTTTATGCTCCATTAAACAACGTAACGTTACGCATGAGAGAGACGAGCTCTTTGCCTAGGACCTCTCCGCTAAGCCATGCAACAGCAAATGGACGTCAACATGATCAGAGACATTTTATCACCAAAAGAAGCAGAGGATTTCCATTCGTAGTCGCATCTGATTGAGAGATCTGGCAGCGCTGAGAAGCACATAACCTGTTTAGTTTTTTCTTTGCACTTGCCCATGATGATCAGCTAATACCGACTGCTTAACAGATATAAACTTAAGGCCTCTACACACCAAGCCGGCAATCGGTCGTTGATAAGAGTCTGTGGCCGAACATCGGTTATAGTGTGTTCACGGCCGTCGGTGATAGTGAGTCATCTGCATGAGTCGTTCACCCGATCCTCGAGCTCAATTGCCATAATGTCAAGGGTGGCAGAAAGTGCAGACGTGTGTGTGTGTGAGAGAGAGCAAGAGAAAGAGTGAGAGATGGATGAACAATACACTGCCTACTGCAGGGGTGTGTTGAACAACGGGGAGGAATGCGTTAATCCGACAGACCTTTTCTCCGACTATGTGGCATCCGCGTGCGGTTAGGGTTAGGGTGCGGGTTTGGTTCGGGTTTAGTATTGGAAACGTCGGAGCGCTGCGCTGTCGGAGGAATGCATTGTCGGACTAACGTACTGCACCCGAACAACGAGCCAATGTCAGATTCTCAATTCTATCCCCAGCACATACTGTAGGAGACCATTAACAGGTTTCAGAGGAGTCGTGTGAAAATGCTCCATTTGTTTTTGTTGCTCAGTGCTTCCGATAGGCAGCCTTCTGGTTGTCTTTACACTGCAGGTCCAGCACACCGTTATTTCCTCTCGCAGGCACACTACAGCGCCATCAGCCGACCGTCTATGCAGTGTGTAAACCAAGCCCCCAGAACCGGGAGGGAAAAGTGGAGCCCTCTGGTAGTGCAGCTTACTGGGGTCCTATTACGCGAAAACGCCTTCGACCAATGGGCTCGACTAACGAGCTTGTGCACAGAGCTAGACACTACTGCGCATGCAACACATAACTGATGATGACGCGGAAGGGAGTGTGCGCTGGGTGAGGAATTCCATAGAAATGAATGGTCTGGGATTTCCGTTTACCACTGTAGGTATATTATAAGTAACTCTATGGTGTAAACAGCATACACACAGCAGCTTGAACACCCTTCAGTCAACATCTGATCCACCAACATTTAGTACAACATTGGTAGTCAGGAAAATTCTGTTCGGCGTGTAGGGGCCTTTACATAAACCTGTACTAACCGGGTCCCAGGATAAACTAATATAACCTGCTGATACTGACAGGTATAAACATGCACTGGGTCAAAGAAAACATTTATTTTTGTATGATACGTTTTTTTTTTCCCTCATGAGAACCAGCTGGTATTTCCTATCAGGGCCGCTGCCTTTTACTCAGGCTTTTAGTTTTATTTTAAATCTTTTTTTCTTTTTTATTGTAATCCAAAGTCCTTTCATATGTGCCAGAACCGTTGCAGTCTCTTAATACTCTGTCTATGTCTCAATGCTTAATGTTTAATGTAAAGCACTTTGAATTGCCTAGCTGTTTAGAGCTATACAAATAAACTTGCCATGGCTTGATACTGATTGCTTAACAGGTATAAACATGTACGAACTGAGTTCACATTTTCATTCTAGTTGTATAGCAGTTGAGAACTGTTTACTTAAAATAATAATAACCATCATAATAATAATAAATAATAATAATGATAATAATACGTTTTTGCTCATGAGAACCAGCATGACCTACACTAACTGAATCCTAAAGGGCATTTCTTTTTTATCAACAGCGGTGAAACTTAATTTTTGCCTTTATGTTATGTATGGGTTGATGTTCTCTTCACCAAAGCCTGTGTGTTGTTGGCGAAGTGTCTGCATGCTCACCTCGATTTCAGCTCTCACCGTTGGTTAACAACGCAGTGTGTGGAAGGACAAGGTACCCAACAGGGATGTCCCATCCCGAGAAAAAATCCCATCCATATCCACTCTCCTCAAACAGAGACGTCTTCACTGGCTTCTTCACGTGCACTGTATGGAGGATCGCAGAATCCCGGAAGACGCCTTTATGGAGAGCTCTCTTCAGGGAAGAGGCCACAAGGGCAGCCACAGCTATGCTGTAAAGACGTATGCAAGCGAGACCTAAAAGCCACCAACATTCACAGAAGCACAAGAAAAAAAGTTTCAAAGAAACAATGTCAAAGGGACTGTCACTCCTGTGTGGGACTCTATAGCCTCAGGAGGTGCTGCTCCAGCATTACAGTGGACAACCAAGAGTGCTTCGGACTTAGGACACTTATAACGTTCAAAGATACAATAAGGAAACACGGAGAGTTTTGAGAGACAGCACTGGCTGCCTATGGCGAAAGGATTGTATAATTCAGTTCTTACTCTGCAGAGTGAATCAGTGGGGTGGAGTGAGGAGGTATACAATGTTCTTTGTGGGTTTAAAATACTGTGTTATGTTTGTTAATGTTTTGTTTTTTTGTAGAATCCATTCGAGTCATTTATTTTTGGCGGCGTTCATGTTGCAAGGTGTGGATGTTAAATATCCTGGAATTATTGAGGCACGCAGAAATGTACAACAAAATATAAATAAAATCAAACATGTTATGAAGGGACTTCACAGTTTGCAATTAAAAATAATATATTTCTACAAGAAACATATTTATTATTCAAATTAAACGGGTGGAGGAAAGGTTTGTGCTAGGTGTGTTATGACTTTAATCTGTGAACCAGTACCTTTTAAGTAATCAAATCTCTCTAATTAAAGACAAGGCTGTAAGTATTTAATTGTTAAAGGCACCCTCCTGAAAGAAACCTTAAATTTAGTCAATATACGCCCCAAATAATTGAACCAAGGTTTTTCAGAGACCTGTTTAATTTTCTTTCAACACCTGTGCTGTATCATAGCAGGGGATTGTAATTGTTTATTGGACCCTCAAAGGACCAGTCATCAGGCATAGAAAAAATGGTTATACTTTATTTTATGGAAGAGCTGAACTTTTGGAGGGGAAATAAATCCTGTTGATATAAAGTCTTTCTTGCTCAAGTATGTACAAGTCTTGCGTTCATATTGACTATTTCTAAATTTCAACTTTGATTTCTGAAGTCAAAGATCATCTTTATCTACAAGACAATCCTTGATCTACAAGCACACAAGGCGTCATGATGACACACGTTGTGAGCTTGTAGATCGGCTATTTCTGAAAATAAGTATCTGTACCGGAATAGGGTCATTCCTGTTTATTTTCTCTGAAGTAGTTTCTTCTCTCTCTCTCTAAGTATCATATCAGTGAAAAGGCGTCAATGAAAAGACGACAAAGGCCATACCCTGCTGGGCTGGGTGCTGGATCAAAACTTCAAACATTAGGAAAAATAATACAAATCCGCACACTAGTGTCAGGCTCCCATTAATTATGTGGCAACAGATAACAATATAACAGCCTCCTGGCTTGAAACGTTACCACCGAATAAATTCCACAATGGGAGCATAACACTGGTGTGTGGGTTTTATTATTTTTCCTACAGTATCATGTCAGTATCATGGTCAGTATCACGGTCAGTATCACAGTCAGTAAGATGGTCCGTATCATGATCAGTATTATGGTCAGTATAGCTCTGGTCCAAAGCGTAAGCGAGTTCTCGCGCTCTGTTAGGAGCGGTGCTATTCCCATGGACCAAAACATCCACCACCGTGCGAGGTCTCCAACTGTAGTGAAAATAAAGAAACCTATTTCGCTACTCACCGAAACAAAGGCTGTTTTGTGTTGTTGAACGACTATTCTCCGTGGTGGGAAACGTCTCAGGACCCCACCTTCTCTGTATAATACACTTTCTGGGCAGAAAATAAAATATGTGCCCTGTACAGATCTGGTCAATATAAATTACCATTGACCAGATCTGTAGAGGGCGCAGTGAAGCAAATAAAATAATTTCCAGCATCATGTCAGTATAATGGCAGTATCATGGTCATTATCATGTCAGTATAATGTTAGTATCATGGTCAGTATCATGGTCAGAATAATGTCAGTATCATGTCAGTATCATGGTCAGAATAATGTCAGTATCAGGTCAGAATAAGGTCAGTATCATCATCATATTTGTATAGAAAATTAAAAGCATTCACAGACTATAATCCATGAATCAGTACCATTTAAGTACCTGATCTAATTAAAGACAAGGCTGTAGGTATTTAATTGTTAAAGGCACCCTCCTGAGAGAAACCTTACTGTACATTTAGTCAATATATGCCCCAAATAATAATGAATTAAAGTTTTTAGGGACCTGTTTAATTTTCTTTCAACGCAACACTTAGCACTAAGAGGGTTTTCCACAAGCGTCTGTACCACAATAGGGTTATTCCTTATTATTTTAAGTAGTTCCTCCATCTCTCTCTCTCACCCTTTCTCTATGAGCCTGGTGAATCTCCAGGTTAACCGGCAATGCTGTCTCCAACATATGGAACGGAAATAGTTTGTGCTCTCTGATATGAGTAACTTTTATCCACACACTTCAAACACGTTGCGTTCCACTTCAAACATGTTGCTTTCAAACTTCACTAGGATACTGACACCAGGATACTGACCAGGATATTGACCAATATGCTGACACCAGGATACTTACTGACACCAGGAATAGGTACAGGCACACATACGCGACAAGTGGCCGGATGTTCCATCTACTCCCGTTATGGGGTCAGTCTACAGTCTACATGGGGAGAAACCTGAAAGACCATCCCGATGCGACAAGTTGACAGAGCTGATGCACGTGCATTAGCGTGAGGACCGACGCATCGGGTTCAGCACTGGTGAACTATCAGCCGCCAGTGATAGGCACTAACCAATGGGAGAGATGCGTCCTGCGTTCACTCCACTGGGCAGGGATTTCACTTGTAGTTTTCTTTCAGTGATGCAGGGGGAATGCAAGGCAGACGATCCAGAACAAACACAAAACACATGCACTCGTATTTCAATAAATGTAAACATCCTTATTTGTGGTGAATGGCCTGAATACTTTGCACTGTTTACAATAGGAGTGCCCCCCCATCTTAATAGCTTTATAGCATAATGCAGAATAATAAATTACTATCCAAAATAAATGAGAATCTTTTTCTAAATTCCCTATTTTCACATACAAACGTGGGCTACAAAAACATCTCCGTGCTTTATTGTCATAAATTGCACCCTTTACCATATGAATCTGTCATTCATAATTATTGATGTTACTCACATGTAGCCTAAACTTAACAAAAATCCGATCTTCAAGCTCACAAGCTTGTAGATCGGGTATTTCTGGCTTATGCTCCCCCCAGAATAGGCATGCTGAGGTTCATGTGGTTAATGCTATTCATAATAATGTAATGGTCTTTTCATTTTGTCAAGGTGCACTAATGCTTTCATATTGCTGGATAATATGGATAATATTCATATTTTATATTGCACATGCATGTGTTTTCATGTTGAGTAGTGTGTGCACTCCTTTGTCCTCACTTGTACAAATAGCTCTATACCAGGGGTCTTCAATGTTTTCAGGCCAAGGACCCCCTAGCTAAGAGAGAGATGAAGCAGGGACCCCCTACTCTATATTGTATAAAATTGTGTTTCAGATTTAAAAAAAAAAAGTTTTACTTAGTCTGCTATTATTTTTTCTTTGCCAAAAATAGCTCTACAAGCTCTCAACGCCTCGCGCGAGGCGTTGAGAGCTTGTAGATCGGCTATTTTCGGCTAATGTTCCCCTCAGAAAAGGAATTATAGGGTTCAAGTGGTTAATGTAAAAAAAACAAAATCCTATCACACAAAGATTTGGCGGACCCCCTATAGTAGCTCTGAGGACCCCCTAGGGGTCCCGGACCCCCTGTTGAAGACTCCTGCTCTAGACCGTACGGCTCTGGCACTAGTCAAAGAACTACACATCCGGGAAAATCGGCACTTTGTTGGCACTGCCCATCAGCTGCTGAAAGCCCCGGAAGACATCAAAGGAACGGCCGGAAATGGCCGGAAGTGCCACATGGGCTTGCGACCATGTCGCGCATGTCTGCCCATACCTATAGTCTGACACCAGGATACTTACTTACACCAGGATACTGACCAGGATATTGACACCAGGATACTGACTCTTTCTCAATCTATGTGGTCCGACACTTTAAAGCTGAGCTTTTAATTTGGTTGTACCTCGTTATGACGACAATCAATTCTGATTCTTAAAATGTTCCAAAAGCTGGATTTGAAACCTTGATTTACCTCCTGCAGTGGAATGGTGGATAGTTGTGACCTTTGGAATCTGTCTCTCTCTCTCACACACACACACACACACACACACACACACACAGGTTTCTGCTATCTATAATTTATAGTTAGATTTTCAGGCCACGTAGATCCTTCATATGTAGTCACACTAGGCGCCCTGGTGTGACTATTCTCATGGCAGACCCCTGAACAGAGACACATTTGGTGCGCCTTGGAGCAACAGAGCACCATGATGTCCACCCACCGTCCACTCACAAGGCAGTTTTCTAGACTGACTGAACAAAATTGGGAAAGCTTGGACAAGCACATGACGTCAAATGGCGACGTCACAAGAGCATCGCATAATAGGTGCACATGCATTAAAAACCTTCATTAGACTCAGAGTGCAATAACAGGAATCTTAAACAGATACACTTTGCCTCATTCATTTAACTAGATTTAACTTTAAACCTGTTCCTTTGAAGCGGAGATCCCCCAAACTAAATTTCAGCCATGGAAGATGAAATCCTTGCACTGGTCATTGACAATGGCACCGGTATGTGCAAAGCCGGATTCGCCGGAGACGACAGCCCTCGTGCTGTCTTCCCCTCCATCGTCGGACGCCCCAAGCATAAGGGAGTGATGGTGAGCATGGCCCAGAAGGACAGCTACGTTGGCGAAGAAGCCCAGAACAAGAGAGGCATCCTAACACTGAAGTACCCCATAGAGCATGGAATTGTCACCAACTGGGATGACATGGAGAAAATCTGGCACCACACGTTCTACAACGAGCTGAGAGTCTCCCCTGAGGAGCACAGCGTCCTGCTCACAGAGGCCCCCCTGAACCCCAAAGCCAACAGAGAGAAGATGACCCAGATCATGTTTGATACATTCAACACCCTCGGCATGTACGTTGCCATCCAGGCCGTGTTGTCCCTGTACGCCTCTGGCCGTACCACCGGTATCGTCATGGACTCTGGTGATGGTGTGACCCACACAGTGCCCATCTACGAGGGCCATGCCCTATTCCACGCCATCCTGCGTCTGGATCTGGCTGGCCGCGACCTCACGGGCTACCTCATGAAGCTCCTCACAGAGCGTGGTTACATCTTCACCACCACAGCCGAGAGGGAAATTGTGCGTGACATTAAAGAGAATCTGTGTTACGTCGCACTGGATTTCCAGGAGGAGATGGCCACGGCTGCCTCCTCTTCCTCCGTAGAGAAGAGCTACGAGCTGCCTGATGGACAGATCATCACCATCGGCAATGAGAGGTTCCGATGCCCAGAGGCCCTCTTCCAGCCGTCTTTCCTTGGCATGGAGTCCTGTGGTATCCACGAGACCACCTACAAAAGCATCATTAAGTGTGATATCGACATCCGTAAGGACTTGTACGCCAACACCGTGCTGTCTGGAGGCACCACCATGTTCCCAGGCATTGCCGACAGGATGCAGGAGGACATCAGAGCCCTGGCCCCACCCACCATGAACATCAAGATCATCGCCCCACCGGAGCGTAAGTTCTCTGTCTGGATCGGAGGTTCCATCCTGGCCTCCCTGTCCACCTTCCAGCAGATGTGGATCAGCAAGGCGGAATACGAAGAGTCCGGCACCACCATTGTCCACCGCAAATGCTTCTAAGAAGACTTACAGAAAAACAAGTACTTTGGGATGGCGATAGTTACTTTTGACACTTCACTCAGGATAAAAAAATAAAAATAAAATAACTAGAAAGGCGAAGGGTGACAGTAATGTTTTAAACAAAGGAAAAAGTTTCTACAGTTGAGAATGAAGTAAGTTTTTGTTTTGAGTCCTTCCAAATGTTTAACTGCATTGTTCACACATTTCCTCTGTGAAATGATGTCTTAATGGCAGGAGACAAGCCTTCTAGGAATGGGCCTGCGTCTTTCTGTCTGAGTCTGTCCGTGTGTCTAGGGATATTCTCTCAAACTGCTGAACCGATCAGTGTCATATGTCTTGTGCAAGCTGACAGCAGGCTAAGGAAGTAACTCCCCACATTTTTTTTCTTGTATATTAATTTTTATTTGAATGATATCCAAGTTTACTTTGATAATGAAGGTCAATGGCTGTCGGTTTGGACTGAAACTTTGGCCAAACATGCAGGCATAGACATAGACACACAAAGTATCATGAAGCTACGTCGTTACTAGACCTTGTTTGTACTTTCAGACTTAGAACTTTTCTTAGGACTTAAGCGGTTAATTAAAATAAAGTTCAGTTTGTATTTATTTTTTATCTATCTAATTTTTATTTGTTTGTGCAAGTTAAATGGTCTAAAAATATAATACATTTTAATCATATCCAAGTGTTTCTAATTAATTCGAAATATTTTTCCACTTTTTGACAAAATATCGGTCAAAGCATAAACGGTGGTTGTAGGACAATGCTCTGCAGGTAAGTGGTCAGTTAAATGGTATCATAAAATACAAATTTGGCCTTGCTTGGCCTGCCAGCAATTAAGGCACTGCAGTTAGTCTTCACAGTAGAAAGTATTCCCGGAGCTGCCGGCTTACACTAAACTGCTGTACCCCAAAGTCTTCACAGGCCTGACATGACTGCAAGGGGAGGTCAGAATTAAGCTGAAGGAGGGAGCCAAGCCCTACGCTTTGTAACTGCCACGCGGAGTACCTATCCAATACCATTGATTGACAAAGTTAGAGATCAAGAAGATGGAGGAAATGGGAGTGATTGTGCGCATCAAGAGCCAGCAGATTGGTGCACATGGGATGTTTGTGACGCCTAAGCCCAATGGAAAGAGCACACTCTGCGTTGATCTAAAGGTACATGTTCAATCCTGCACATGAAGCACAGCAGATTGGAACATTTTACCTGCAAGAATCTTATCACAGCAAACGCACAGTCCAGGGCTCCAATCCAAGCACAGCCAACAGCGGGAAAACACAGCTGGAGAAAGCTGTCGGTGCATACATTAACCAAGAATAGAGCACTTATCTGCGTCAGAGGGTGCAACCAGGATGCCCTGACAGAAACCCACTTGAGCTTCAACAATACTGGCAGTAAGCTATAGAAAGGCTACAAGGCTATATATCTGGCTCGTCTGTTGATCTATAAGGTATATGAATAGATCACACTCCGAATGTAGTCTGTGTGCGTCAGTAAATAAAGCCTGCTGAACAAAAGGATTTCCTCACAAAGAAGCCTGGAGTGAAGACCATGAACAAGGACATCCTGAAAGGAGAAGCCTGGAGTCAAGACCATGAGCGATAAATTCCTCAAAGAGAACCCTGAAGATAGACTTTTCACTATTATTTATTTTAGTGCACAGATATACAGCAATATTCAAGACGCTAACAAAAACTAAGCAAAACCAAAATTAAAATGGGAAGACAGGAACAAATTAAAAATAAAGTTAAATCAAAAATAAGTAGGCATCATAGCTAACATGAAAACAGCAAACAAACTGAAAGGTCATTCCACAAGTCTATTGTTTTTCTTTGTTATCACACAGAAAGGCCAAAATCCATCAATAGTTGAACATGACACCAAATAACCAGCTTCTAGCTGCGGCCACCCATTGCGAAATGCCCTTGAAAAAAGAACATAGTTGAAAACTTTTACATTTTTGAAAGGTTTTGACCAAAACAGAGATGGCAGGTTGAAAGTGTTTATTTTTCAATTTTAATTTACATTTTTTATGATGTTTTATTTTCGGTTTTCTGCTTTTTTTTATTCTTTTTTTGTGAAGGCCTGCCTGTGGCCCTTATCAAGAAGACAACATGTATTTAATCGGGGGTTTTTTTCAGGTTACTGCCAGTGTGCTGGATTCATATGTTTTATTTTGTTGTACCTGTGGCCCTTAAGACAAACATTTGTCAAATAATAATTACCTTTTTTTGGGTTACTTTTTTGTTATACTACAAGAGAAAACATAGGAACCAGGATTATCATAAGCATAATTTAGTTTAACTTCTTGAACACCTTGAAAAATCCCCTGACCGCAGCCCAGTCCCATTACTTTCTCTGGATATATACCTTCTGATTCTACAGAGATTTATTCCAATATGTTTTGTATTATATTTGTATTGTATTATATTGTCTGTATTATATGTATTACTGATGAATTCAGTACAAAGGACCACAATGGAAATACAATTATATATATATAAATATAATTTTAGAATAACCTACCTGTACTGTTAATAAGCATCTTAATAAAGTGTTCAATCAAACAGAACGCGGAAGCGACACACACTGCTTCATAACACCGTGCACGTTTCCTTTTGGTGCCTGGTGATTGGGATGATTTTTAGTTTTTAGTTTTTTTTTTTCCAGCCCTAAGATGCACTCAGTAGAGCCAGATATCTCCATCTAGTCCATGAGCCAGACAAGATTTCATTATCGAAAGAGTGGGCAAAACCAAACCTAAATTATATTAAATTGTTCATAGGGTCAATACGAGTAAATAAATATATGATATTTATATATACGATAAATTATTGTCTTAATTGTAAGTAATCAACTCAAGAAGTTTCATTATGATAACTCTTTTTAAAATGTTGTCATTTTTTCACCTGTCATGTACATATGGGGAAAATAACAAAATGTTTGGTAACCATGAAAAAGCTACTCCTGTGGAGGTTATCATAATATTTATTTACTCGTATTGACCCTATGAACAATTTAATATAGGTTTGGTTTTGCCCACTCTTTCGATAATCATTGCTCAATTTTGGGGCTCTGGCTCATGGACTAATCAGGCCAGGTAGAAGTCCATATTTTCACAATTAAGTGAAGTTCTAGGGAGGACTACATCAGATTGAATCAATTGCAAGTGGTAATAAAAGTTATTATTATATGATTATTAAAATAATAAATGACTTATTTGACTAAATCTCAATCTATTTGCACCAACCAACTATTTTTCCACCAACTGTAATTTTCGCTCCCCTTTGCCTCTCGTTCTCTTTTTACTCCCCAGGCCTGATTCGAACAGTCCATCCAAGTCAGGCTAAACTGTATAGTTGTATCAGACACTTGTAATGCCCATGGCCAAATATAATATGGCATTCTTTTTCTTGTTCATTTCATTCGAAGGAAATGTTTTCGCTGTTTTTGTTCTCTATATTATGTTGAGCTCTCCATGGTGCTGAAAGCACGGGAAGCACAGTTCACTGTAACTGCCGGGCCGGTTAATTCCCAAGGAAGGCCACGCAATATATGACATTACTTTTGTTCATTTAATTTGAGGGAATTGTTGAACCTGTTTTTGTTTTGTATTATGTTGAGCTTTCCATGGTGCGTGTGAGTGAAGTACCAGTTACTTCTGAGGGATATCTAATTTGAGGGAATTGATAAGCTACTTTTATGTTTTTTTACATAATGCTGAGCTGTCGCGTGGTGCTGAAAGCGCACATAATGCATCGAAGTTGAAGTCCTACACCACTACTGATGTAAACCAACTTGAGTCCCTGGTTGCGTCCAAAACCACATACTAACACTACATACTATACATACTGCATACTACTCAGTTTGACATTTTCAGCCTACTATTTAATATCTACTAAGCAGTAGGAACGCCATCGTATTTCCTTTTTTTATATCCTTGTTTAATACCGGCTTTCACCTGATGCGCCCCCGCCACTACCACCCATTGAGATTCCATAGGGAACTTCCGACACAGACGGGATTAAAATACATATTTATAAAGAAAACTACAGACTAATGCAGTACACACAGGTTCTGAAAGGCGAGTTAACATCCGTGGCTACAGGGTCAGCAGTTTATGATTTTTTTGTAGACCTACATGTACAGAGAAGTACGGGCTTTGCACGCATATTCCCATTGACTATAGGGGCCAATAGACCAAGACTATCATTGATACGTAAGCAAATGTCAGACTCGATAAAATACATCTACGATAGTCTTGAGGCAAGGCTACTAAATAGTATATTAGTAGGCGATTTCGGACGGGGCTAGCTGCTTCCGAATTCACATACTAAACATACTATTTAGTACGTGTTGTGTTGCTTTGGATTTTGCTTTATTTGGTATGTTCTATGAACAATAGAAATAGTTCTATATTGACAATACATGTGCAGCGGTATTAAATACCAGTCAAAATAACCAAAAAATGACAAAAAAAGACGTTTCTTCCAGTTAAGAGGGAGTTTTTCGTTGCCACTGTCGCAAAAATTGCTTGTTCAGGGTGGGATTGTCGGGTCTCTTCTCTACATGTAAAGTGTCTTGAGACAACTTGTTGTGATTTGACACTTTAATAAAATTGAATTGAATTGAATTGAAACAGTATAGTGAATAATGAGAACTGTGAATAAAATGACTCAGGGAACTCAAAAGAAAGAGAAGCCGTGTTTTGTACTTTTCCCTGTATTTCAACTTGTATTTCAGGATAATCATAAAGATGCTTATGGGTGCTGTAGCCCGGTACCTGTACATAAGGTTGGGTATCATTTGGGCTTTGTCCGACACTGTACTAAAACTGTGCTTTTAAAATGGTGCCGGTGCCTAAAGGCCAAGGGTTCCTGCATGATACTATGATACCAATAAAAGGCATAAATGGTATAAATGCAAAATGTGCAATTAAGATTTTCACCGCCATACAACGGAATAAAACTCAGTGGTCGTGCTGCATTGCTCTGCTTTCAGGTGTATCCTGTTCATCGCCAGATACTGATTGAGCGGAGTCCCTCAGGGCTCTATACTAGTTACGGGGCCAGAGCTCTGCTCTGGACACGTATTGTTATTCGCATTATTCTGTCACTTCTTCTTCTGCCACTTTTCGCAGTTCTGGCTGAACCGCGCTGTCGGTTTTTACGAAACTCGGCCATATGGTAGATGGTCATGAAAAACGATCAAAAAATAATTCTCACAATCTTTCCTCCAAAGGTGGCGCTATAGCACTCAATTGAAAATGCCAACTTTGACCAGGTACAATTCATGCCCTGTTTGACCTACAGCCATGAAACTTGGATACACATATGCGTCTCCTCATGCTTAACAACTTTCAGACTCTGACTTTTGACCTCTGACCTTTAGATCTCCCACCATTTTGAATTATATGAAAAACAGTCATTGGCTCCTAACTTCTGCATTTTTTCACTTATGGAAAATCCGTTGGAATTTTTTGTAGAAAGTGGTCCAAAGTTCAAGTACGAAACGTTTCGTGCAGATTGCTCAAAAATCCCAGGAGGAGATAGATTTTAACTATTACAGTTTTATGAAAATTATTCATCTGTGCCTAAAACATACATGCAGACTCACATTTCTTTGAAACTTTGCAGAAATGTACAGGGTCATTCCAAATATCACTGAAACCAATCTTACTCCAATTGGCCAAAAGGGGGCGCTATAGCAATTTTTTGAAAAGGCAGACTTTAAACAGGCATAAGTCATGCCTCGTTTGGCCGAAAGTCGTGAAACTTGCTTACACATGTGCCTTGACTCATGAGGAACACACGTATCGATTTGACCATTAAGCTCCGCCCTTAGATTTTCCGCAATTTTGAGCAGTTTGAAAAATACTTGTTTTTGCCAGTTCTGGCTTAACCGTGCATACGCTTTTTACGAAACTCGGCCATATGGTAGATGCTCATGAAAAACTACCAAGAAATAATTCTCACACTCATTCGTCAAAGGGTGGCGCTATAGCACTCAATTGAAAGTGCCAACTTTGAACAGGTACAACTCATGCCCTGTTTGACCTACAACCATGAAACTTCGATACACACATGCGTCTCTTCATGCCCGACAACTTTCGTGGTCTGACTTTTGACCTCTGACCTTTAGATCGCCCACCATTTTGAATTATATGAAAAACAGTCATTGGCTCCTAACTTCTGCATTTTTTCACTTATGGAAAATCCGTTGGAAATTTTTGTAGGCAGTGGTCCAAAGTTCATGTGTAAAATGTTTCGTGCAGATTGCTCAAAAATCCCAGGAGGAGATAGATTTTAACTATTACAGTTTTATGAAAATTATTCATCTGTGCCTAAAACATACATGCAGACTCACATTTCTTTGAAACTTGGCAGAAATGTACAGGGTCATTCCAAATATCACTGAAACCAATCTCACTCCAATTGGCCAAAAGGGGGCGCTATAGCAATTTTTTGAAAAGGCAGACTTTAAACAGGCATAAGTCATGCCTCGTTTGGCCGAAAGTCGTGAAACTTGCTTACACATGTGCCTTGACTCATGAGGAACACATCTATCTCTTTGACCAGTAAGCTCCGCCCTTAGATTGTCCGCAATTTTGAGCAGTTTGAAAAACACTTAAACCCAGGATTTTTCAGCTATTTGCGTGAAACTGTATCATCTGTGTGATCTCCTTTTTCACAGTTACTTATCTGTTGGGCCAATGGCGTCTCCCTTAAATGAAGGCCTCACAATCTCAGGGTCGCCAGTTCAAGCCTCACTTGATGCAGACTTAATTTAAGTTGAATTGCAAACAACATGACTGTATCAATGAATACATGTGCAAAAGGTAAAGATAACCTGAAATGCTTATTTGAGAGTACGATTTCTCAATGTATGACATACTTCATTCTGAAAATAGCCGATCTACAATCTCAAAACTTTTCAGATAGCAATCTTTCCGTTGGAAATTTTTGTAGGCAGTGGTCCAAAGTTCAAGTGTTAAACGTTTCGTGCAGATTGCTCAAAAATCCCAGGAGGAGATAGATTTTAACTATTACAGTTTTATGAAAATTATTCATCTGTGCCTAAAACATACATGCAGACTCACATTTCTTTGAAACTTTGCAGAAATGTACAGGGTCATTCCAAATATCACTGAAACCAATCTCACTCCAATTGGCCAAAAGGGGGCGCTATAGCAATTTTTTGAAAAGGCAGACTTTAAACAGGCAAAAGTCATGCCTCGTTTGGCCGAAAGTCGTGAAACTTGCTTACACTTGTGCCTTGACTCATGAGGAACACATCTATCGCTTTGACCAGTAAGCTCCGCCCTTAGATTGTCTGCAATTTTGAGCAGTTTGAAAAACACTTAAACCCAGGATTTTTCAGTTATTTGCGTGAAACTGTATCATCTGTGTGATCTCCTTTTTCACAGTTACTTGTCTGTTGGGCCAATGGCGTCTCCCTTAAATGAATGCCTCACAATCTCAAGGTTGCCAGTTCAAGCCTCACTTGATGCAGACTTAATTTAAGTTGAATTGCAAACAACATGACTGTATCAATGAATACATCTGCAAATGGTAAAGATAACCTGAAATGCTTATTTGAGAGTACGTTTTTTCAACGTATGACATACTTCATTCTGAAAATAGCTGATCTACAATCTCACAACTTTTCATGGTTTGTGAGCTTGTAGATCGGCTACTTTCACTAGTTTTGGTTCTGAGGAGATGTACAATTTCTTCATTGGTAAATGGTTTGTGAACGAGTGATCTTAGTGTTAGTGAAATAGGGGCTTGGTTCATGAAAGAAGGCAAGAGTTTATGATCTTCAACAGACAATATCAGCCTGGACAAAGCTATAGCACTATAGGTAGTGTTGCAGCCTATCAGTCTGAAGGTTGAGAGTTCAAATCCTGTTAATGGCAGTAGGTTGAGATGTCCAATCAAACCATTATGTTTCCATCTCTCTCTCTCTCATCAATCTATTGTTTCCATGTCACTCTCTCTCTCTTCAATCTATTCCATTTCCATGTCTCTCTCTCTCTATTCACTGGCCCCGTATTATCGCTGCTTGCAGCTATATTGTATTTTCTGTTTTCTGTTATTGTGGGGAACGCTGAAAATAGCCGACCAACAAGCTCACAATGCGACGCAACGCTGGGGTGTTGGGGTTTAAGTGGGTAATTTTGACGTGTTCCCCCTTCTACACGATGTACATCCGCTGTCCTTTTTGAGTGAAATGCAGCCTCACAGTTTAGACCGTTAAGCTTTAGGCATTTTTTAAATGTGTTTAAGCTAACAAGCTTACATAGCCTACATGCTGCTGTCAGAGCAGTGTTGTTTACTAGTCATACTTGCGAGTTTCTGTTGTCTGTAATATCAGTTTTGGAGCACTGGGGGAAAAATTGGCAGCTCAGACATTTAAGTGGCACTGACATGGAGTGCTGAAATATGCGCTGTGATTCGGTCCAGTAGGTACCACACCTATGGGAACCAGTGCCAGTATTTAGTATCCAACCGTACCCTACCTGTAACACTAATGTATACTCTGACCAGATCCGATAGCCTGGGGGTTATACAATCACACAAAAAATACTAAAACGCGATACTATAGCCTACAAAATTCTAGTGCACTGTGCATAGTGTGCAACGCTATTATGCACAGTGTAAACAACACTAAAGTACTAAACAAGACGTAATATGAAGGCATGTTGAGGATCATGTATACAAACAAGGTTTCAAACTGGCGGATACCATCCTATTGTCACAGGTGAACTTGACTATAGTGGTTTAGTTTCAGCTTCTAGTCAAACCATTAAATTCCTTCAACTAAAGAAAAGCACCCTGCCTGAAAGGCCCCCCATACCCCACCACCCTAAAGGCCCCCCATACCCCACCACCGATACCACAAGGTTTGACAATCACCAGCATGACGTAAAATGACGTCACAAGCGTACGGCACAGGTATATATATGGTGGACACGTATACAAAGTATGACATTACTCTGATATTACCTGAGCTTTTGAGTTGAGTTGCACTGTTATTTGAGCAGAACCACTTACATTGAAGTGAAAGAGCCCCCACTCCCATTTTAACCATGGAGGAAGAAATCCTCGCACTGGTGGTGGACAATGGCTCGGGTATGTGCAAAGCTGGTTTTGCTGGAGAAAATGACCCACGTGC
Source organism: Gymnoscopelus microlampas (assembly GCF_963454915.1). Classification (NCBI taxonomy): domain Eukaryota; kingdom Metazoa; phylum Chordata; class Actinopteri; order Myctophiformes; family Myctophidae; genus Gymnoscopelus; species Gymnoscopelus microlampas. The sequence continues at coordinate 7,134,825 of NC_139940.1, forward strand.
TGTCTTCCACTCCCTCATCGGTCGCCCCAGGCATCAGGGTGTGATGGTAGGCTTGGACCAGAAGGACAGCTATGTCGGTGACGAAGCCCAGAGCAAGAGAGGTATCCTAACCCTGAGCTACCCGATGGAGCACGGAATTGTCACCAACTGGGATGACATGGAGAAAATCTGGCACCACACATTCTACAACGAGCTGAGAGTTTCCCCTGAGGACTATAGCATCTTGCTCACAGAGCCCCCCTTGAACCCGAAATCCAACAGAGAGAAAATGACCCAGATCATGTTCGAGACCTTCAACACCCTCGCCATGTACATAGCCATCCAGGCCGTGCTGTCCCTGTACGCCTCCGGTCGTAACACAGGTATCGTCATGGACTCCGGTGATGGTGTGACCCACACAGTGCCCATCTACGATGGCTACGCCCTTCCACACGCCATCCTGCGTCTGGATCTGGCTGGACGCGACCTCACAGACTACCTCATGAAGCTCATGACCGAGCGTGGTTACTCCTTCACCACCACAGCCGAGAGGGAAATCGTGCGTGACGTCAAGGAAAAGCTATGCTACGTCGCCCTGGACTTTGAGCAGGAGATGAGAACCGCTGAATACTCTTCCTGCGTGGAAAAGAGCTATGAGCTGCCTGATGGACAGATCATCACCATCGGCAATGAAAGGTTCCGGTGCCCAGAGGCTCTCTTCCTGCCTGCCGTCCTCGGTATGGAGTCCTCCGGTATCCACGAGACCACCTACAACAGCATCATGAAGTGTGATATCGACATCCGTAAGGACTTGTACGCCAACACCGTGCTGTCTGGAGGCACCACCATGTTCCAAGGCATTGCTGACAGGATGCAAAAGGAGATTACCACCCTGGCCCCATCCACCATGAAGATCAAGATCGTTGCCCGACCAGAGCGTAAACACTCTGTGTGGATCGGAGGTTCCATCCTGGCCTCCCTGTCCACCTTCCAGGAGAAGTGGATCAGCAAGGAGGAATATGATGAGGCTGGCCCAGGCATCGTCCACCGCAAATGCTTCTGAACAAACCGTTTCTCTTTTTTCTCCCGACCAACTAGCAGCGTTGCAGAGGAGAGAGGTGTGTGCGAGAGAATAGCTTCCAGGAGAATGAGGCTGGCTGGCCACTGCCACAGACACCGGGAGCCAACGTGGGCCTTGATTATGAGGGTGTTCCTCAGCAACGTACATGGATGTGTACTTAAGATGCAGGGGCAGAAAGTACCCGCAAGTAGCCAGCTGTGTGGAGCATTGAGATGAGTGGGAACACCACTAGAGGGCTTGTCCGAAGACGACCTAGTTACATTTTTATAGTGTGGGCTCCTGCGGGGGAGAGCCATTTCCCATTTCTTGTGCACGCTGCTAGTCGGCCAAGGGAGTAAATCCCTGAATAATTTTCGCATATTGTGAATTTTTTGTTATTGTGATTTTTTTGTGTTCCTTACTTGAAGAAGTTATGCTAAGTCTGGAATTATAATTAGGTGCTTAGTCTGCTACCAAGGACATTCTCCCTTCGGATGATGACAAATGCAATCTGTGTGCATCGGCAAATACACATGCTGAACATGGTGGAGACCATGGAGGACTTCCTCAAAAAGAACCCTGAAGTGGAGACCATGGCGCAATCTGACAGTTGCGTTCCTGGCCATCCTGGTACCCTAGGGTGCCAGGAAGCAGCCAGGAACACCTCTGTACCGTGGTTCTATGGATCATGATTTCGGGCCCCTCAGCTGCGGATCGAGGGTTTCCACGGATTTATGCTGCAGACCGCTATTACAGTTAATGATTTTTTTAAACAATTTTTTGTTATCACACCAAAAACCATTGTAGCACGGCAGCAGACATCAACTAGATTACCCAACAAGCCAGGGAGACATGCATATGATCTGAATTACAATTGTACATTTGTACACATAGATACAGTTGGTAGATATAGACCTTTCTTTATTGATCCCACAAGAGGAAATCAGTTGTCATAGCAGCACCGCTATGACATAATGATGAGAATTCATGCAACACTCATGTATTATGTACGGACACTCAACACTAGGGATGCATACAACCAATGTTGTATTATAGGTTGGTCGGAGCTGGAATGGAAAGCTGTAGCATGAGACCAAATGGGCTAGTATTTAGATTTTTTTCTAAACACAAATATAGAACACAGGCATGTGCAGAGGGGCGGGCTGTGCAGAGGGACCCCTTTCCACCTTGTTTTTTTTTGTTGTTTTAGTTTTTTGTTACCTTGTTTTTTGTTATCCTTATCATGAACATTTTGTCAAGATAAAAATATAATAATAATAGGGTTACATTTTCACGTCTCCCCCCTTTTGCGTTCTCTTCATTGGCTTCTGGCAAATCTTGCAAACCACTGGACCGATCAGCACTAGATTTCTTGTGCACACTGCCAGTAGGCCACAGAAGTACATCCACACATTTTTTCAATTGTTTTATACTTTTTGAAATATTCTACTTTCATAATGGAAGTATACAGGGTTCTGATTGGGCTGAAACCTTGCCCAATTTTGAGTCATAGATATTTCATAGACAACTGATGTAATAGAAGACTGAAATCATATTGTAGATGACTGACGTCACAGGCTGGGCAAATGAAGTCCGGGATCCAGACATAATTACCACGGTCCCACGTGACAATGATTAGATTTTTCGAAAGACTATTGGACTTGAAAGACGGCTTTAAAATCAATGGACACCGAGAGAGAATAAAACCTGAAGGTGGCAGACAAGTAGCAACATCATGGATGTCAACTGCCATGGAACCTCACAGAAGAAAGAAGAAGACGACGACGTATGGTAGCCTATCCACCGTCAACAACTCAATCGAGTGGTGACGTTTGTGGTCCTCCTACCTGGAAGCAAGTGGGCATTTTGCTCTTCCTGGTTTTCTCAAAGTCTATGGGTTTTTTTGAATGCCTAAAATAAGGTGGCTAAATGAAACTACAGATGTTGTCAGAGACATTACACAGCATCACGCCACACGCACGCACGCACACACACACACACACACACACACACACACACACACACACACACACACACACACACACACACACACACACACACACACACACACACACACACACACACACACACACACACACACACACACACACACACACACCATATAACGGGTGTTTACATTTCATCTGCACACTTCCAAAGGAAATAATTCCCTGAAACATTTTCACATATTTGGAATTTTCTTTACTATTGATATAACATTAATATATTGCCCAGCTTTGATAGAAGATTTTTAACTGTTCAGAGGAAGGTGTCATTATCTTCCTAACAGACTGAGAACCAGCTCATGTAGAGTCTCTCAATGTAGAGTCCATTCAAACAGAGAGAAACACAGCTGTTCATCTCTTTAATAATCATGTTGTTTAACCGCTTTCACCCTCGCATCCCTATTTTGGGCATTACAGGCAAAAATATTCAAACAATTTCAAATATTTTTCCAAAATACATATATATATATATATATATATATATATATATATATATATATATATATGCTATAGATATATGCTCACAATGCATCACTATTTTCACTATCCTACAAAGTATAAAATGGGGCTTAAGTGGTTAATTACCTGTGGTCTTCACTCTTCTGATCTGCATTGTGGAACCCATACAGTATGTGTGTCTATTTCATCATCATCATCATCATCATCATCTGTCTGCAACAACTTATGTAACAGCGATAGCAGCTAAACACATCAGAATAATGATACACATGTACAATAAACACTACTTATCCTCAGCTAGCAAATGAACAATGTACATATAATAACTGTGCTTCTTATTGTCTGTCTTACTTTTTAAACAAATACTTGAGCACACTGGACACAACCAATGTTTCAGACCATCTCCAGCACCGATTCTCTGGGAGGGTTGGTCTTGTTGTGCTCAGCAATACGACTCTCCATGGCCGGACGGAAATGACGGATCAGACCCTACAAACACACAAGGGCGTTGAAAAGATTATTAACATACACGTACATAACATATGAGCAACATTAGTCTTTATCATAATTATTATTAGCAAAGTAGTAGTAGTAGTAGTAGTAGTACTGTAGTAGTAGTAGTAGTAGCAGTAGTAGTAGCTACAATTTGAAATGTAGGCATTTAAAGCATTGGTTCTCAAAGTGGTGTCTGGGGACCCCCAGGGGTCCTTGAGGGACTTCCAGGGGGTCCCCAGCTAAATGATGGGATAGTTAGGAACCAAATGGACTCTTGTGGGTCTGTAACTCTGAGAGTGTACAAATGGAACCAAATTTGTACACTCTCAGAGTTAAATTAATGTTGATCTTACAATATAAATTGGGGTCCCAGAGATAGAAATGTCATTAAATGGGGGTCCGTAGCCCTAATGCATGTCAAACTGGGGGTTCTTGAAATTAAAATGTTTGAGAATCACTGCTAGAGCCGTAAAAATCTTCTCTTATGGCGGTCCCTGGCATATCTTTTCAAATGGGGGTCCATGGGCTAATAAGTGTCAAGTTGGGGGTCCTTGACATGAAAATGTCTGAGAACCACGGATTTACAGCAGACACTCTTATCCGGAGCAACTTACATAAGTAATGCCTCAGTAAACTAGGATCACAGGTAAACCAGGAACCTAGCGTCAGTCTCTAAACAATATACTATCACAAATAATGATCTGTAGATTGAAACTATAGCAGGGGTCTTCAACAGGGGGTCCCGGACCCCTAGGGGGTCCTCAGAGCTACTACAGGGGGTCCGCAAAATCTTTGTGTGATACGATTTTTTTTTTTACATTAACCACTTGAACCCTAGCATCCCTTTTCTGAGGAGAACTAGAAGCCAAAAATAGCTGATCTACAAGCTCACAACGCCTCGCGCTAGGGACTTGTAGATCAGCTATTTTTGGCAAAGAGATATAGGTGTAGAGGGGAAACAGAGCAGACCAAGTAAAAAAAAAAAGTTTAATCTGAAACACAATTTTATATAATATAGAGGGGGTCCCTGCTTCATCTCTCTGTCAGCTAGGGGGTCCTTAGCCTGAAAACGTGGAAGACCCCTGCACTATAGGATACCAGGCAAAGTAGTAACTCATAGTCATAACAGTAGTACTAGTAGTACTCAGTAATAGTAACAGTAGGAGTGTAGCACTAAAAGTTGTCTCTTGCTACTTAAGTATAAGTCAAATAGTGCTAAGCTAATAAGCTAAAGACCCAATAGAGGGCCTCCACAGAACCATGCAGGGGCTGAGCAGGCTCTTTGTACGGCAGCAGTGCTATATAGCACCCTAACCACCACAAAGAACCACTAAAGAACTGCTAAAGTGTGTGTGTGTGTGTGTGTGTGTGTGTGTGTGTGTGTGTGTGTGTGTGTGTGTGTGTGTGTGTGTGTGTGTGTGTGTGTGTGTGTGTGTGTGTGCGCGTGCGTGCGTGCGCGCGTGCGTGCGTGCGCGTTCTGGCCCCACAGTGGTGGAATGAACTCCCCACTGATGTCAGGACAGGCCCGGCGCCACGGGGGGGCCAGTTTCAAATTGTGCCCCCTCAGTTTATTTTGGGGAGAAAAAAAAATGAAAATGTATTTTTTTATAAATAATCGGTGAAATCAGGCAAAAATAAGAATTGAATAACATAAGCCTAACCCTAACCCTAACCCCGAAATAAAGTAACAAAAAAACGCCCCAAAACGTCCACAATCCGCGCAATTAACCGCAAAATTCCCGTGGGTCCCGCGACATGCACGCACGCTGCGCGTGCGTGCATGCTGCGCGACTGGTGTGCCCCCCCACAATTTTCAACTGCCCCCTCAGTCATTTCATCCTGGCGCCGGGCCTGTGTCAGGACAGCACAGTCACTGCCCATCTTTCGCCCCAGGCTGAAAACCCACCTCTTCAGTAAACACTACCCTTCCTCTTTGCCTTGCCTACTTGTTGTTAACTGGTTGTACGAACTCTTGTTTTATTGTTGTATTGTTTTATTGGATCTTGTTTAGTCGATACACTTATTTGTTTTAGCTCTTGCTCATTTGATTTTGCTATTTTGTCTCATCTGTTTAAGAAAGTAGGTAGCTGATATATTGCACTTTTACCTTAGCGCTACAGTAGGTATACTCTTGGTTGCTTGTTTTTGCAGAAAATGCACTTAATGCTTCTGGTGATTAGTAGTTTCGTTCCCTACCTATGTTGAATGCACTTACTGTAAGTCGCTTTGGATAAAATGCTAAATGACTGTAATGTAATGTAATGTAATGTAATGTGTGTGTGTGTGTGTGTGTGTGTGTGTGTGTGTGTGTGTGTGTGTGTGTGTGTGTGTGTGTGTGTGTGTGTGTGTGTGTGTGTGTGTGTGTGTGTGTGTGTGTTGTAATAATAACAGTAGTAATAAGGCATTCACCTGGACAGGCCATGCTGCTCCGTCTCCTAGAGCACAGATTGTGTGTCCTTCGATTTGCTTACTAAGCTCCCAGATGAGATCGATCTCTGACACGGCCGCCTGTCCTTTCACAAACCTCCACATTAATGCATTCATCCAGTCCACACCTGAGAGGAGAGAAGAGGAGACTATGTTTCACTTTTGTTGTACATTTTGTTGTTCTAGGTGCCAGTATGATATAGTCATTTCATTCTTAACCCATTGAGACCTGAAGCCGATTTTACATGTCTCCTAAATCCCAACAGTTTTCTGAAAAACCTATGTTTCTATATCAGTGGTGCTCAATCTTTTTCACGTCAAGGACCCCCAAAATTATATGTATTTGGCAGCGGACCCCCATCAAAATGTTTTGTTCCAGGGACCCCCAGAGGCAACAATTTGAGTTAAAAATGTTCGCTTTAAAAAATATATATATTCAAAGATTTGCACACATTTTCACGATTTTTCAAAAATAGCAGATCTACAAGCTCGTAGCGCGGCACTCGGTGCCGTGCTATGAGCTTGTATATCTGCTATTTTTGAATAGCCCAAAAGTGTAAAATAATGCTTTTTAGCTCAAATCTAAAAATGAGACAGTTCCAGGTCTCAATGGGTTAACCAATTTAGACCGGGAAAGAATCTGTGTCATTTTTAGATTTCTTTGGCTATTCAGAAATAGCAGATCTACAAGCTCATAGCATGCCGTGCCATGAGCTTGTAGATCTGCTATTTTTTGAAAAATCGTGAATCTTGAATATATATTTTTTTAAAGTGAACATTTGTAAAATATGTTGTTCCAGGGACCTCCAGAAGCAAAGATTTGAGTTGTTTCCAAAAAATATATGTATTCAAAGGATTTGCACGAATGTTCAAGATTTTTCTAAAAATAGCAGATCTACAAGCTCGTAGCGCGGCACTCGGTGCCGTGCTTTGAGCTTGTAGATCTACATCACGGCACTGACAGCACTGATAGCGCTGATATTACTGATGTCACAGTGCTGATGTCTCTGCTATCCCGCAAACACACAAAACTAATTTTACTTACACATTTGCACTCAAAGCACCCCTTTATAAGAAATAAGCCTTATCCTTTCATATGTACAAATATACTGTATGTTCATGTTGATGCATTATTGTCTTTAGAAATCTAATCAAAAAGTCTGTTAAAAAGATCTACATTGCAGAGGACCTATAGGCAAGACTTGGTATTATACAGTCTATTCTAACCAAGCTACAATGGCAGAACATATCACACGCCCTCTGGTGGTCAACAGTAGAAGACAGGGGTTAAACTGGGCAGCTCCTATAGTGACTACATTATACAACACTGTATCATATAAAATACTCAATGAATTCCCCCTGTATAAAGGCTTATTGGAACAATCCACAATTCAAAGAATATTGTTTTAAATTAATTGATTTATGCTTCATACCAGAAGTTCACAGACCTTTTAGCTCAAGACCCAAAAGAGAAGTTAGACGTTTGCCCGGTACCCAAACTAGTGAAAATAGCAGATCTACAAGCTCACAACACGCTACTTTGCGCCGCACTGTGAGCTTGTAGATCTGCTATTTTCACTACCACTAAAGTGTTTTTAATTTATTACCCTTATAACCCTAACCCTAACCCATGGAAATTATTTGATTTATTTTTATTGTATTTTACTTATGAACTACTTTTGAAATATGTTGGAATTAATTTAATTTATGAAAAGTTGTGATTTCTTTAATCAAAAAATATTTTGATTTGAATATTTTTACTCGTAGGGGTATTTATTCCCATAAAAGTCCATGATTATCATAGGCTGATTTAAATACTAGGGAGGCTACAAAGAAGATAGTGTGGCTATTCAGCAGATCAATAGTCACGTTCACACAAGAAACAGTGTCTCAAAGGAGGGAAACATTTACCTTTTGCTTTTAAAAAACAAAAAAAAACCTTAACATCTCTGCTTGTAACACTGTTAAACAACCAACTTTATTTTCACTTAATTCTGTAGATAAGACGGAGAAAACTAGATAAGCACCTTCCACAGACCTAACGTGACCCGTAAACATTGGTCTGCTACCCAAAGATGGGTCCCGACCCACTATTTGGGAAACAGTGCTTCATATACAGTATGTCTGCTTTTTAACCCAAAATGCAAAGGTTTTTCCTCACCCTCCCTGCAGGGGGTGCACTGGCCACAGCTCTCATGTTTGTAGAACTCCACCAGACGGGCGATGGCTCGGATCACATCTGTCTGAGACACATTATGTACATTGTTGTTAAAGATAACAAGTTGTGATGATGCACTGTGAGCTTGTAGATCGGCTATTTTCTGTGAAGCCCATGTGAACAGGGTCAACCAAATATAGGGCCTACTGTATATGGGAATATGGCCAGTTAAGTCTAAGGCCCGATGGGAATACGCTCAACTAAGTATAGGGCCCACGGTGATACGGTCAACATCAAGTATAGGGTTTAAGTAAGGGGTCTTCAACGTTTTCAGGCTAAGGACCCCCTAGCTGAGATGAAGCAGGGACCCCCTCTATATTATATAAAATTGTGTTTCAGATTAAACTTCTTTTGTTTTACTTGGTCTGCTCTGTTTTCCCTCTACACCAATATCTCTTTACCAAAAATAGCAGATCTACAAGCTCACAACGCCTCGCAGCGCGAGGCGTTGTGAGCTTGTAGATCGGCTATTTTGGGCTAAAGTTCTCCTCAGAAAAGGGATGCTAGGGTTCAAGTGGTTAATGGAAAAAAAATAAAATCGTATCACACAAATATTTTGCAGACCCCCTGTAGTAGCTCTGAGGACCCCATAGGGGTCCCGGACCCCCTGTTGAAGACCCCTGATTTAAGTGATTATAAGAGGTGTCGTTTACAGACGTATCCATGACGATGATGGCGGCGGTGCCCAGGGCCGTCTCTGCGCGGACCAGATCGTCAAAGTCCATCAGAACGTCGTCACACACGTGCCGAGGGATGATGGGCGTGGACGAGCCCCCTGGAATCACTCCTAATAGGTTGTTCCAGCCGCCCCTCACTCCTCCTGCAACCAATCACAGTAGAGGGGAAGGAGCATGAATAATGAGCCATTCTGTCGCCATATTATGACCCCCTTCCTTAGTTCCTTTACATACTGTATGATCAGAAACCATAGACCTGATCCCTGTCTCTCCTACACTGTCTCCCTCTCAGCTGTCCTACTGACTGTCTCTCCTACACTGTCTCCCTCTCAGCTGTCCTACTGACTGTCTCTCCTACACTGTCTCCCTCTCAGCTGTCCTACTGTCTGTCTCTCCTACACTGTCTCCCTCTCAGCTGTCCTACTGACTGTCTCTCCTACACTGTCTCCCTCTCAGCTGTCCTACTGTCTGTCTCCCAGCTTTCGTACTGTCTGTCTCTCCAACACTGTCTCCCTCTCAGCTTTCCTACTGTTTGTTTCTTCTACACTGTCTCACTCTCAGCTGTCCTACTGACTGTCTCTCCTGCACTGGCTCACTCTCAAATGGCCTACACTGCTTTGGCCTACTCTACCATACAGATGTATAGTTATATTGTGTTAACATACTCTACCATACAGATGTATAGTTATATTGGCCCTGATTCATAAAGGGATTTGCGACCATATTTTGTACGTACCGGCATTTAGGACAAGTCGTACATATCCACCTGATGCATAAAGATTTTTTGGTCTGTGTTTTGTGCGTCAGGTGCGCACGTTCTCAGGTCAGCCCCGAGGCTGGCGTACCAGGGCTGAAATGTGCGTATGTCTTTAGAATGCTTTATTCTTCATGTCAAAATCAATTACAACAGTGGCAAACCTCAAATAAAATATATATGTGCCCAACATTTGTCAACACATATATTTAAAACATTAAAAATAAATGTCAAACGATATATTGCTTGTAGCCTATGCATAATATAGACATGATGTAGATTCCATCGCTTTTTATTTATTTTCTAGGCTATATGAGTCGCAGCTGAATTATTAGGTGTGTGTTTGCCAGCGGGCCATCTCAGCCAAAGTATCACGTAATAATGAAAATAGGCTATGATGCCTTAATGAAACTGCGGAGGGACTGACTGCATCAGTGTCCGTGTCGCGGTATTAATTTGTAAAGCCTACTGTAGGCTACTGTATATTGATCACATGAACGCCACACACAACAGCCTAATAAATATTACCATCTGATGAGGAAAAATAAAGTGGATGAAAGCTGTGTCCAGAACCATTCCCCATTCCGACGTAGGACAGTGATATCCAAAATGAACTAATTTAATCAATAAGCTCTGGTCCATAATCGGATAGAAGCGTTCCACTTGTATGCCCTGGATTTATTTTCAACATCATATTTAAGGTGCGCAATGTTCATTAGAAAATGCTTATAATATCCTTTCCACGTTTTATTAGCCTTTTATTTGGTAATGGGGTTAAACCTTGTAAACTTCTTTATTCTCATTACACATGAGAGCATTTATTACGTGATCCGCTTCCAGACAGAACAGTAAGTTGTCAAGGCGATGCGACACCGCATATGTTATCTTAGACGAGAGACGGCAGAGTTGAACTTCAGCGTTGCCAGATGTTGTGAGAGAAATAAGCGACCAGGTCTAGGAAAACAAGCCCAAAAGAAGCAACTGGCACTTAGGCCATTATAAGCACTTTAATTAAACCGTTGTGAGCTTGTAGATCTGCTATTTATTTTTAAAATCGTGTAATAAAATTTGGAAGATTTTTTAAACATTCTAACAACACAAATCTGCCTCCAGCTCGCACAAAACATTTTCAGATGGGGCTTATAGGGATAAATTAGCATACATATTAACTTGGGGGTCCATGACATGAAAATATTTGAGAACCACCGGTTAAAACAATTAAACAATTGTGAAGCAAGCCCAAATAACTAACTACACTTTAGAAACAAGCCAAAAAAAACGCATCCCACAGCTCCCAATATTTACAAGCAACTTTACAGAAAAATTAGTCCAAAATCGCTTATAATAAGCGGACATGGCAACACTGTTTGGCACGGTTCAGCGCGGTGACGTTGAAGTTGGATGCTGTTGGATGCAGCCTTCCAGAGAGTAATCATCACACCTGGTCATACGCACTGGTCATACGCACGTCTCTGTCATATACGACACCCCTTTTGAATCGCACGTCCGTTAGTGAGTACCAGAAATACGACCTCCTTTACGAACTTCATTTACACCATATTTACGACCCTCATTATGAATCGGGGCCATTGTGTTTACATACTCTACCATACAGATGTATAGTTATATTGTGTTAACATACTCTACCATACAGATGTATAGTTATATTGTGTTAACATACTCTACCATACAGATGTATAGTTATATTGTGTTTACATACTCTACCATACAGATGTATAGTTATATTGTGTTTACATACTCTACCATACAGATGTATAGTTATATTGTGTTAACATACTCTACCATACAGATGTATAGTTATATTGTGTTTACATACTCTACCATACAGATGTATAGTTATATTGTGTTTACATACTCTACCATACAGATGTATAGTTATATTGTGTTTACATACTCTACCATACAGATGTATAGTTATATTGTGTTTACATACTCTACCATACAGATGTATAGTTATATTGAATCAACATGCTCTACCATACAGATGTATAGTTATATTGAATCAACATGCTCTACCATACAGATGTAGTTATATTGTACTACCCAGCCTGATCTCACAGAATGTAGTATACATTGCACAGACCCAGTGCACGTCATTCCGTGCATAGTCGCCTAGCCCTAGAAAACCCGAAAATCTGTGCATATGTACGGCGAGTCCCACGGTGGGCGCAACCGGTTGCAGCCCGGAAGCAGAGCAGTCCCCACAACAAAATGTACGACACAACTCAATCGGCACTGAGTAGGCTCGAGGGAACGTCGAAACGTTCGCTTTAGCTCGCTCGGTGGCCCCTCACGTGGCTCCAGTTCCCTTGAGACTGCACGCCTCCGAAATGGTTTAGTCACAATGGGGGAGATGCGAGGCGGCTATGCACAGATTTTCGGGTTTTTCAGTTGTCTATGCACGGAATGACACCTCCGTGCAATGTATACTAAGTTGTGTGAGATCGGGTTGCATTACCATACTCTACCATACAGACATTTATATTGTATTAACATACTCTATCATACAACACTGGTTAACCCTTTAAAGGAGGAGTTCACCCAAAAAATGACTTATTTTCTATCAATTGCACACCCCATGAAGCCTTGAATTCATGGATTTATTTTTGTTTTTGTGGCATCCCTAAGCCAATAATTTGATGACCGGGTGTGTATCCGGTAGGAGACACAAATAATCTACTTTGTGTCTCCTACCGGATACATTAGTCGGTAGGAGACGGGAATCAAATTATTGGCTTTGGAATGCCACAAAAACAAAAATAAATTCCCTTCATGGGGTGTGCAATTGATAGAAAATACAGTAAGTCATTTTTTGGGTGAACTACTCCTTTAAGACCTGGAACGCATCTGTGTCACTTTAGATTTCTTTGGCCATTCAAAAATAGCAGATATACAAGCTCATAGCGCGGAGCTTGTATATCTGCTATTTTTGAAAAATCTTGAAAAAATATTTTCCAGATTTTTTTCAAAAAACTGTTTAGGATTTAGAAAACATTTTTAAGAATCGCCTCAGGTCTTAATGGGTTAAAATAACATTTCATCCATTAAAAATGAACTATTACAGGTGCATTCCCACTCCCAGGGCGTGACAACATATTCAAAGTGGTGTCACTGACCTGCATGTCTGTCGATGAGCTCTCGCAGAGGGATGGACATCTCCTCCTCCACGGTACACGGGGTGTTGACGTGACCTGAGATGTTGAACAGTTTGGTCCCAGAGTTCCTCTCTCTGCCGAAGCCGGCGAACCACGCCCCGCCGCGGCGACAGATCGCGGGCGCCACGGCAACCGTCTCCACGTTGGACACCGTTGTCGGACATCCAAAGACCCCTGAAGAATGAATCAAAAAAATCTAAAAAGTTGTGAAATGTGCATTTTAAATTATAAATGGTTTATTGAATCATTAGAGGGGGTGTGATATTCTTTTGTTAAAATAAGTGTTTTATAGCTCTATATTCTGATGCTGCTATGGTGTTTGTGTTTGTGCAGTAACAGGTGTCTCCTTGTCTGTCCAGCTCTTTAACCCATTTAGACCGGGAGCGAATCTGTGTCATTTTGAGATTTCTTTTATTATTACTATTCAAAAATAGCAGATCTACAAGCTGGTATCGCTACGAGCTTGTAGATCTTTTTGAAAAAAATAATAAAGAAAATTGCGCAAATCTTTGAATACATAATATACTTTTAAAGTGAACATTTGTAACTCTAATCTTTGCTTCTTGGAGGTCCGTGGAACAACATATTTTGAGATGGGGGTCCGCGGCCAAATACATATCATTTTGGGGGGTCCTGGACATGAAAATTGAGAAACACTGATGTATAGTAGCAACATAGGTTTTTTCAAAAAACTGTTGAGATTTAGAAGACATTTATAGAATCCGCCCAGAAGCAAAGATTTGAGTTACAAATGTTCGCTTTTAAAAAAATAGCAGATTTTTTTTTTACATGTATACTGGACCCATTTTCCTTGTTTGTATCATTGTGTATGAGATATTTTTGGTGAGTTCACATAACTAGCATCTCTCAAAATAACATTGTATGAAAACAACAGTAGTTCACAGTCAGGACGAGCTGCTGTCTCATGCTTAATGCATACTTCACCATACGCCGGCGTTCCACGCACAATCAGATTTACAAGACTGCGACGAGCCTGTAGTAGGCCATGGGTTCCCATACTTTTCAGGCCACAATCCCTCAAAATAGTCATATTTGAACTGGGGACCCTCCACTCTGACCACCACTTGGAATTAGTAGGCATTACATTTAGTTTGACTCAGTTCTGCGAGGCGTTGTGAGCTTGTAGATCGGCTATTTCCACAATGTTTGCCTCTTTCTTACATAAGTTCAAGGTTCAAGGTTCAAGGTTAGCTTTATTGTCCCTTGCGGGAAATTGGTTTGCAGCCAGATCATAATAAAAAACAACATAACAACAACATTCAATACAAGACTGAGATCTAAGAACAGGGCACTACAGACAGAGAATTCATGTCATTCAAATTCAGAGTAGCAAAGTCATCAAAAGTGCATTAGTGGGCATTATGTGCAGAGAGGCAAAAATAAAGTGCTATCTGCTGTTCAGCAGTTGAATAGCAGCCGGGACAAAGGATAGTTTGAACCGTTTATTCTTTGCTTTGGGCACCCTCAGCCGACGGCCTGAGGGCAGCAGTTCAAACTCAGACCGAAGTGGGTGATCCTCTACTTCCAGGAGGGAGGAGGCTCTCTTAAGCATCTGCCTCTTATATAGTTCTATGAGTTGGGCTTGGGTTCTCCCAGAAATCTTGCTGGCCACTTTGACGAGGCTGCTTAGCCTGTTCCTGTTTGCCAGGGTCAAATTACCGTACCAGGCAACCATACAAAACATGAGAACAGATTCAATAAAACTTCTATAGAACAGTGTCATCATCACAGATGAGACATTAAAAGAACGCATTTTCCTCAGAAAAAAAAGACGCTGCTGGACTTTTTTAGATGTGGAGGCAACATGAGAGTCAAAGGAGAGTTTGTTGTCAAGAACGACACCCAGTATTTATAGCTCTCTACAACTTCAATTTCTGTGCCCTTGATGATTGTAGGAGCAGGACTGGGAGGAGTCCTTCTAAAGCTGATGATCATGTCTTTTGTTTTGGTCACGTTTAACTGTAAGAATGACTTGTCACACCATGATATGAAGTCATTGACAACTGGCCCATGCTGTACCTCATTGTCCTCAAGAAGGCTGACAATTACAGAGTCATCAGCGAATTTGACAATATACCTGTTAGGGTGATTGCTACAACAGTCGTTGGTATACAGAATGTACAGTAGTGAGGAGAGACAACAGCCTTGGGGAGAACCAGTGGAGGAGAGCAACAGAGAAGACAGGACCTCATTTACCCTCACGCACTGGGACCTAACAGTTAAGAAGTCTATCCAGCCAACAAGGTTAAGATCCAGATTTAAAAAATTGATTAGCTTCTGGGCTAGAAGATGTGGCTGGATTGTGTTAAAGGCAGAGGAAAAATCGACAAACAACTGTCTGGCATGTGTTTTTTTTCCCTCGAGGTGGCGGTACAAAAAATGCAGTAGGGTGATAGTGGCATCATCTACACCTCTTCCAGACCTGTATGCAAACTGCAGGGGATCTAAAGATTTCTCCACCTGCTTTAGGATGTTATCTTTGATTAGCTTTTCCAAACATTTCATTACTAATGAAGTCAAAGCAACAGGCCTGAAGTCATTTAATGACTTTGGGGTCCTAATTTTGGCAACTGGGACAATTGTGGACTGTTTCCATAACTTAGGGACCCGCTGTTGTTGAAGAGATAAGTTAAAAATAAAATGAAAAATGCTGCAGAGCTGTTCAGCACAAGTTGAGAGAACCTTACCACATATGTTGTCCGGCCCTGGACTTTTTGACTTAGTGTGTCTGAGGTGTTTTTCCACACTTTTTTTGTCAATAACTAGGGCTGGAGGAGCTCTAGTCTCGTTCTTTAATTCAGTGATTTTATCAGCAAAATCCTGATTCTCAAATCTCAGGTAAAACTTATTTAGCTCATCGGCCAGCTGTGTGTCTGAGTTAAACCCAGGCATGGAGATGTGCTTATGGCCTTTATCATCTGACCCTGTCATAGATTTCATGCCGTTCCATGCTTCTCTGAGGTTATTACTGCTCAGCTCAGCTTCGATTTTGTTTTTGTACCCGAGTTTACTTTTTTTAATTTCAGACTTGATCTCCCTGTTTAGTTCCCTGACCTTGGGTAGATCACCCTCATTGAAGGCATTTTTCCTGTCATGTATTAAGCTTTTTAGGGCTGATGATGCCCAGGGTTTGTTGTTAGGAAAAACCTTAACAGTCTTAGTGGGAATAACATTGTCTTCACAGAACGTTATATAGCTGCACACAGCGTCTGTAATTTCATCAATATTGTCAGATGATTCTGTAAACACAGACCAATCTGTGCAGTCGAAGCACCCCTGCAGGGCAAGGGAGGAATCCTCATTCCAGATCTTCACCTGTCTTTTCTGCACCTTCTCCCTCCTTAGAACAAGTATTTGACAATTTGGCCAATTTGGTGTTAAAAAGGCCTTAAAAATGTGCAGACACCCTGTAGTGTATATACACTTATACAGTATGTTGGTTTGTTTACTGTTGAGTGAGAAAACAATGTTGTACATTAACCCTTTAAGACCGGTAATGGATCTGTGTCATTTTAGATTTCTTTGGCTATGTTTGGGAACAACATATTTTGAGATGGGGGTCCGCGGCCAAATACATATAATTTTGGGGGTCCTTGACATGAAAAAGTTTGAGAACCACTGATATTACAGCGACATAGTTAAAAAGAAAAAAAAACTGTTAGGATTTAGAAGACATTTGTAGAATCCCCCCCAGAAGCAAATATTTGAGTTAAAAATTTTCACTTTGAAAAATATATATATTCAAAGATTTGCACACATTTTCAAGATTTAAAAAAAAAATAGCCAAAGGAATCTTAAAGGGGCTACACCATGAATTAAAAAAATATATATTATATATAAATATTGCCCCCTAATACGTTTTAAACAGGTTGTAAGCCTAAAAAACATCCAGATATTTTTTCTCACAATCTGACTGTCTGTCATTCCAAGCTTTTTCAGCTGCAATACCAAAACGTCCTATTGGGCAGGGGGGAGCTACTGAGCAATTCTGTCTGGCCATCGTCAATGCAACATCAGTGCAAGTGACATCACTTGCACAGCCATTCTGAAATGGCCTGTTCAGACACGCCCATTCAGAAAATCCATGAAATGAGCATGAATGACTGAATGTTAAAAAAATATATTTTTTTGGGTACAAGAGACACTGGGGAGCCCCAAAAATACTAAAAACCTAAAAAAAAATGAAATTCATGGTGTAGCCCCTTTAAAGTGACATAGATGCGTTGTGATCCGGATTGAATGGGTTAAGCTAATCATCTGGGGGTCCATGACCCACAGTTTGAGAACTACTGCTGTAGGCCATTGGTTCTCAAAGTGGGGTCCGGGGACCCCCAGGGGTCCTTGAGGGAGTTCCAGGGGGTCCCCAGCTAAATGATAGATTAGGCACCAAATGGACCCTTATGGGTGTGTAACTCTGAGTGTACAAATGGAACCTAACGGGTCCATTTGGTTCCATTTGTACACTCTCAGAGTTAAATTGACATTGATTTTACAATATAAATTGCGGCCCAAGTGATAGAAATGCCATTAAATGGGGGTCTGTAGCCCTAATGCATGTCAAACTGGGGGTCCTTGAAATTAAAATGGTTGAGAATCACTGCTAGAGCCGTAAAAAAAATCTTCTCTTATGGGGGTCCCTGCAGCATATCTTTTGAAATGGGGGTCCGCGGGCTAATAAGTGTCAATTTGGGGGTCCTTGACATGAAAAGGTTTGAGAACCACTGCTGTAGGCTATATATTCAACCCCGTCGTACAGTGAAGTACATGTATACTGTACTAGTACCGCTTTACCGATGTCGGCGGGGAAGGGCGGTTTGAGGCGGGGCTTCCCTTGCTTCCCTTCGATGGACTCGATGAGAGCCGTCTCCTCCCCGCAGATGTACGCTCCGGCTCCTCGCACCACGAACACGTCGAAGTCGAACCCTGAGCCGCACGCGTTCCTGCCGATCAGTCTGGCTCTGTACGCTTCGTCGATCGCCACCTGGCAGAGAGAGGACGTGGAATTAAAGGAACATTTCACCCATTTTCAACTTTGTCTTCATTCACATAAGAAACCTCTTATCTCCATATTTAAACTTTTTGTGATTTATTTTTGGTAAATGAATGCCCTACTTGATCATATTCTACACACAGCGTCACACAAAAGCATCAAAAGCACTTTTGCCATTTTTTTATTTGAATCTTGAAAAGTAACAGTTTTGGACACCCGACAGAGACGATATACTGTAATATCCATAGAGGTATAATATAACTAGAGGGCGGATTGCCCCGCCCGCCCCCAGCTATTCATTTCAATGAAAGTGCTCACTGGCGTTTTGAAGCACCCGGAAGCCTGCCGGAAGTAGAATTATTGAGACGTTTTTGGGGACACCATAGAGTTATGAGCATGCGCACTAGTGTCCTTTTTGCGTCCTACGGCAGCCCGTGTGTCAAGGAATGAACGCGAGATATTTATCAAATACACTCGAGATGCATATGTATATGTAAATGCATATGTATTTATGTATAATATATTTACATATTTATATCTATATATATAAATATCTCTCAGTATGTTTTGCTCGTGCATGTATTTCTCCCCGCCTGCAGTTCCAGCTTGAGCCACTGGGGTGGCGGCTTCAATGTCTCTCAGCAACTCTGGGGGCTTGGTTATATATCGTATGATAGTGTCTCAGGGGAGGGCCGTGGTAGGTTCAGAAACCTGCCTACCAGTGACATCATCGGTGGGGATGCCAAGCGGAAAACTACAGGTATTCCAAGTGTTGAAGAATGATGGTAGAATAGAATTACACACGTTGTTATTATGTTCAACTTTTGCCTCGTGACATGTTCTGACCATCTGCATATCACAGAGTCAAGATGACATGTCTTGTCATCTTGTCACCAGGCACAGGCCTGGTATCTATTGTTTAGGGTACAGCTTGGTCCCGCCGTGACACAAGCAGAGTTCATCCATTATCTTTAAACTATAGGCTCTGTCTCTGCTTTCCTCAGAGAACTACTTACCACCAGTGGTGGAAAAAGTACTCAAATGTTGTACTTAAGTAAAAGTCTCAATACTGCAATTTAGAAGTACTCTGTTACAAGTAAAAGTCCGGAATTCAAAATTTACAGTAAAAAGTAAAAGTACAAAAGCATTGCTATAAAAATGTAGTGAAAGTACCAAAAGTAAAATAACTAAAATGTTTGAAAATAGCATATCCACAAGCTCACAACGCGTCGCGGTGCGACGCGTTGTGAGCTTGTGGATCGGCTATTTTCAAATAGCCTAAGTATAAAATAGGGCTGATGTATTTTTTATAATGTTATAAAAGTAACTAAAGCTTTCAAATAATTGTAGTGGAGTAAAAGTACAATATTTGCCTGTAAGATGTAGTGGAAGTGGAGTAGAAGTAAAAGTATGTGGAAATTGGACCTAAAATTTGTACTTGAGTACAGTACTTGAGTAAATGTACTTAGTTACTTTACACCACTGCTTACCACCACCATGTATTAAACTTCTATCTTATAACGTGAAGTGTCTCCGACTCTGTCTGCCTCAACAATTACCAACCGATGCAGAATCCCTTGACACTTAAGCTAATGGAAACTATACTGCGTGTGCGTATGCGTGTGGTCACTGCCTATAGGGCAGTGAAAGGAACAGCTCCTTCCTACCTCCGGGCTATGGTTGATGCCTACACCCGACCACTTCGGTCTGCCACCTTGGGGCGACTGATTGCCTTGTCACTCAAGGGTCCTTCTGGTCGATCGACACGGTCACGACTTTTTTCTGTTCTGGCCCCACAGTGGTGGAATGAACTTCCCACTGATGTCAGGACAGCAGAGTCACTGCCCATCTTTCGCCGCAGGCTGAAAACCCACCTCTTCAGGAAACACTACCCTTCCTCTTTGTCTGGCTTACTTGTTGTTAACTAGTTGTACGAACTCTTGTTTTATTGTTGTACTGTTTTATTGGATCTTGTTTAGTCGATACACTTTTTGTATTAGCTCGTGCTCATTTGATTTAGCTATTTTGTCTCATCTGTTTAAGAAAGTAGGTAGCTGATATATAGCACTTTTACCTTAGCGCTAGGTATACTCTTGGTTGCTTGTTTTTGAGGAAATGCACTTAAGACTTCTGGTGATTAGTAGTTTCGTTCCCTACCTACAGTATGTTGAATGCACTTATTGTAAGTCGCTTTGGATAAAAGCGTCTGCTAAATGACTGTAATGTAATGTAATGTAATGTAATGTAATGTGTGCGTGTGCGCGTGTGTGTGTGCGTGTGCGTGGGCATGTGTGTGCGTGCGCGCGTACCTGTAAGTTGGAGGACTCATTGTAGAACTCTCCTCTGATATAGATGTAGGCAGCGCGGGCTCCCATGGCTCTGCCGGCCACCAGGCAACCCTCTATGAGTTTGTGAGGGTCGTGGCGCATGATCTCTCTGTCCTTACATGTTCCCGGTTCTCCCTCGTCCGCGTTCACCACCAGGTACTTGGGCCTGAAACGAGACCACATACACAACGACTACTACTCTCAGTTATGTTCTCATTGGCAGAACGTGCATATATTTTCGTGCGCACATATCTGTCAAAAGTAAATGAACACAACAAAAGCTTGAGAGCTTATTTCTGTTGTGGTCATTTGAGTGCAAATGTGTGTGTAAACTGAATGCGTTGTGTTTGCGGCTGTGGGGGGGGGGGGGGGGGGGGGGGTCGGAAAGACATACGGGAAAATAACGGGTCCATTTGGTTCCATTTGTACACTCTCAGAGTGGGGGGGGGGGGTCCGTAGCCCTAATTCATGTCAAACTGGGGGTCCTTGAAATTAAAATGGTTGAGAATCACTGCTAGAGCCGTAAATATCTTCTCTTATGGGGGTCCCTGCATGGCATATCTTTTGAAATGGGGGTCCGCGGAATAATAAGTGTCAATTTGGGGGTCCTTGACATGAAAACCACTGCTCTATTAGGTCCAGCTACTATTCAGACTGCTCGTTATGGAGGACTTAAAGTTACATAAATGGTCCTTGTCTTTGAGTAGCATTTTAAAGCTGCAAACTGTAACTTATTTTAAAGGTATTGTAGGGAACATTAAGCCTAAATTTAAAATATATATATATATATATATATATTTTGCATTTTTTCCCCTCTATCAGCCACTATATAATGATGCTGGGGTGTTTATATGCATTGAAACGCAGTCCTCCTTCTGAAATCCGTATTTTCCCTAATGTTTATGTGTTCTATGATTATGTCCGGGACGTAAATTAACGCACGCATGTGCGCGTCCGTGCGCGTCCGTGTCCGTATGAACGTTTACTTTCGGTTTTAAAACGCTCTCAAACTTCGTTTTTGAGGCACAGAATTTACTTTTAAGATAGCGTGTGGATAGAATTTAGTTGTTTAACTTCATATATGTGGTCAATTTATCATGAAAGAGCCTATTTAAAAATAAAAATTCAGAGAACCAGCAAGGCGGGAATTTCCGCATATTGTATCCCAATAAAGCAACCTGTTTTCGGGCACAATCCCTTGAAAAGTACCTCTCTATGGAAGTCCTTCCTGCGTCACCCCCTGGTGGTCGGGGAAAAGTACTGCTGGTGTTTATTTACCTCTGAACTCCCGTGTATCCCTATAAAACATTACTTTAACCACTGGTAGCACACTGGTTCCCAAACTGTCTTTACTAGTGCACCCCCGTTCTTCTGAGTACAAGGCCTTCTTCCTGACACTGATGCATGCATTTAGGTAATAATAATATCATCAGTATTACCTGCCATCATCTGGTTTGTTCATGAAGCTCCATTTCATGCCAGTGGGGAAGCCGGCCCCTCCCCTCCCCCGCAGCCCAGAAACCTTCACCTCATTTATGATCCACGCGGAACCCTTCAGGAGAATGTCCTTGGTCTTATACCAGTCTCCTCGCTTTAGCGCCCCCTTCAGTCTAGGAGGATGAGGAGGGAGGGTGAAGGAGAGGGGTAATATCAAACACACAAAAACAAACAACAACAAAAATGTTATTATTTTTTCAAATTTTCAAAATGTTCAAAAATCTACAGGCTCACAATGTGTCGTATCGCTACGTGTGAGCTTGTATATCTGTAATTTTCTGTGTAATAAGCTTCATTTTAAACTGTATTTGTGTATGTTCAACAGCAGTGTATACTGCATTGACGTTTCTTACTTCCAGTCATGACGTCCATATAAATTAGTGAAGATTCGGTCCTGGTCACTCAGAGGACCAAACTTGGTCTTCTTTGGCTTCTCCTGGACCTGCATGAGACACACAGAAGACCTGAGTTACTACAGTATGGACAACTACAACTACTACTACTACTAATAATAATAATAATAATAATAATAATAATAATAATAACGTATTTCTAGCTAACATAAGATAACCTTCAAAGGAGCATTTCACCACAAATGACATATTTTCAATCAATTACACACCAATTCATGGAGATTTGTTTGCTTTTGTCGCATTCCTAAGCCAATCAGACTGGCATAGTCGCCGGTATGACCCGGTCATCAAATTATTGGCTTGCAACAAAGGAATGAACTACTGCTTTAAGATATAGCTTAAAGGCCACCATATAATGCATATAGGTCTGATAAATGTTTTGTGCCTGTCAGAATGCACCCCCCTCTCTATGAACTATATTTAAACATTGTTTTACAGTTTGATAACCATAACATGGATTTTTTTTTAATGTAAACTCATAATAATAATGCTTTAAACAACATCAAGATGTTTTGTTTGACCAAAACATGTGAAAACTAGTGTGTTGGTCTGTTGGATGACTTATCTCAAGCACATTTCATATTGAAATGAACTCGGCATGTATATGTCCTTTAAATGTAAAAAGATATACAGGAGTTAATGCAAAGCTCCCACAACATCAATTAACCTACAATTATCTCTACAGCTATCCCTATCATTATGCCAGTTAAGTTAATCATATTCAAATATTATCAAAGGCTTAAGGAAGGCTTACAAGTGTGCAGTATGCTATGGAACAGTTTGATATGCAGTAACGAATACAAGAACGCTCGCCCCAAAACACACTCACCCCGGGCCAAATCCGGCGACCTCGGAAGGGTCGCCACCAGGTAATCTTAAACGTAACCTCAGTAAAACTATGCCTAAACCTAACCTTGTTCCTAAACCTAACCTCAGTAAAACTATGCCTAAACCTATAACCTTGTTCCTAAACCTAACCTCAGTAAAACTATGCCTAAGCTTGTTCCTAAACCTAACCTCAGTAAAACTATGCTTAAACCTAACCTTGTTCCTAAACCTAACCTCAGTAAAACTATGCCTAAATCTAACCTTATTCCTAAACCTAACCTCAGTAAAACTATGCCTAAACCTAACCTTATTCCTAAACCTAACCTCAGTAAAACTATGCCTAAACCTAACCACAGACAGTAAAACTATGCCTAAACCTAACATTATTCCTAAACGTAACCTCAGTAATGCCTAAAACTAAACTTATTTCCTCAACGTAACCTCAATAAAACAAATACAACCGCTGGGGGCGAGCGGTGCGCGGAAAAAATGGGGGCGCGCGTGTTTTGGGGCGAGCTTTCCGGTTACCTTAGTAACTAGTGTAGATTGTAGACCTACTTGTTTCGCTGCGGTGCCGTAGCTCAAAGCAAGGGTCCGAGGGACACGTTGACGCATCACAACTGAGCGCACACCTGCGCCGAATATGCGACCCAGTAACATCCTGCAGAGCAACAACAACAACAAGGTGCAACAAACATCATCAAAACTAAACATCAAACACCTGCAGGAAGACATGGCGTTGTTTTTACTCACTATACAAAGTAGAGCAGTGGTTCTCAAACTTTTTCATGTCAATGACCCCCAAATTGACACTTATTTAGCCCACGGGCCCCCATTTGAAAAGATTTGCCAAGGACCCCCATAAGAGAAGATTTTTACAGCCAGAACCAAATGAACTAGAGGTCGTCCTGTGACATGCTGTACGAAAATATCAGACCTACAAGCTCACAATACATCGCAGATACGGTGCATTGTGAGCTTGTAGGTCTGCTATTTTCGGTGGGCGACAGAGCATAAATTAGGTTTAACCACAAAAGTTTGAGCAATTAGTTTAGTTGTGTTTACCTGCAGCAGGGTGGTTGGACGAGCAATCACATGAATAAAATAACAATACTACTACTAATAATAATAGCCTACAATCTTTGCCGGGTGGAAGCGTGTCTCAGGTTGTAGGAGGTGCGATAATTAAATTAAATGTAATCAGATTAACTACAACGTCACCAGCTCACTGCTGTGCTGAGGTACTTATTTGTGCCTCGTTTGATTCTGTAAGGCACTGCTTCTTTAGAGAGAATCACTGAAAAAGGATATATCTATATATACACACACACACACACACACGCACGCACGCACGCACGCACACACACACACACACACACACACATGTTACCCTGACTAATACAAGTATTACTACATAATAAAACTAAATAAAATAATACAAGTATTACTTCGCACACACACGCGCGCGCGTGTGTGTGCGTGTGTGTGTGAGTGAGAGAGAATGTATAGCATTTGACATCAGCCAACTAATTCGAAAAGTTTAAGAGGTTATCCTATTGTTGTCACATTGAAAAACATTCTGTTTTGATATTAAAGAATCCAATAATACCACCATAACACCAGACAAGATATACATATTTTCTTTATTTGTTTTCTTTACATTATCGGAAACAAATGATGAGAAATGAGTTTAATATCTCTGAGGTCAACTAAAAACTGAAAACAAAAATGTATCCCTGATAACGGGGTCTCTATTCAAACCGGGACCCCCACCCACATCCCTTCACCAAGCCAAGAAAACAAACGCACACACTGACCCATCCCTCACACACACACACACACACACACACATTGCTTCTTTTACACCCCAACACCTCGAAGTTTCACTTCCATTCTGTTGGATTCCACAACGCATTCTCACTCCCAAACGGTCATATTTGGATGCTTTTGGTGTACATTTCATGTCCGATACTGAAGAGGACTGGACGGCACTGAGGCAGGCTTCGCGCCACTTGGTGGGGGCACTCGCTCGGCTACCATCGCACTTTTGCGCCACGGGGCTCAAGCCCGCTTCCGAGGACACGCCCGACTTGATTTGAATGTGTTAACTTGTGTTCAATGTTGTTTTTTTTTATGGCAACATCGCTTTGTTCTCAATCACGTATGCATTCAGTCATCGGAGTCACGTGACTCAGATGACCCTGAACGTTGACAAATGACGTTAAAAGAGGTACCCGATGCGTCGACGCGGCAACTTCAAGGGGAACTGACCAAACGTCAGTATGTAAAGTGTTGAGGTCGTCACACAACAGGGCAGTTCCTCTTTTTTTTTGTGCAAGTGATTCGCTGGAAAAATAAATTAGAACGTTTTGTGTCATGTTAGTACATTCACACAGAACGAGGATATTATGCGCCGATTTTTCATCGCAAATAAAAGGCATCAACCTGTTTTAGTCAGGCATTGACTATATATGAATAGCTCTGGGGTGAAATACTCGCCCGGCGGTTTTTGCATCGTTTATTCGACCTTTAGGAGTGAGGATGTGTTGGGATTTCAGGCTACAAACGGTATGGTACACAATGTCTCAACTACAGGTCCTGACATTCACATGAAGGGTGCGGTTCACTCCCAAACATCAGAGGTTCTCTCTCCGTTTTCTCTCATAGAATCACTTAGTGCATTGCTCAAGATTTCCTGAGAATAGTTGCAACACAAAAATAATAATTATTATAATCCAAGGCAACTTCACCCCAATATCCATGTATACATATTTACCATGTTGTTAATAAAAGTCTGTAGAATGCAGCAGGAAGTTGTGTTGGATGTAATGGACAGGAAGTGAAGAACCGACAGCCTGCTATTTTAAAACTTCATGGAACATTAATGTGGAAGAATCAAAAGAATCTAACAAAACAAAATAACAAGCTTGAAGCTCTCAAAAGAATCTCACAGTGCAAATATTTTTTTAGAAATATAATTTTTTCTTTCTTTCTCTACACGACGAGGAGTGGATAGTGCACACAGGTCCGCACTCCAACGCCACAGCGGCTACAAGGGACATACACATAGGAAATTTCACTTTAAAGCTGCGATCCGTAATTGTTTCTGTGAGCAAAACGTTATTTTGAGTACGTTTGGTTATTTTGAGTACGTTTGGTAACCAACAACTGCAGTGGTCGAAGGTCGTCTGCCCATTCTTCCGCTGAGAAAATTAGATCACGTGGTCGAGTAGTGACACGTACTGGCTGACAAGTGGTGTACTGCATGAAGCTCAAAACTGAGTATATCCCTCTGCCCAAACAGGCTTTCTGTGTTAGCTCAGCAGTAGAAATCGAAAGGGGACCCCGGGGGTTCGAAGCCCGGGTAGGACATTAAACTTACGGATTGGAACGTTAAAGGAAAATGTATACTCCGTATATGATGGTGTCGCCAAGACTCTTCCAAGCGACACGTCACATGACGGGAGTATAAATGATGCTTAAGCCATAACTGATTAGCGTAACGCGACACATTAGCTGGCTGCTAGCAGGCCCCCTGCAGGGTGTTTGCTCATCAACACCAAGCAATCATGGAATGGGAAAGAAAAGACAGGATGATGATGACATCATCACCAATGGCCCCTTTCGGATCGGCTCATAAACCATCATGTGGTGTATCATACAGTACCATAAATCGCTGTTGTCGGGCAGAAACCCTTTCATCTCCGTATTTTCAACTTTCTATGTTTTTAAATTAATGCCCTACTTCGCCGTACAAAGAATGTCACGCAAAGGTAGCCAGAATAGCTGATGTACAAGCTCACAACACGTTGCTCCGCAACGCGTTGTGAGCTTGCAGAGTCAGCTATTTTCCAACAGACACGGGTTATCCCCCCCCCCCCCCCATTTCCTGAAAAGTAACCGTTTTGGACATACAAGGTTTCCACCGACAAAGACGATATACATCATAGACCATCATGTGGTTAATCATACAGTACCATATACATACATTGCATCAACGATATCACCTGAATATTTTGTGTCTAAGCTACATCGACAGTTTTGACCCCTGACAACTAACTTTTCTTATTTTTTCTTTGTTGCTATGTTCCCTTTATCCCAGACAATGGAATGTGCTATTATTATTATTATTATTGATCCTGGTGGGGCTAAAATGTGCAAACAATGCATATATAATAAAGAATAATTACCGACAGAAGACAAAAGCGCCCGGCAGGAAGGTACATTTTAGTCTAAATATGTCCAAGCACAACGTGGCTTCTATAAGCATTAAGACATTGTAATAAAGAGAGTTTTTTTGGGACCAGATCTGAGGTGGACCGTGTGTTCTGGTCGGCGTGGCTGACCCGAGGCCAGAGCTCCACAACCAGCGTCAACAGTCAAGCCTAAAATAAATAACAATAAATAAATAAATACAGAAAACAGGGCCAGCCATTTTGTTCATCCCTTCCCTTTCTTTACCCCCTTTTTCTGTCTCTCTCCCTCACTCTCTATTCACTTTTCTTTTCTTTTTAAGAAAGCCCCTAAGGAGGAGAATTTGGGAAGACTGAATTCACACACAGCCTTTGGAAAGGGAGACTTATCTAAATAAAAAATATAAATCTAAAACCACCCCAGATTTTCTAGTCAGAAACTCGACACAAACTTCTCAACTTTTCTCTCCCTTTTTTTCTTTTTTTGGTCAGGCATTTTACAGGAAGGCTCAGAGGTCCTTCCTCATCATGGCTTTCAGAACATTTGGGAATCATGGAAGGTTCTCCAAAAACCAAACCTTGGCTGCATTTCTCCACGGTCTCCTTTCAAGTTAACGCAACAAGACAAAACCAAAGTCTTTGGTATAAACACCCAGCTTAAAGGAACATTCTTAAGACTACATAGAAAAAGATCAAAGCAGCAGTTATTGCTTCTAAATTAACTAAGCCAAGTTTGATTGAGTTGATTGTAATTCCAGCGGCGACCACCAGCTGGCGGCATCTACTCTAAAGCTCGTCCACGTCTACCTGATATGACTTTGAGAATTGCACCTGAATCAATACGTTATTTAACTAAAATAAAGGTATATATTCCGAACGAAACATTCCATTTATCAGCTCTGGAATTTGCATAGTTAAAGAAAAGCTTCCCATAATGCTCATATACAGCAAATAAACAAACCAAACAGCTCAAACCTCAAATACAGAAACAAATAAAATGACAAACTTAAAATAAGATTAAAGGAAATTTAGAAAATTAAATAAAAATGCCAGAGAGCCAGAAGACAAACGAAAATAAAATAAATCAGAAAACCCGTTTTCCATTTTTATATTTCTCTTTTCTCTCGTTTTAGATTTTTTTTTCTTAAGCGCCCACTGAGCACCCAGTGAGCGGCAGGTAGTCCACCTGAGACAAACACACACACACACACACACACACACACACAGTACATACACTCACTGACCCTCTCTCTCTCTCGCTCTGTCTCTCTCTCTCTCTCTCTCTCTCTCTCTCTCTCTCTCTCTATCTCTATTCCTCCTGCTCTTCGTCATCATCACCTCCCATCTCCTCCTCCTCGTCGGCCCATCTGTCACGAGGAGCAGCAGGAGAGCGGTCCGCTCCTCCCAGCTCCTCCATCTCCTCCATCTCCATCTCGCCTCCTCCTCCTCCTCCTCCTGCTGCTCCTGCTGCAGCCGCCGCCGCAGCTGCTGCTGCTGCCGCTCCCCGCAGATCCAGGCCTCTCAGCAGGAGGCTGGGGAAGGCGTGCAGCCCGTGGGGGGCCAGGTGTACCAGCGCCTGGAGGGCCAGGGACCGCTCCCTCTCCCTCTCCCCCGGGAACACCAGGGGGGCCCCCCCCCGCGCCCCCCGGGTGGTGCTGGAGGAACCCGGCGGACCCGGCGGGGTGAGCCTGCAGGCCGATGAAGGGTCCTTCCGGGGGACCACCGTGGTGGGGGTTGTGGTGGTGGTCTCCGTGTTCTCCTCCGTCCACGCCCCCCCTCCTCCTCCCCCTCCTCCTCTCCGTGGAGGAGGAGGGGCCCGTAGCCCCGGCGGGGCCGGCGCGTGCGGAGCTCCAGGCAGCTGTGGCCCTTGCGGTGGCGCTGCAGGTGGTCCTCGCGGGCGAACGCCTTGTGGCACAGCGGGCACTCGAAGGGGCGCGCGCCGCTGTGCAGCGACAGGTGGTTCTTCAGGTCGTACGAGTGCAGGAAGCGGGCGGGGCAGTGCGGGCACGGGTACGGGCGCTCGCCCGTGTGCTTGCGCATGTGGATCTTCAGCTTGTCGTTCCTGAGAGGGAGAGGGAGAGGGAGAGAGGGGGGGGGGGGAGGGGAGAGAGAGAGAGAGAACATGAGTCAGTTTAGTGATTGATCGTGTAAACATTTGCTGCTTACAACCAGTGGTGTAAAGTAACTAAGCACTCAAGTACTGTACGATTTTGAGGTCTTTTTTACTTTACAATTGTCTATACTTTTACTTCTACTCCACTACATCTCAGAGGCAAATTTGTACTCAACTACAATTATTTGAAAACTTTAGTTAGGGTGAGATGGGGGTCGGCGGCCAAATACATCTCATTTTGGGGGTTGTTGACATGAAAAAGTTTGAGAACCACTGATATAGAAACATACATTTTTCAGAACACTGTTTTTAGAAGACATTTGTAGAATCAGACTCTCAGGCCTTAACTCTTTGAACGCCATCGACGGGTTTCTGTTTAATCAGCGATCGCGCTGTTCTATGTAACTTCCACCATCAGATTCGCTTTTTTTTTTCACTTCCTACTCACCCCGGATGCAAAATTAATTGGGTTCCGTTTCCGGTCTCGGTTATATCTTGAAAAATTTGATTTTTAGGCCAAACATAGGGCAAACACATAGTTTTTCACACGGTATTAAAAAACTAACGGAGAGCTCCGGTTACAATTTCTTTTCTCTGGACGACGAACAGTGATCGTCGTTGTGTTTATCAACGATCTGAAATCCGATCATAAAACTAAGCTAAGCTAAGAGGCCCTGCGGAAGGAGGGCGGAAATACGACTACAGAAAACGGATATGACGTTTGCACCCTGTTTGGGAGGAGGGGGAGCGAGAGACACAGAAGAGAGCGAGAGAAAATGTAACTGTTTGAGTGCTGGTCGATCTGTGGTGATTTAAAATGGATTTAGCGAATTCTGTGACCGGTTGAAAAGGTTATTATAAAGCACGAAATCGCTGGCGCTGGGTGAGTACTATTATGAAAAATACTCTGGCAGTCACAAGAGTTTAATGGGTAAATAGACTGTGAAAGTAGTGGGCGGTGGTTTTTACCGCGTGAAGCGCACGCCGCAGGTGTTGCACTGGAAGGCTTCTCTCCGGTGTGCGTCCTCATGTGGCGAGGGAGCTTCCCGGCGCCGTGGATGATCTTCTGACAGACGGGACACTGCTGTGGCGGTCTGGGACTTCCTCTTCCGTGGCCCCTCCCCCGGCCCCGCCCAGGCCCACGCGCTCCCGCCAGCACGGACGCTGGCGAGGCCTCGCCACGGCGGAGAGGCGGCGGCGGTCGCCGGTTTGACGTCCTCCTCGTCCTCCGTCGGACAGCCTGTGGTGGAGGAGGAGCTGGTGGGGGTGGTGGTGGGGGTGGTCCGGGGGGGAGGCAGCGTCGGCGGGAGGAGGGAGGAGGCGCGACGACGGGGGGTCGAGGGCGATGTGGCGGGGTAAGGAGGCGCGCGCACCGTGGCCGGGCGGCTGCCACCGTTCACCATGGCGCTCCCCGCCGCCGCCGCCGCGCGCCTCCCCCGTTCCTCCTCCTCCTCCTCGTTGTGCGGGGGAGTGGTGGTGGTGGAGGAGGAGGGCGTGAGGGGGGGCGGGGGGGCGGAGAGCCTGCTCTGGAGGGCGGAGTCGAGCACCGTGGTCGTGGCGGCGGCGCCGCCTGGGCTGGCGTCGTGTCTGGGGGCCGGAGGGAGGACGGAGGTCTTCCTGCTCCGTCCCTACCACCGCCGCCATCGCCGCCACTTTCCTCATCTTCTTCCGGTCCGTTTTGGCGGCGGGATCCTCCTCGCATCCCGCGGCGCCTCCTCGCTCGCCGCGGCCGTCGTCGTTCCCCACCTTGTCGCTCACCACCTGGGGTGGTGGTGATGGTGATGGAGCAGGTGTTGGAGGTGTTGGTGTTGTTGTTGGTTGGTGATGATGATGATGATGGTCAGGCCTCCTCTTCCTCTCTGCTCTCCTCCTTTCCCTCTTTCTCTCGTTCGTCCTCGTCCTCCTCGCTTCCTCCTCCTCCTCTGCCCAGGATGTCCCGGCAGGCGTCCTCGCACGCCTGGATCCCCAGCAGCTGCGCGGACCCTGAGGACGTCCCGCATGTTGGAGGCGCGGATGGTCAGCGTGGCCGTGTGTAGGCGAAGTCCAGCAGGGCGTCCAGCGCGTCCGGAGAGACGCAGTCCAGCTGGCACACGCTGAACGCCGCCGCCGAGTCCCCCGCCCTCCCCCTCCCCGTCCTCGTCGTCCGCCCCGAACAGCCGGAAGTACAGGCTGACCGCGGCCATGACGGAGCGGTGCGGTGGGGGTAGCGCGCGCACGCGCTGACAGTCAGCGTGAGGTCGCACAGCGATCCCCGCCCGTCGCTGGTCGTTTGAGGCGAGACAGGAGCTCGCTGCTGTGCATCCGGGAAAGGGATCCCGATGAGACCGTCCACGCCTGATGACATCACCGACCTGCAGGAGAGGGAGGGGGAGAAGAGAGAGAGACAGAGAGACAGAGAACATGAGTCAGTTTAGTGATATTATTTCATGTAAACATTTCTTATATGTGCTGCTTACAACCAGTGGTGTAAAGTAACTAAGTACATGTACTCAAGTACTGTACGATTTTGAGGTATTTTTTGGGCGGTGTAACCGCCCCCTATAAGTGAGTTTTGGACATTGACCAATCCTGCACCGTGATTGGCCAATAGTCTACAACGCAGTCTACACCCCTAATCCCTTCACAGTCAATGCAAATCTATACTTTTGCAAAGTCAGCCAATCATATTACAGCTAGTGTCATCACCACTAGCTGTAATGTGATTGGCTGACTTCAGGACTAGTGATTTGGCTAGCGAAACAACATGACACATGTGCAGCCCTATGAATAGCAGTATGGACTTAAAAAAAAAGATATATCCTTTTTTTTAAGTGAGTCATGTTGTGATGAACCACACACACCGCCCCACTTTCACACTGGGTGTGATTTTTACATTACTAGAGTATTTCCAATTGTCTGTACTTTTACTTTTTATTGAAAACTTAGTTACTAGTTTACTTTGCAGATATAAATGATTACATTATAAAACATAAATTAACCACTTCAGCCCTATTTTTATACCTAGGCTATTTGAAAATAGCTGATCTACAAGCTCACAACACGTCGCATTTGTTGTCGCGGACAACAGATTCCTGACAAAGTCCTGGAAAAGACGCGCTTGTGGTTTGGGCCAGTAGTCAACACGCTGTGATTGGCCAGTTGCCCGTTTTCCCCCGGAAAATATGGCGGCCACCATACGAACAGGTCGCTCCAACGAACTGCAGAGGCCAATGAGGTATCTAGGTTCTCTATATCTAT